>NC_059332.1:4595694-4905833 GCF_018350155.1 Leopardus geoffroyi | reverse complement strand
TCTGTGGATTTTGACAAATGTTTAACGACATGTATCCACCATTATAGTATCATCCAAAGTAGTTTCGCTGCCCCCCAAATCCTCTGTGCTCTGCCTGTTCAGGCATCCCTCCCACCTACCTCCTGGCAACCACTAATCTTAAAATACTGTCTCCCAAGCTCTGCCTTTTCCAGAATGTCATATAGTTGGACTTACACAGAATAGAGACTTTTCAAACTGGTGTCTTTCGCTTAGTGATATGCATTTAAATTTCTTCTATGTCTTTTCATGGCTTGGTAGGTCATTTCTTTTTTTTTTTTATTTTTTATTTTTAAAAATTTACATCCAAATTAGTTAGCATCTAGTGCAACAATGATTTCAGGAGTAGATTCCTTAATGGTCCATTACCCATTTAGCCCATCCCCCCTCCCACAACCCCTCCAGCAACCCTCAGTTTGTTCTCCATATTTATGAGTCTCGTCTGTTTTGTCCCCCTCCCTGTTTTTATATTATTTTTGTTTCCCTTCCCTTGTGTTCATCTGTTTTGTCTCTTAAAGTCCTCATAGGAGTGAAGTCCTATGACTTTTGTCTTTCTTTGACTAATTTCACTTAGCATAATACCCTCCAGTTCCATCCACGTAGTTGCAAATGGCAAGATTTCATTCTTTTTGATTGCCGAGTAATACTCCATTGTATATATATATATACCACATCTTCTTTATCCGTTCATCCGTCGATGGACATTTGGGCTCTTTCCATACTTTGGCTATTGTTGCTAGTGCTGCTATAACCATGGGGGTGCATGTGTCCCTTTGAAACAGCACACCTGTATCCCGTGGCTAAATGCCTAGTAGTGCAATTGCTGGGTCGTACGGTAGTTCTGTTTTTAGTTTCTTGAGGAACCTCCACACTGTTTTCCAGAGCGGCTGCACCAGTTTGCATTCCCACCAACAATGCAAAAGAGATCCTCTTTCTCTGCATCCTCGCCAACATCTGTTGTTGCCTGAGTTGTTAACGTTAGCCATTCCGAGAGGTGCGAGGTGGTCTCTTATGGTGGTTTTGCTTTGTATTTCCCTGATGATGAGTGACGTTGAGCATTTTTTCATGTGTCGGTCGGCCATCTGGATGTCTTCCTAATAGGTCATTTCTTTTTAACACCGAATAATATTCCACGGTCTGTACGTACCACAGTTTCTCCACCCATTCACCCACTGAAGGACACTTCTGTTGCTTCCGGTTTGGGCAATTACAAATAAAACTGCTACGAACACCCCCGTGCAGGCATTTGCCTGGACACAAGTTTTCAACTCCACTGAGTAAAGACCCAGAAACGCAGTTGCTGGGCTGTGGGGTAAGAATATGTTAAGTTTTGCAGGGAGCCTCCAGACTGTCTTCCCAAGGGGCTGTGCCATTTTATCCTGCCACCAGCAATAAAGGAATGTCCCGTGGTTTCACATCCTCATCAGCATTTGGTATTGACGGTGGTCTAGGTTTTGGCCACGCTCGTAGATGCGTGCTGGTTTTTCACTGAGTTACTGAGTGCTTTTGAAGAGACTGCTGGTGCCCGCTGCAAGCTAAGAACCTGTCTCCTCCTCTATTCACTGCCCCTTTGAAAGGACACCAGCTTCTCCCAGCAGAAGGAGAGTACACCCCCAGCCACGAGGAGGTGTAACCAAATTCAAGGGGTTTGCCAATTGGGGTGCATTAAATCGAACACAACCCTAGGAAACGTTGAAAGCAAAGAACTTTCTATTCCTTGTTACAAGTGAGGAGAGAGAGGGGTAGCTCTCAAAACCCTGACTCCCCCTGGGGTGAGTGGGGGGACGCTTCCTCAGTGGGGGCTGGGGCGGGAGCCGGCACGTGTGTTAAGGAACTTAGGCATATTCGATTACCTAGGTGCTAGGGCTCAGTTGTACAAGCCTAACGTGTCAACATGCTGGTGCACACTTGGCATGTTGAAAAAGTGGGAGAAAAACCCGCCCACAGAAGGAGATCTTCACGTTACAAGGAGCTAAAGGTAAGTTCAGGACAATGCAGGGGGGCTTGGGCACAAGTCCTCAGCTCCAAAGGCGCTCACACTGGCTCACATGAGGGACTATCAGGTGTCTCACTGGAGGGAAATGCAGGTTCGGCCAAACACAGCACAGTCCTTCCCGGCTTTTGTCCCTGCCCCCCTCCCTCCCTCCGCTGGTGGCTTCCAGCTCCCCATCCGAGTACCTCTGTGTTGCATCCCAGCTCACGGAGGGTCAGTGAGGAAGGGCTACTGACGCCCCTGCGCCGTCTGGTTGCTGAGGGGTTCCCAGAGAGAGCACACAGCTCGGGGGCTGCTGGAACCTTCCATCGCCCTCAACCAGGGCTGGGGCCGTCCCGAGGGGGAGGTTCTGGAACTATGTGAATGTTTGGGGGTGCACGATGACTGCGGGTCTTACTGGTATTTAGTGCCTTGGTACTCTTCCTGCAACGCGTGGGACGGTGGCTCCAGAGGAGGAACTTCCAGCCCCAGTGCCAAGAGTGCCCCTTCCCCACATGAGAGACACGGAGGGGAGGGGCGCCTGGGGGGGTGCTCAGTCAATCCTCTGCCTGCCTTCTGCTCAGGTCATGATCTCATGGTTTGTGGGTTCAAGCCCCGGGTCGGGCTCTGTGCTGACAGCTCAGAGCCTGGAGCCTGCTTCGGATTCTGTGTCTCCCTCCCTCTCTCTCTGACCCTCCCCGGCTCATGCTCCGTCTCTCAAAAATAAACATACCTTAAAAAAATAAAAAATAAAATAAAAAAAAGAAAGAAATCCCGAAGGGCAGGCAGACAGGCGGAGCTGATGCCTTCTCTGTCTCTCCTTCATTTCCCTCCTTTCTGGCCCTTTTGCCATCATCCCCTACCCAGATTCCCACTCAAATGACTTTTCTGGTCAAGGGTTGTACTGAATTAACCTAAATTAAATTAAAAAACGGACCTGAATTGTAAGATGCTGCAGCCACTATGGGACACAGTATGGAGATTCTTCAAACAATTAAAAACGGAACTACCATGTGATCCATCAATCCCAATTCTGGGTATATGCCCAGAAGAATCAAAAACAGGATCTCGAACGGATCCTTGCTCTGCCATGTTGGCTACAGCATTACTCACAATAGTCAAGATGTGGAAGCGAGCGAAACGCTCACTCACAGACGGATGAATAGAGGAAGTGACATATGTATATATATTCACATATATGTATCACATATCTTCGTGTATCTCACATATATGAATATTACTCAGCCTAACAAAAGAAAGAAGTCCTGTCACATGCGACCACATTGTATGAACCTCGAGGATATGATGCTACCTGAAAAAAGCCAATCACAAAAAGACAGATACTGCGTGATTCCCCAAGTAGTCAAATTCATAGAAATGGAAAGAAGGGTGGTTGCCAAGGCCCGGGGCAGGAGGAAACGGGAGGTTTGATGGGTATAGAGTTCAGTCCCGCAAAATGGAGAAGTTCCAGATCTGCTGCACGACAACGCGTTTACAGTCAACGGTGCTGTAACACACACTTACGGCTTATTAGGAGGGTGAATTTAGGGTACTTGTTTTTTTCCCACACACAGGCAAGATGGGCCCAATTGCAGGAGATCTGGGTTCGGACTAGCTGGGAGGAAGGGCGGGCTATCAGTTTTGAACGTTACTACGTTTCTTACCCGTCGTCTCCATGCCCTTTACCCTTCACAGCCCTGTGAGGGGGACGCCATTAGTTCATTTTACAGATGAAGCCGTGGGACTCTGAGAGCTTAAGTAACTTTCTGAAGCGCACGTAGCGGGGGAGGGGCAGACATGACCAGCTCCAGAGCTCACTCCGTTACCTCTGGTCTAAACAGCTTTGAGGATGATCTGGGTCACCACAGCCTCCCATTAGCTCTTGGGGTTACCACACTAGGGACCCCCCTGTCATTCCACATCAGCATGATCTCTCTAGGCCTATTTGCTCATGTAGAAATGGGGAAAATAACATCGTCTGGTGATGGGCTTAATTGTGTCCCCCGGACCCTCCGGAAATTCATATGTTGAAGCCCTAACCCCAGGACCTCAGAATGTGACCTTGTTTGGAACTAGGGTCATGGCAGATGTAATTGGTTAAGGGGAGGTCATACTTCCATAGGGTGGGGCCTTAATTCCAATATGAATCGTCCTTATAAAAAAGGGGGATTTGCACAGAAACAGGCACACAGAGAGGACACCACGTGAAGACAAAGGCGGGGATGTTAAAGCCAAGGAATACCAAAGATGGCCAGCAAACCACCAGAAGCTATGGAAGAGCATGGGACAGATTCCCCTCGCCCCCCTCGAAGGAACCGGCCCTGCGGACACCTTGACCTCAGACTTCTAGCCTCTAGAACCGTGAGACAACAAATTCTGGTTATTTAAGGCACCCAGTTTGGGGTCCTTTGTAATGGCAGCCTTAACAACCTAATACACTTCCTCATTTGGCTTGTTCTGAGGATTAAATAGGATAATTCATGTAAAGGAGCTGACACAGTACGTGGCCCACCATTCACACCCAATCGTAATTATCCAGCTTAGATCTCTCACGGGGCAGCTTGGAGCCATTTCTCTGGCAGAAGCCTCAGTGGGGGTAGAGAATGAATGGTCACCGTGCTCGGTATGAAATCTCAACAGCCCTTGGTAAGTTCCCCTCAGTTTTGTCTTCTCCAATTTAGATACTCTAAAAACAGCTACTAGTCTCAAAGGACAAACCGCAGATGCCACCAAGAACACCTTGAAACCAAGGAATATAGAAAACATGGTCCTTGCTCTTAGAGAGAGAATGCACACACATGTGACGTATTAGCTCAGCTGGAAAACTAATGAACTACAGGGGCAAACATCAATATGGATACATTTCAAAAACACAATGTTGACGGGAAAACCCCATAAGAACATAAATAGTATGATTCTATTTACATAAATGCCAAAAAATGGGCAAAAGGAAAAACCACGTAACAGCTAACACTGCTCTGGTGACAGCCACAGTTCTAAGTCCATTGACTCACTGAATTCTCGCACCAACTCTGTGAAATTGGTATTATCTTCATTTTACCGTAAGGCCCCAGAAGTAAAGCAACCCACCCAAGGTCATGCATCCTGTGGTGGAGCTGAGTTCTAACCCAAGCCCTTGTCTCACCCTCACTCGCCATGTAACATAGTCTCTCATCTGTGTAAAACATAAGGGACGGCTGAGCCACCCACAGCTCCCCAACGGTAGATGCTCCAGACCTTCCCTTATGTGGCTCCCCTCCTCCTGTTTGCCCTCCCAACTTGGGACACATCCATTCACCTTTCAGAGCTTGATCTAAGGGCTACCACCTCCATGAAGCCTTCCCTGGTATCTCCAGGTGGAAATGCTTGTCCTGATCCCTTGGTCCACCCATTTATTTATGTGCCTAGGTCACCCCTGCCCTTCCCTCCTCAAGACAAAGCCTATGTCTTCGTAAACTTTGTATCTCCAGTCTCCTAGGGTATTACCAGGAAGAAAGTCATTGACCGATAAGCATTTTTAAAATGAGTAATAATGATGAAGTGAAAGGCAGAAAGCTCTAATGTGAACTGAATACAAGAGGCAAAATTCTTACTTGGGAAGTCACCCTAGAATCTACAGGGGAGGAAAAAAAAAAAACCCTTTCCCCTATCCTTTTAGGTCTTTAACTGGGACCTGTGAATTAAACTGATGAAAGACATATTAGCAGTAGAAAGAGCGTACAAATTTTATTAACATTTCTATGTGCACAGGGGCTTCATGGAAAAGAAGTGAAAATCCCAGAGAAGTGGTAACACTTGGTCTATATATCATTTTAACAAGGAGCAGTAAGTTGTGGGTCAGTGACGAGACAAAGGAAAAAGGGAAGGTTTGGGCTCCTAGGGGTGGTAAATTGGGGGAGGGTGACCAGGAAATGTGTGATCGATAAGTGTTGTTTAATAACATTTGTCATGCACACTCTTCATTGTTTCCGGCGATAAAAGTGGTCTTCAGTGATGAAGAGTCCTTCTCTCTCTTACGGAAGAGACCAGACCTTTGCAAAGAGGGATGTGTGCCCTGTATTTAGGCAGGAAGGGAGAGGGCAGAGAGTTCTCCTGTGTCTGCTGTTTCTCAACTGCCATCAGCTAAAAATAATCCTAATGCCAACGTGGCATATTTTTGGGTGGCCTATTCTGAGCCTCTTCAAATCCGTACTAGAATAGAAAGACTAAGGCTAGAGAATCTCAGTGCTCACAGCTAGGCAGTCAGGGAGGGAGAGTTTACAGGGTGTAGGTTGCAGGGAGTCATTTGACTAGATAGTAAGAGGTGAGTCTGGAACAATAACCAAAGGACCTTGCTTTCAGTGTCAGAGGCAAACAGCTCTGATCAATGCATTTGGGGTAGAGAACAAAAGTAAGCATGAGCCGGTACGAAGCAACTATTTCGTGCAAAGACTGTTTGTGACAATCTGGGTTATGTGTAACAATGGAACCTCGTCAAGGTCAAAAGTGCAGGAACTTGGCAAAGCTTTTTTTTTTTTTTTTTACGACTCTAAACAGTTGGTGCCCCCTTTGTGCTATACAGGGTGTTCGAAGTTCAAAGACATGCAAGTCCTTGTCCTTGCTTTGAGGAACTTTACTCACCTGTGGTCATCCATCCGTCCTTCCCTTCACGCAGTCATTCATCCACCCATCCATTTGAAACATAGTCACGAATGCCTACTCTCTGTCTGGCACGGTGGGAAACATTTAAGTAAATGTATAAGTGACTGTGCATGTGTTATGCTGAACATGTGGAAACCAACACAATACAGTAAAACCTTGGATTGCGAGTAACTTATTCTGCGAGTGTTCCACAAGATGAGCAAACATTTCTGATAAATTTTTAACTTGATAAACGAGCAATGTCTTGCAATACGAGTTGTACATAATGCAACGCATCATATGATCACAACTGACCCAATGGTTCTTGAAATTTGCTTGGATATACAAGTGCTTTAGATCACAAGTGTGTTTCTGGAACAAATTACACTTGCAAACCAAGGTTGTACTGTATTATTATTTTGTGGCATGAGAACTTGGTTTATATAATGATCAGCTGTTTACTTATTAATTAAACAATTTTTTTAATGTTTATTTGAGACAGAGAGAGAGAGCACATGTGCATGCACATGAGCAGGGGAGGAAGAGGGAGAGAGGGAGAGAGGGAGAGAGGGAGAGAGGAAGAGAGAGAAATTCCAAGCAAGCTCCAGGCTCTGAACCGTCAGCACAGAGCTTGATGATGGGGCTCAAATTCACGAACCGCGAGATCATGACTTGAGCTGAAGTCGGACACTTAACCAACTGAGCCACGCAGGCGCCTCTATTTATTAATTTTAAACATTTGTTCAGGGCTTGCTCTTGTGAAAAGGACACTTCCACCTGTGAAGAAGCACTTTAAGGCAGAAGCCATACTGGTGGGAAAATGTCACCGTCCAACGCGAGCTTTCCTTCCAACAGAGAATGAGCATCACAGTCTTTTCTCTGTACCTACTTCTGGAGAGTTTCCCAGTCTCTCTAGAACATGTTTCTGATGTTCAGATACAAAAACTGCAGAGCAGGGAAAAGAATCTGAAATAATCAGGGGTAAAATGTTCTCCTTTCAGAAACAGAAAGGAGAACAAAGTAGGAGAGAGGAATTGAAACTGCGGAAGGGCTGGAATCAAGAAAGAAAAAGGTGAAGAAAACCACAGAGCCAGAAATCATCTTACCTTTGGGTACCCCTGCCTGTAAAAATGCACATGAAATGTGTCTAACCGCACAGGGCCGTGACCAAGGAGCTGAGACTAAAGGAACACAGCTTCTAACGATACTCATGTTTTCACGTTGCCAAGAGGAGGTGCCCATCTCATGGGATGACAGCCCAGACGCTCTGGAGCCTTCCAGCACACACTCCCCGGTTTTGGGTGTATCTCTCGGCCGAAGGAGCACACTCGGGGTCACTTGTGGGGGGTGCTGGGGAAGACTCCAGAGCAGGCTGACCAAAGCCTGGATGGTCCTCTTTCGTAGGACTGAAGACAGGGAGGATAACTGCCCGGTGAAGGCATCTGCTCACTCCTCTCTGGAAGGAGGGAGGAGAGCCCAGCAAAAGCACTCTCTGTGGCCAGACTCACACACACTACGGCTTGTGCGCGTATAGCCTTGGGCTTTGGGTATGATTCCCGGGAGTGGTTAGTCTGCGGCTAGTGACTTTTAAAAATGGCATGAAGGGCACTGGGTCTGGGATCTGACAGAACTGAGTTTCAATCCTGGCTTTGCTACTACTACCAGCCCTCTGACTGAAGTTATTGAATCTGACTCTGTGAAATGGAGCGGTAATCTGGAGTTCAGCCCTCTCTCCTCAAGCTGCCCCCAGTGAAAACACAATCCTCATCAATACTTTGTGCTAACCATACAAACACGACTGTAAGACTCGGTCCCTGGCCTGTACCCTCTGGCTCAGCCAGAATATAATCCCGAGGGCTCTCCAGCATAGAAAACTTTTGACTCCACTGGATAATACCATTTACCTCCCCGGGTTGTGGTGACACGAATTGAGATGGGAATCCCTCTCTGGGGCTCTGCCACCCACTTTAGAAGAGTAACCAGAGATCACTGTGCAGTGTGCCCTCCTCCCCCTTTCTAACCTCAGGACCACTTTCTTGGTATGGGAGCCGTGGCAAGTTGCACAAGTGGTCAGGAAAAGAAACTCGGAGAGGGCAGAGAGAACCAGTCCTTTGCGTCTGTGGGAAATTTAGGGGGGCTTTAAGGGAGGTTGTAATAGTCCCTCCCAGACTGTGAGTCCAGACCCAGAAGGGCATTTCTGTCCACAGAAGGGAGGCCAGATGAGGAAGCGTGACTTTCCGAACTTTGAAAGCAAGGTACACCTCTCACCATCCTAAATTTTATGACGAGAGGTTGCCCTGTGGTGCATAAATCACCGGGTGCCAACTCCAGGGAGAATATGAAATACTGTTGTTGAAAACACGCATGACACTAAATGATGGCTGCTCAGTCCCTTGGCAGGTCATAGTTTTTCCAGCTATTTCCAGAAAATTTGAAGAGGAGTTGAGTTGTTACGGGTGGATTAATAAGCACGATGTTTGATGGTAAGTCACTATGAGATTTTTGGTACGCGATTAAGAAAGGTCTCAGAGAAAAATGTGGTGGGGTAAGGACCTTCAGAATTCAAAAAAACCCTCTCTCCACTGAAAGCAAAAAGGAACACCGGAAAAATTGCTGATTGTCAGCTGTTTCGGGACTCTGGAACACTTATTCAAGAAAAACAATGAAATTTTCATAAGAACAATGAGTTTTGTGGCATTTTCACGTGTGCTATTCCCACCTCGTCCCCAGCTCTGTGGTAGCCTTGAAAACCAAGAGTCTGCAATCGCAGGGAAAACAGACTGGCAGTCATTGGAGTGGTTGGAGAATGGGGCTGGCGTTTCTTCAAGGCCCCAATCCCAGAAATGTCATGATTTGACCCGTCTTGACCCCATCGACAAAGCTGTCTTTATTTTTTTTTTTTTATTTTTTTTTTTAATTTTTTTTTTCAACGTTTATTTATTTTTGGGACAGAGAGAGACAGAGCATGAACGGGGGAGGGGCAGAGAGAGAGGGGGACACAGAATCGGAAACAGGCTCCAGGCTCTGAGCCATCAGCCCAGAGCCCGACGCGGGGCTTGAACTCACGGACCGCGAGATCGTGACCTGGCCGAAGTCGGACGCTTAACCGACTGCGCCACCCAGGCGCCCCAAAGCTGTCTTTATTTAACCTGACTCAGAGTTGCCCAGTGTGAACACCTTTCCACTAGCTAGACCTGCTTGTTGAAAACAATCAGAGGCCACTGCTAAGCAACGAAGCTGCCTGAGGTGGTGGTAAGAACAGTAGGGGGTAATCGGTAAACCAAAATCTGAAATAGGAAAAGCTGGTGGGCACCTGGGTGGCTCAGTCGGAAAAGCGTCTGACTCTTGATCTCAGCTCAGGTCATGATCTCACAGCTCGTGAGATCGAGCCCCACGTCGGGCTCTGTGCTGACAGCATGGAGCCTGCTTGGGATTCTCTCTCACCCTCTCTCTCTGCCCCTCCTTTGCTCATGGTCTCTCTCTCTCTCAAAATAAATAAATAAACTTAAAAAAAAAAAAAGGGAAAAGCCAGGGGAAAAATGGTCTTAGGGGGCTTTGGAAAGTTCTGACATATTTCTGAGAAGCTAGAAGGCCAAACATGTTTACGGCTGTGTGCATGCCCCGGGCTGTGCACATGCTTACAGAAGACGCCTGATTGGGCTATGAATTCTCACCACTGCCTAATCTTGAGGCTCTGTGGAAGCAGGAAGTAAAGGATAAGGCAGAGTTGTAAAGTACCTAGCTAAATGTGGAAGGTATGTCCCAGCTTATACATGGAGCCCCTTGGCAAAAACTAAGACTTAGTTCCAAGCATTTAAGATATCTCTGTCCAACATCAGCTGACCACTATGCGACTAAGCAGAGATCTCAGTGGCTGCGCGTGACAGAGATCGTAGGCTTTACAGAGCAAGTCCAGAAAAATCACTAAACAGCAACAACAAAAGCCCTAGGGAGGTGGGAGAATCTGATTTCCACACTTCCCACATGTATTATTTCAACTGTACAGTTTTCAGCAAACAGTTTTGAGATGTGTGAAGAAGAAATTATGGCCCACACACAGAAAACAAGATAAAACACAACCAGTCAATAAAAACTGCCCCTGAAGAAGCCTAGATGTTGGTCTTACTGGGACAAAGACTTTAAGTTATCTATTTAGAATATGTTCAAAGAATGAAAGGAAACTAAATGTAAGAACAATGTCTCAACAATGTAGAACATCAACAAGAAGGTAAAAACTACCAGAAGAAATCAAAAATACTAACTTGAAAAGATATATAAACCCCCACGTTCATTGTAGCATTATTCACAATAGCCGAGATATGGAACCAAAGTGTTCATCAGTGGATTAACAGATAAAGAAATTGTAGGAAATCTTTGTGTCTGTCTGTATACCTATCTACCTACCTACCTATCATGTAATATTAGTCATGAAAAAGAATGAAATATTGCCATTTGTGACAACATAGATGGACCTTGAGGGCATCATGCTAAGTGAAATAAGTCAGACTGAGAAAGATGAAAATCACATGATCTCTCTTATATGTGGAATCTAAACAAACAGACTAACAAACAAGATCATAGATACAGAGAACATACTGGTTACCAGAGTGGCGGGTGAGCGCTATTAGAAATGGGTTTAAGGGGCAGCTGGGTGGCTCAGTCGGTTAAGCATCTGATTTCAACTAAGGTCTTGATCTCAAGTTCGTGGGCTTGAGCCCCGCATGGGGCTCTCTGCTATCAATAGAGAGCCCGCTTTGGGTCCTCTGTCCCCCCCTCTCTCTGCTCCTTCCCTGCTCACATGCACACACACACACTCTCTCTCTGTAAAATAAACACTTAAAAAAATAAATGGGTTTAAAAAGAAAGTCAGAAATTACAAAATAAAGAACCAAATAGAAATCCTGGAGATGAAACGTATAGTGTAACTGAAATGAAAAATTCACTGGAGATGCTCAACATCAGATTTGACCAGGTAGAAAAAATAATCAGCAAACTTGAAGGAGATCAACAGAATAACAGAAAGGAAAAAAAGAGTAAGGAAAAATGATCAGAGCCTCATAGAACTTGGGATACCACCAAGCATACCAATGTATATATAACAGGGCCCTCTGAAGAAGAGAGAAAAAGAAGCAGAAAGAATATTTGAAAAAGTACTGGCCAAAAAGTTCCCAGATGTGATGTGAAGCATTAATCTATACCTTGAAAAAACTCCGCAAACTCCACATACATAAGGTTAAAGATATCACACTTAAACACATCATCAAACTGTCAAAAGCCAGAATCAAGGGACAGTCTGAAAGCAGAAAGACATGACTCACCACATACAAGGGAGCCTCTATAAGGCCAACAGGTGAGTTTCTCATTAGAAACCACAGAGGGCAGAAAACAGATAAAATATTTAAAGTTCTGAAACAACAAAATATCAACCAAGAATTCTATATCTGGAAAAACTGTCCTTCAAGGATGAAGGAGAAATGGATATGTTTCCAGATATACAAAAGCTAAGGAATTTCACTTATACAAGAAATATAGTATAGACCTGCCTCATAAGACCTGCTAAAGGGAATCTTTCAGGTTGGAATGAATGGACATGAGGCAGTCACTTGAAGCGTTACCATCAAGAATGTATGGGGGCGCCTGGGTGGCGCAGTCGGTTAAGCGTCCGACTTCAGCCAGGTCACGATCTCGCGGTCCGGGAGTTCGAGCCCCGCGTCGGGCTCTGGGCTGATGGCTCGGAGCCTGGAGCCTGTTTCCGATTCTGTGTCTCCCTCTCTCTCTGCCCCTCCCCCGTTCATGCTCTGTCTCTCTCTGTCCCAAAAATAAATAAACGTTGAAAAAAAAAAAAAAAAAAAAAAAAAAAAGAATGTATGTATGTGTGTATATATACATGTATATATGTATATATACACACGTATATACATATATATACACATATATATACATATATATACACACACATATATGTGTATGTGTATATGTATATGTGTATACACACACACACACACACACATATATATATATATAGTTATGATCAATTTGTACTAATGAATGCAATAATTCTATCCAGACAAAAATTTTAATGCTGAAAACCACTTAGTCACAGGAAAATGATACATACATATGCATATTTTCTTCTAACAGAGAATTGTGATAGAATGACAGAATAAGACTTCCGAGTATAAAAATACATTACAAGAAAGGCAATTGTCCCACACTTGGGCTGAAGTAAAACCTTGTGGTGTGGTGGGATCAGCATCACCTTCTGGGATGCGTCTAGCATTTCTAATAAAATACACCATCAATTTTCTGACAGATTTTAAAGAAATAAGGGTCCATCTGAAATACTGATTGATCCTATTTGTCTAACTTACAGTCTCAGAGTGAACCTAATGACCTTACACTAGAAATTGTTAAAAAGCAGAGTCTAATATATTAATGACCAGCTGAATATCTTTTGTTTCTTCTTTTAAATGTCTTAATAGTTACAGAATAGTTATGGTAGCTCTCTCAGGAATGTTTCTCTTGTGACAAGTATAAAATGAAACTTTGACAATGTATCTGAGAAGTTGCCTTCACGATTAGGATAAAATTCTCTTGAGGTGGAGGAATGGAATAAAAATACGAATCCAGGAGGACAAAGGAAAAATGTAAAACATTTCCAAACCTCAAAGAATATGATCATTTAGTTTTTTTATGTGGATGATGGTGATATACATATTTGTATTATATATTACACTCTTTGTAACTTGTAAAACTTATGATAATAATTTTAGATATGCTAGGGAACATAATTTTCCAAAATTTATGTTGGTTTTCAAAAACCTAGACAGTTAAAGACCACTGGTACAGACTCCACATTAAATGGCGCAGGACCTCAGCAAGCCCCGTAGGCCAGGCATCAGGATCAGTGACCCTGGAAAAGCATATGGCGGCCGGGGGCCCATGGTGGCTGGGCATTACAGAGGGAAAGCCTGGTAGATCCGTCCCTTTCCATGGACAAACTCTGGGTTGTGACCCCCTTTACCTCCTGACCTGTTTCTTCTTAGCCTCAAAATGTCTTCTTTGTAGAGACAGCAACAGAAACAAGGGTCTGAAGTTGGGATTTGTTATGTTCTGATTTTGACCAAATGTTTTTGAAAACTCTTCCCACCGTGGCTTCTCTTTAATATATACATCTCAGTGACTTCTGATTTCAGAGAGGACAGAAAAATAATTTGGGTAAAGAGATCTTTCAATGACTACATTCCAGAAAAAAAAAAAAAAAAGAGGAAGGACGGAAGGAAAAAAAGGAGGAGGACATGTTACCAATCCATCTATCACAGCCACTAACTCAGGTAACGAGCAGGTGAGCCTTGGTGCCCTGCCCTGGCCAACAGCTCCCTCCCCGGGAATCCCCACGAGTCCTGGACCAATCAAAAGAACAGCTCCTGTTCTTGGAGCTAACAGTCTAACACTGTTGCAGAACAAACTCAGATAAACTTGCTGGCAAGAGAAGCCAATCATTCAAGAGATGAGGACCAGGAAAGGAGAATGGGAGAGATTTCAGGTGGCAGCAGCCAAGGGAGATGACAGGCTCAAGCCTTCATAACCAACCTCTCTGCTTGCAAGATGGACACCTAGAGTTTTATAGGGCGAGGTTGTGTGCGTATGTGTGTGGGGCCGGGGGTACGTGCCCGAGAGCAGGCACAGAGCACGGAGTCAAGGGTGGGGGTCCGTATGTGTTCAGCGTACGATCATGGGCAGGGAAGGGGACACGTCTTCTAGGCATTCTGTTGCTATCAGGGCTTTTCTGGTCTGGCCCGGGCGGTTGTCCTGGTCATTGCGAAATATCTTCAGCAATGCCTCGAGAAGGTGTGATAAGAAATAAACACGATGGGTTTTAGTTAGAGTATGAGTTAAGAGTCTTGTCTCTGGTTTTAACTGGTGGGGTCTATAGTTGAGCACAAGGGCTTGCTAACAGAAGGAGACAAGAAAAGAAAGCATGGGGGGTGGGCAGAATATTTCTTTTTTGGAAGGAAAATACGTCCAGATTGCATCTGGGTTTTTTGAGGGGGGGAGGGTTGCTGTTTGTTTTGTTTTTGTTTTAAAGTTCCATGGGAGAATATGCAGAGATACTCTTGGATTTGAAATTTCAGCCTTCGCGGGGCACCTGGACGGCTGAGTCGGTTAAGCATCCAAACTTCTGCTCAGGTCACGATCTCACGGTTCATGAGTTCGAACTCCACGTCCGGCTTTGTGCTGACAGCTCGGAGCCCGGAGCCTGGTTCGGATTCTGTGTCTCCTTCTCTCCCTGCCCCTCCCCCACTCACACTCTGTCTCTGTCTCTCTCTCTCAAAAATAAATAAACATTAAAAAACACTTAAATGCAACGCCCGCGGGTGCGTGTAGCCTGGAGGAGGGCTCAGCCTCCTCCTCTCTCAGGCAATTGTGCCTGGGAGCTTGTAGTTATTAGTCAGTTTGCAACTTCCAAAAACAATTTCCGCCCTCAGGTGTGAGCTCAGGTTGCCCTCGGAGAAGCTTTGTTATCACCCCTGGGTCTTGACCTGCAGGCCGGGGTTCCCCTTCCCTGTCATGCTCCGTCTGGTCCCTGTCATCTGATTTCTGTCAGCTGAGAGTGTGAAAAAACAATCTACGGTTTGTTTCACCTCCACACCCGTGTCAGGCCATCCTACAAACATCCTCCTCAAAGCAAGACCTTTCTTTCCCTTTCCTAGAACTCAATCTGCTGTGCGAGCAGGCTGCTCAGTTCCGCCCATCCTCTCAGAGACCGCAAACAGAGCTGAACCAGAGAACTGAGACTTATAAACAAGGGTGTAGGCCGGAGAGTGTGGTGGGGTCAGGGGAGGAGGGAAACAAGCCAGAAAAACAAAGCCCTGAAGCTTGAGGTGGAGGTGAGCAAAAAGCAGCCAGGCCTCCAAAAAAATACGTGTCAAAAAACAAAACTCAGGGGCGCCTAGGGTGGCTCAGTTGGTTAAAGCCTCTGACTTCGGCTCAGGTCATGATCTCGTGGCTCATGGGTTCGAGCCTCACCTCGGGCTCTGTGCTGACAGCTGGGAGCCAGGGGCCTGCTTGGGATTCTGTGTCTCCTCTCCCTCCCCCTCCCCCGCTCGCACTCTGTGTCTGTCTCTCAAAAACAAACAAACATTAAAAAAATTAAAAAAAAAAACAACACAACAAAACTCAGACCTCATGTAACCGTCATGAGGTTGAAGGCTTTAAAAGTTGTTTCTGCTGATTTTGGAGGCTTGTTCTCTTAGCCAGAGGCACCCGAGTGTTGTAAACCCGAATCCTTACAAGTGCAGTGTTAAGGTGTAGGGGGCAAGGGAGGCGCAAGCCTGTTTCTCTGCCTTGAAGGGTCTCGGTGCTTCTGAGGACACCGAGAGGGTCACGTCTTGTGGGATGGGTGGCTCAGGCCAGCTGTCTGGGGGCTCTCATCTCTGCCAGTGAATAAACAAGCCAATGTGGAGAACACGGGCCAGGGGTAAATGAAGGCAGAAGGCAGGTGCAACCTAAAAGGTCAACTTCCTGTCTTCTCCTGTCATGGAAACCTGAGGTGGGGACGGGGCGGGGGTTTTGCTAACCACCCCGAGGGGAAAGAGAGGCCCCCAGACACCAGACGCTGGGTAGCAAGAATTCAGGGGGGCAGGATTTTTGCCTCTTCCCTCAGGGAAAGCCCTGGGGTACCCCGGCCCACCCCGCAGAAGGGGTAGCTGTGGGAGAGGTGTTGGAATGACAGGTGAATTATTTTCTTGCAGAATTTCATGAAGAGTTCTGTTAGCAAAGCACACAGAAGGGGAGGCAGCAAATGCAGTGTGTGGGTCAGATGGAGGAGGCGGGAGGGGCAGGGGCGGGTAGGCTCTGTCCTCACTCCTTAGCCTAAGTGTGGCCTCATGTAAAACCCACTTACTCAGCTGCCGGCCACACCCGGTGGTTTGGCTGTTATTTGTAGAAGAGGAGAAATGTCCCCGGTGCTGGTGGGGAACGGGGTGCCGAGCAGAGCGCCAGGCACGCCTGGAACAGCACTTCTCTCACTGGACACTTCCTAAACAAAAAGCTTTTGCAAACGTAGTGACTATTATGATTCTAGATATTACCCGATCATAATAATTCTGTACCAGTTCCTGTCTCACCCAGATAACTCCGCGAGGGGAGGGAGTTGGCGATACATGTCTGAAAAGCAAGATTCTTTCTCTTATCTGCCTCCCTCCCTCCCTCCCTCCTCAGCCCCAGGAAAATCAGGGCCCTGTGTTAGCCATTGCTCACGTCTAGGATCTCCTGGTTTACTTTACAATGATAACGTTCAGCCCAGCAAGGGCACATTTCTCCTAAGAAGTTTGGGAATGGATGTCACCTGGTCTTCTGAGTTCCTTCCGAGGTAAGGAAGGAAGGTCAGCGTGACCGTCCTCACTTTCTTGATTAGGGAGGAAGAGGGGGTGGGACATTTGTGATGTGGCTGAGTGGCTGCAGTAAGCTGAACGCTCCCCAAGAGCAGGCCAGTCCAGATTGCCAGGCAAGTGCTCCTACGGACCACCGCAGGGCTCCGTATAAATGAAAAGAAAATGTATTCGTGTAAAAACAAAAACAAAACGCCACGGTGCAGATATCCAATGGGCACAGGGGACAGGGCTGGGCCAGGAGGGTTCGCAGCGCTGGGCCTGATTTCTCGGGCCTCTCATTCTCTGTGAACTCGGCAGTCGCCCAGAACACGGTCCAGCCATATGACTCGAAACCATAGGATCTAGGCCACGTTTTCTCAGTCTTCAGTCAGCCGGTCCTACTCAACACGGAGCTCCCAGAAGGCAAAGGTCAAGTGTCATCTTCGCATGTTTGTTTCAGGCCTGATGGGAACCAGCGCTCCAGAGACATTTTCTAAATGAATGAGTGACTGAGCCCCGGCCGTGACCTCTCATCTGTTCGGGGAGTGGAGGCTGTAGGAGATTCCTATCAGCACAGAAATGGGGGAGTGGAACCCGGGAGAGCTGGGCGGTCGCCAGGTCCTGGGGTGGTAGGAGGTTGGGAACACCCACCCCTTTGCTCCACTGTGACCTTTATCCCAGCTCTGGTTCCTTGGGGGGAGGGGGGGAGGAACCGTTATCACACAGGACCTCAGAGTGCTTTTCAGGTCTGGAAGGACTTGTGTCGTCTTCCAAGTAGGTGACCCCAGGCCCTGGAGCGAGAGGGACAAATAGACATAGATAAGGCTTCCTTCAAAGGATCGCCTTGAAAGCTGTTTAGTGAGGGATTCCAAAGCAAGGTGTTTATAACAATAATAAATGTTTCTCCACCACTTTGTCCCAGGTTTGTCTGCTCCTAGTTCTTTTTCCTGATTTCTCTCCTTTTCTAAATTTATTTTTATTATTTTTTAAGTTTATTTATTTATTTTTGAGATGGGGGCGGGGAAAGAGAATCCCAAGCAGGCTCCGTGCTGTCAGCACAGAGCCTGATGCAGGGCTCAAACTCAAGAATGGTGAGATCATGACCTGAGCCAAAATCAAGAGTCGGAGGCTTATCCGACTGAGCCACCCAGGTACCCCTTGCCTCCACTTTTTAATGCACTAAAAGAAAGCTATATAAGAGACCCTTAAGAGAGACATTTAAAACTGGTATAAGAGAAATTTCACAGTAAGGGATATTATGAAGATTGGGTGAGAAAAAGTTCAGACCTTGCTTCTTGGATGATTTTCACTGAGCCCTAGTCCACAGAACCCAGGCAGCTTTAGTAGTAATTTTTAGTTCCCCTTTCTTTATGCTTACTGGGATAAGATGGTATCTGGGAACGGAACTTGTGGTAAAGAAAACCTTGCTACAGAAGGACCCCACCCTTGCTTACCTTCCTCTGGAGCCAGTGGCAGTATGTAGTGAATGGTAACTGGGGGGCTTCCTGTATTCTGCAGTGGGCATTGCTACACCACTGTCTCCAGCGGAATGAACCAGAATACAAAATGTATGCCTCTTTTGAAATGTGATGAAGCAATACACAATTCAGAAATAGGGTGACCACATTTTCTGTACTATGTTGCACTCTTTTGCACAATGTGTAAGAACACAACGTGAGAAACCTACGAAAGAAGGAAATAGAAAAAGTGAGGTTGTTGGCTGGGTAGGTTCTGTAAGGTAAAGGCAGAATACTAAACACTCCGCCTAGCCAACATCCTCTTGGCCATTATTCCTGGTTCCAAACCTCTACCACTCTCCCCTCCTCCATTATTTCCCATCATCCATCCATCCATCCATCCTTCCATCCATTCATCCATCCTTCCATCCATTTGCCATTTATTGGGCACCTTGTCATTCTAGCTGCTGAGAATATAGATATCAGTGCCAAGCCAGTAAAGGTTAAACCACCAGTGTTTGCTGACTTTCATAGTGCAAATACCCATACCCCGGCTGATCAAGCCACCAACATCATGTCATTGAACACAAAGTGGGGAAGAGATCAACAGAAGCACTCAATTATATGGTGTTTCCAACATACAGCTAAAATGGATGCCAAGAACCTCAAGTACACAGATAATGGTTAAATTGGTCATTAGGAAGTGATGAGTTTTGAGTAGTATTAAGTTTGCTGTCAATATAATTTATTTAATTATACATTTATGTAATTTAACTTCAAATAATGGCTGTCTTAACAGTCAGCTCACGACCTTTATGCAAATTTAACAGTTGGCTCTTATGAGCAGAAATGAGTTGGCTCTAGCATACCACTGGACGGAGAGAAATAACGTATGGTATCTGCTTTATGAAAATGTTTTATCTAGAAAGTGAGAACATATACGTATGAAAGTGAGTAGTAGTCCTTCAGTTGGGGAAAATGCTGGGCATAGAATTAGTGGGGACGTACTGTGAGATCCCCTGAAATAAAACCACCTTTAGGAGAGGGTAGTTACGTGGGCTCTATGCCAGCACCAAAGAACACAGAGCAAAGTTGGCTTGAGCACAGCAGGTGGCTCTTTCCAGGTCAATAATAGTTTCTCTCTCAGTCAGCGTCCTTAGACTCAAACATCCTGGGACAACTGTCATCTTTGGCAGGGTGTTGACTGCCGAAGGGAAAACTGCAACTTAGGAGCTTAACCCTGGACACCCCAGCAGGGCAGGGGAGGACTGGGGGGAACAGGGACCCCTCAGTGCACAGAGTGACACCTGTGGAACTGTGCATGTCTGGGCTTCAACATTGACCTCTCGTGGCAACGAGATGAACGGCATACATTGGATTAATGACATTTTCCAAGTTCCACGGTTCCTGGAATCAATAGCAAAACGTATGCCCTTTGGCATGAGAAAACCCCTGAGATATTTAGATAGTTTGGTGGCTGGCAAGAATTTATGGGAGGTCCTCCAACTGTGGCATATGTGGACTTGAGCAAATAGCAAAAATAAAAGAATTAAGAGTTATGGCCATTTGTATTCTGATTTGCAGAGCAGGTCATAGGGGATAGAATCTGCCGTGTATATATGTGTGTGCTTAGAGAAAAAGATGTTAGCCAAAATCTTAACAAGTGTTTATTGCCAGATGGTAATGTGTTTGCTTTTTTGCTTTTGTTTTTGGTGCCGACACCTGAGATCTGAGCTAGACGATAAATGTGGAAGGAGGATTAACTTTTATAGATTTGCTTGCATGGTTTAATAATTTCATCTATTTTTTGTCAAAAAATTAACCAATAAATCATATCTGCCAATTGTAAAAAAAAGCAAGTAAGTTTAAAGAAGGAAACAGAAAAATCCAACTGTAATTCCAACAGCGAGAAATGCCTACTGTTAATATTTTGGTGTTTAACCTCTAGACCTTCTGCTATGCGTGATGTATTTCCTTTGCACCTTCTCATCAGCCTTGGGTTAATCTGCCTCCTGACCTATGCTTCTGAGCATGGGGTGGGGGCAGAAGGCTCATAGCTCATAATGTTAAATTAGGTTTTTCAACAAAGTAGCCCCTCAGGCAGGCTCAGGCATTTGTTTTTAACCTTTCTCAGCCACTTTTCATTCCCTAAAACTATTTCACAACTTAAACCATCCTCTCTGCTGCTTATCTCCCACTTCAGAGAAAATACAGACCATCATATATGATTTTTTACTTCTGTAGGGGCCAAAGGCAGGCTAACCCAAGATGGGCCACTTTGACATGAACATCATTTTGAGTTAAAAGTAATCCAAACCCAGAAGATTCAGGAAAAACTCTTCATCTCCCCTCAACTGCCTGCTTGTACCAGGACAAGAGCTATTAACAAAGACTCCTCTTTGCCTAAGAAACTTCTCTACATAACAGGGCACCTGTGTTTTCCGAACACGTCCCTTCACCTTCCTCCTAATGGTCTTTCTCCCCTTGGTATCCTCAGACCCCTACCCCTCTCTTCAGTTCATCTAAGCCTCATATTGCCTGACTGCCTTTGGAATTTCATTGTCTGTGTGGATTCCCCACATGTACATACACTATTGAATTTGACTTCTTCCTATTAATCTGTCTCATGTCAATTTGATTCTTACTCCAGCTAGAGGGACCCCAAAGGGCAGAGGAAATTCATCCTCCCCAACACTTCCTTCCCTTCTACCTCTAAATCTGTACCTAACTTTTCTTCCCTCTGTTTTAAATGAAAATCTACCTTTTACCCTGACCAAGTGAATCCTGTTTCTTAAAAAAAAAAAAAAGAAAAGAAAAAAAGAGGAAATCACAGGTTTTTTTTCTGTCTTCACAAGTAATCACATCCATATTGAAAAATTCAGAAATATAAGACAGTACATGAGGGAGAAAATAAAAGTCACATGTAATTGAAAAAAGACACTCAGTGCTACCATTATAAATTCCTGGTTTTTTTCCATGCATGACTGTATGTATTTGTATATTAAGTATTCTTTACACAAAGAAATTATTCTGTATATGCTATTTCATGAGTCTCCTTTTCCTCTGATAATAGATCATGAATATTTTTTGCATGACGGCAAATATTCTTCTACAATGAGACTTTAAAATAATTTTTGAAAGTTAAAAATCTGGGGCACCTGGGTAGCTCAGTCGGTTAAGCATCTGACTTTGGCTCAGGTCATGATCTCGTAGTTTGCAAGTTCGAGCCCCATGTCAGGCTCTGTGCTGACAGCTCAGATCCTGGAGCCTACACTGGATTCTGTGTCTCCCTCTCTCTCTGTTCCTCCCTGGCTTGTGTTCTGTATCTCTCTCTCTCTCTCTCTCTCAAAAATAGAGATTAAAAAAAATCACTTCTGTGGGTTTCTTATTTTAAAAGCAGTGTGCAATAATTAGAAGATTTGTACAATAATTTGTACAATAATTAGAAGATTTAATTAAAAGGAAGAAAAACCTAGATATCTGTAATCCCATCTCTGAGATATGACCAGCTAACAAATTTTATTTAAATTTTTTTTTATTTTTTACATTTTTACATTTATTTATTTTAAATAGACAGAGAGAGACAGAGCACAAATGGGGGAGGGGCAGAGAGAGAAGGAGACAGAATCGGAAGCAGGCTCCAGGCTCCGAGCTGTCAGCACAGGGCCCAACGCCGGGCTCAAACTCACAAACCGTGAGATCATGACCTGAGCTGAAGTTGGACACTTAACCAACTGAGCCACCCAGGTGCCCCACATAACTTTACTTAAATCTATCTTATAAAAATAGGTTCATAACCAGCTGACATAATTTTATATAAAAACTGCCTTATAAAAATAGGGTCACCCAGATATCATTCTATGTCATTTTTGATATACAAATATTACCTCATTTAATCCTCACCTCATGTGGTTGCTATTACGAAGATAACCTCCATTTTCCAGATGAGGAGACTGAGGCCCAGAGAAGCTAAGAAACGTGCCCAAAGTTGCATAACAGTGAACAGCAGAACTGGGATATGGACGAAGGCAGTCTGCCTCCAGAGGTTGGTTGCTAACACCTATAGAGCTCTCAACTTATAGAGAACATCTTTCCATGTTGATAAATACCACTCTCTGTGCCATGCTTATAATGATCTACCACACCTCAAATATTGGGGTTTGCTTTCTTGTGGTTCTTTTAAGATTTTCTTTTCCAGTTAATAGTTGCATATGGAATTATTTTTGTGCTGTGAATGGATTCTCACTTCAGCTTTTTCCATATGGTTAACCAATGATCCAAGTTTTACCTATTGAATTACCTATCCTTTCTTCACTAATTTAAAAGGGTGCCTTTGTTTTTGCTTCTCCCTTTTCTTGCCTTCTTTGGAAACCTGCTTCATTTATCCACTATCTCCCCTGGATCTTGAAAATATGAGCTAGCTCTGAGCTAATTATACATTTTCTGGGTTAATTGATGTACTTGTTCACTTAGGAAATTTATAGGGGTTGCAACAGTGCATAAAATTTTAAAAACTCTCTCCTGGGGCTTACAGCATGTAGCTAGATATGACACTTTTACAAAACACTTGAATGTCACACTTATAATGTGCTGGGCACTGTTTTTAGTGACTTACAAATATTATCTGATTTAATCCTTGTAGCAAGTCTTTCAGGTAGGTACTATTTTTATCTCCATGTTTCATGTGAGAAAATGAAGCATAGAGACATTAAGTAACTTGCCCAAAGTCTCTTAGGGGATAAATGGGGAGCTGGGGAAAACTAGTAGGCAATTCCCATTTAATGCAATAGATGTTGTATATCGTGGGGGAACTACAGGGTTCTTGATGGGGCCATGAGGCTCAGGAAAGACTTTTGCCAGGAGTGGCGTCCAAATGATTCCTGAAGAATGAGAAGGAGTAGGCTGGTGAAGGGAATTGGGGGTAAGAATATTTAAGCTGGAGAGGGCAGTGGTACAAAGTCCTAGAAAAGAGAGAAAGAATGTTATTTCCTAGGAGCTGAAAGAAAGGGAGAAGTGTCACTGGGAAGGAGGGTGGGGTAGGGTGGCTGGGAGGTGAGAAGTCCTAGACTTGGAAGGGTCGGTAGGAGCCCATTGTCTTGTGAGTCTCTTGAAGGAATTTTGACTGTAGTTTAAATGTTGGAGGAGACTCTGAAGGGATTTAAACAGGAGAGAGATTACTCTGTCTGCCACATGGGAGATGGGTATCAAGGGGACAAGGGTGTGGGTGGGGCAAAGGGTTGGAGGGGCCGTTCCAACAATCTGGGTGAGAAATGATGTTGCCTTCAGAGCAGTAGCAAGGGGATGGTGAGAAACAAGTGGCCTCAGGTGCTCCCTTGAAGGAATTTCGTTGGATGGGTCAAAAGGAGGGGAGTCAGTGATTATAACCTGGCTCTTGCCTCAACCAGTATGTCTCTCTGTTACCAACTATGGCTGCGATGAAAATCAGGGTAATAAATAGTCTAGACTTAATATGCAGAGAAGAAAAGATAACTTGCCTATGGTCTAATCATTACATTCCCATGACGTCCCCCTTTAGCACTCACCAAACCCTCACTGAAGGAGGGCTACAAAGTTTGTAAATATGGCGGGTGTTAAGAGTATCATTTCTGGTGGAAGGATAAGGCATGATTAAATAAAAATTTTTTTGAAGCTTTACTGAGGTGTATTTCCTATACCATAATATTCACCCACTTGAACTGTTTAGTTCAGTGGTTTTTAGTATATTCAGCGTTGTATAGTCATTACCACAATCTAATTTTAGAACATATTCAATACCTCTGAAAGAAACTCTGTACCCATTAGTATTCACTCCCTATTCCAGGTTCCCATCCTCACCTCAGCCCAGGCAGTCATTCACCTGCTTTCTGTCTCTCGGACTTGCCTATTCTGGACATATGACATAAAGGACGTTATAATATACAGTCTTTTGTGGTTTGCTTTTCCCTTAGCATAATGTTTTCAAGGTCCACCCTTGTTAAAGCTTGCAACAGAACTTCATTCCTTTCAATGGGTGAATAACATTCCATTGTATGGATACACCACATTTTGTTTATATATTCATCAGTTAATGATCATTTGGGTTGCTTCCGCTCTTTGGCTATTAAGCATATGCGTCCATGAACACTCATGTACAAACTTTTACATGGGCACGTGTTTTCCAAAGCCACCACACCATTTTACCTTCCCATCAGTGATGTGTGAGGGTTTTAATGTTTCCACATTCTCTTTAACACTTGTTACTGTCTGTCTGTTTTACTTTAGCCATCCTAGTGGGTGTGATGTGGTATCTTCGGCTAGTCTTGGTTTGCATTTCTCTAAGCACTAATGATGTTGAACAATTTTTCATGTGTTTTTTGGCCATTTGTAGATCTTCTGTGGGTAAATGTCTCTGCAAATCCTTTGCTCATTTTTTAATTGGGTTATTTATCTTTGTAAGGGTTCTTTATATATTGTGGATACAAGCCCCTTGACTATATTGATTTGCAAATATTTTCTCCCCTTCCATGGGCTGTGCTTTCTTAATGATGTCTTATGATACACAACATTTAAAATTGATAAAATTCAATTTGTTTACTTGTTATTTTTTGTTACTTATGCTTTATAAGAAACCATTGCCTAACCTAAAGTTAGGATTTGCTCCTCTGTTTTCTGCTAGAAATTTTATACTTTCAGGTCTTACATTTAGGCTATAATCCATTTTGAGTTAATTTTTGCATATGGTGTAAAGAAGAGTTTCAGATTCATTCTTTCGATATGGATAACCAGTTGTCCCAGAACCATCTGTTGGAAAATTTCCCCACTGAATTGTCGTAGCATGCATAAGTTAAAATTTGCTCCTTATACCTTCCTTTTCCCCAAAATTACCCCCCCCCCAAAAAAAAGAAAACTAAGAAAGAAACAAAGGAAGAAAAAAGAAGAAAACTAAATCCATTATCTCTTTCTTTCTTTTTTTTAATGGAAGGTGCGGTAAGTTTTGCTTGAGTTGAATTTAGCCGGGGATCTTTTCTGACACCAGATTATACCATCCCTTTTTCTTTGGCTCGCTGTTGAAACAGCCAGTCTCCTCTCGAGTCCCACTGATTTAGAGTTTGTGACAGCACAACTATCTGGTGAATTTTAGCTGTGTAAGTAAAGTGAAAGGCCCATAAAAATAGTTAACAATTTTCCCAAGCACTCAGATATGTGGGAGAAGTTACTCTTCCCCTGAGTCAGGAAACAAATGTAGTTTAGTTGCGTGAGTTATTTGGTTATGATGCCAAATTAATTTTTTTTTAATTTTAAGTAATCTCTATGCCCAAGGTGGGGCTTGAACTCATGACCTCGAGATCAAGAGTCGCATGCTGTACTGACTGAGCCAGGCAGGCACCCCTATAATGCCAATTTTAAAAATGTTTTCAAGGCTTATGAAGAAACATGTGATGTTTGGTATTATACATCTGCCAAATGAGACTTTAAAAATATTCAAATCATGGGGTGCTGGGATGGCTCAGTCGGTTACGCTTTCGACTTCGGCTCAGGTCATGATCTTGTGGTCTGTGAGTTCGAGCCCCATGTCGGGCTCTGTGCTGACAGCTCGGAGCCTGAAGCCTGCTTCAGATCCTGTGTCTCTGTCTCTCTCTGCCCCTCCCCTACTCGTATTCTGTCTCTTTCTCAAAAAATAATCATAAAAAAAAAAACAAACTTAAGTCCTTCTGATAACATTGTGGTATGGCCAAATGCCTGAGTCTTTTTTTTTTTTTTTAATTTTTTTTTCAACGTTTATTTATTTTTTTGGGGGACAGAGAGAGACAGAGCATGAACGGGGGAGGGGCAGAGAGAGAGGGAGACACAGAATCAGAAGCAGGCTCCAGGCTCTGAGCCATCAGCCCAGAGCCCGACGCGGGGCTCGAACTCACAGACCGCGAGATCGTGACCTGGCTGAAGTCGGACGCTTAACCGACTGTGCCACCCAGGCGCCCCTTTCTTTTCTTTTTTTTTTTTTTTTTTAAGTAGGCTCCACACCCAGCACAGAGCCCAACACAGGGTTTGAACTCACAACCTGAGACGAAGACCTGAGCTGAGATCAAGAGTCAGACGCTGAACCAACTGGGCCACCCAGGAGTCCCAACCTCCTAAGTCTAAGAGAGGCATGATGATACGAAACATACTGTTAACATTTCCACTCAGTAACATCTTTTGGAAAATAACCGAAGGAAATATTCTAAGGAAAAACTACAAAGATGTATTACTTATCATAGGCAAAGGTGGAAAACTATTTCAATGCCCGAAAAGCCAGAGGATGGATAAGCAAACTATGTTCTATGGGAAAAAGCTAAAGAGCTCAAAGAACCGTGGTTGTTAAGGGTGGTGTGCTAACACGTGTTGAAGTGAGCAAAACAGAATTTGCATATATACTTTGACCGAAAAGGGCGTAAGGGTGGATGGGTGCTGACAAAGTTGAAAATTAATTTAGCACAATATCGACACCCGTTAGATTTATTTCCACAGCACGCACGAAGTTCTCCCTAAATGGAAAATGGAAGCTGAAACCAACTTTTCTGAGAGCCAACTCACACACCTCTGTCTTTCTGCCACGTATCTTTTTCTTAATGATTTTCCTAATTCATTGAATTCTTCTTTTTAATACCTAGGGGGGAGGGAAGCATAAGCACTTGGAAAGAAGAAATTCAGGATTTCTCAGAAATTAGCTATTGAAATGATTATTCCCGTGGAGGGGAACCAATGTCTTAACGAAGCATTTTTCTCTGAGGCTTGATGAGACACACTGAGAATGCATCTGCCCATAATGTGGGTTGAGGAAGAGCGAACTTTCGGTCTTGGGCATTGGGTGGGGTACTCATTTCCTGGGGCTGCCGTGAACAGAGGACCACAACTGGTGGCTTTAAACAACAGAATCTTATTTTCTCATGGTGTTAGAGGTTGGAAGCTTAAAACTGAGGGGTTAGCAGTGTTGCTTCCCGCCGAGGACTCTGAGGGAGAATCTGTTCCTTGTCACTTGCTCGCTTGTGGTGACTGCTGTCATCTTTGGTGTGCCTTGTCCTGTAGACACATCACTCTGGTCTCTGCCTGTCTGTGTCCTCTTACAAGGATGCCAGCCATATTGCATTATACGCCCACCCTACTCTTTTATGGCCTCATTTTAAATTTGCTAGTCATGACAATAAATTTCATATATTAAAAAAAAATAAAAAAATAAAAAAATAAATTTGCTACTCATATTTATGATAACCTTATTTCCAAATACGGTCACAATCTGAGGTACTTTGTGTTAGGACTTCAACATATCTTTTTGTTTTTTAATGTTTATTTATTTTGAGAGAGAGCGTGTACATGCACACGTGCATGAGTGGGGCAGGGCACAGAGAGGAGAGAAAGAATCCCAAGCAGGCTCTGTGCTGTCAGCACAGGGCCTGACGTGGGGCTTGATCTCACGAATTGTGAGATCATGGCCCGAGCTGAAATCAAGAGTCAGATGCTTAACCGACAGAGCCACCCAGGTGCCCCTCGACATATCTTTTTTTTTATTTTTAAAATTTTTTTTTTTTTCAACGTTTATTTATTTTTGGGACAGAGAGAGACAGAGCATGAACGGGGGAGGGGCAGAGAGAGAAGGAGACACAGAATCGGAAACAGGCTCCAGGCTCTGAGCCATCAGCCCAGAGCCCGACGCGGGGCTCGAACTCCCGGACCGTGAGATCGTGACCTGGCTGAAGTCGGACGCTTAACCGACTGCGCCACCCAGGCGCCCCTCGACATATCTTTTTAAGGGGACAAAATTCAACCCATCACAGGTGGCCTTGGGTTAACTTAATAAATGTACTGTTCTGATTAATTCCAGAGCAAAACGTAGGCTTCCCATGACAGGTCCTAGGAGGATCCACTCAGGAACAGTGGTTGGTAATGGAGAGAATGGTGTCATGATAGTGGGATACATTGCTCTCATAGACTGTTGACCTTTCTCCCTGAGAGGGAGGCCTCACTCCTGGTCGACCATGAATGTAATGGCCAAACCCAACTGATGAAGACAGAGGCTGTCGTGTGGGGGAATCTCTTGATTGTATGTTTCCACACGTTAGAGAAATTCTCCCGTCCTCATCACTCTCTCCTTCAGCCTCCTCAGTGGATGAAGAGTGACTCAATGGATGGGTATACCAGAAAGATGGTTCTGAGCATGCTCCAACCAGCCCCTCCCTCTCTCTGGAGCCAGCTACCTGCACGTTCTGTGTTCTTTCACACGCTAAGTTGAGCTAAGTGTGCCACGGGGAGGTCAGCGGTTGCCCCCGTGCTGCTTTTGACTGGGTGGGTAAGTCTGCCTACTTCTGAAGGGTCAAGATTAGCTTGACTAACAGATGCAAGACCCATATCCACCCTGGCCTGTACCTATATTGGAAGCGTGTCTGCGTTTCCTGTAATATAGGTGATATTTTGGTTTTCTTCAGCCCAGCCCTGAGTCTAAGTCACAATTGGTTCCAGGTTCGGTGGGGGGGAAGAGATGCCCATCTAGGTTTCTTTGAGTTTCCAGTTGTTTCCAGATGCCCCCCCCCCCCCCCCCGCACTGTAAGAAACAGGTGTGGAACAAGGGAAGATATGGCAGGTGCGTGAAACGAGTTCATCACCTCTTCCTCTGCACAGTCGTGAGCGAGGGCAGGGTGTGCTAAAGCCCGCAAACGGGGCAGCAGTGAGAATAAGGGGACACTCTGTCCATTTCTAGCTGCTTTTGTGCCCGTTTATCAATCAACGCACATTTAAGGGGCTTCTGCTCTGGGCGAGGCGCCATCCCAGTCCCCGCCAGGGACACAAAGAACCGTAAGGCCAACAGGGCCCATCCTCAGCGGATTTACAGTCTTGCTGGAGAAACAGACGCATTAAAAAAGACAAGTGACAATACAAGACAGGATGTGGTCAGTGCCAGTGAGTTTTATGGGCAATTAAAGTGCCATAAAAATTCAGAAGAGGAAAAGAACATTTTGGGACACTTTGAACTGATAAGAAACGGGGGGGGGGGGGGGCGGTACTTGTTGGAGAGGAGAATTTTCCAGGCCAGGGGTACAGTGTGTGAAAAGGGCCCGGATTTAGAATGGTTATGATATTTTAGTGAACAATCTGAGCAACATTTGAGTCCCTGTTGTGTGAAGAGCCAGGGATGTGGTGGACAGGCTCAGACGCCAGCCACGCAGACTGGACTTCCAGCTCAGACTCTCGTGATTGGTGTGCTCTGGGGCCAGTCACTTAACCTCTGCCTGCCTCAGTTTCCCTATCTGTATGAGGGGTGTTGCCATAGACACTGAGGGAAAGTCCAGTTTATAGCATGCTCACTGTAGGGCATAGGCTGTGTTCTAAGCCCTCTTTAAAACATTTTTTTAAATATTTATTTTTGAGAGAGATAGAGTGCGAGCGGGGAGGGGCAGAGAGAATGGGAGACACAGAATCCGAAGCAGGTTCCAGGCTCCGAGCTGTCAGCACAGAGCCCGAGGCGGGGCTCGAACTCATGTCTCTGAAGTCATATGCTTAACCAACTGAGCCACCCAGGCACCCCTATATTTTTTTTTTAAACTTTTCAATCTTAATTATTTTGAGAAAGAGAGAGAGAGAGAATGTGAGCAGGGTAGGGACAGAGAGAGAGAATCCCAAGCAGGCTCCATGCTGTCAGCACGGAGCCTGACATGGGGCTCGAGCCCACGAAACGTGAGATCATGACCTGAGCTGAAGTTGAAGTCAGACGTGCTTAACTGCTTAACCGACTGAGCTACTCAGGTATCCCTAAGCCCTTAAAAAAAATTTTTTTTTAAAAATATTTACTTATTTTTGAGAGACAGCGTGCGAGCGGGGGAGGGGCAGAGAGAGAGGGAGACACAGAATCCAAAGCAGGCTCTAGGCTCTGAGTTGTCGGCACAGAGCCCGACGTGGGGCTTGAACTCATGAACCACGAGTCCGTGACCTGAGCGGAAGTTGGACACTCAACCCACTGAGCCACCCAGGTGCCCTACCCTAAGCCCTTTTTAAATATGAATTCATTTAATCCACAGAGTAACCCCATGAGTTAGGTACTTTTCTTGCAAAGTGTGTTCCAGAGAGGCTAAGCACCTTGGACCATAGGTCTCAGCAAGAAGCAGAGGCAGGATGTGCACTCTGGCGGGTCTGGCACCAGAAGCCGTGCTTTGAACCACTGTGCGAACTTGCCTTCGAAAGGAGGGTTTGGTGCAGGGTGTGGGGGGGTGGGGGAGACATGTGCTGGGTAGCTCTGGTGATGACCTTCTGCGCTAGAGCGAGGAAGATAAGAACATCTTGCAACTGGAATTCTTTTCGTTTACTACTCTGCTGCTTGAACAAGCTGTTTGGATTTAAAATTATAGGTTCCATGTGGTCATTGAAAGCCTTGCAGGAGAGATAAATTAAAAAAAAAAAGAACCAATTTTTTTTCCTTATGACATAAATTGTGGGTAGAGGAGGAGGAGACAGCTTAGAGGTAAGGGGTGGGGGACGCATCTCATCAGAAGGGGATGATAAGCCTGGATCGAGGGCAGAACTGACAGACGATCCTAACGGACGAACACTCGACTCAGTAACAACATTGAACACACTAGTCTAGCCCAGGATTAATACCAGCGCCGTGGTTCTTAAAGGACTCGACAATCACTAATTAATCCATCCCACTGGGAGGTACGCTTATCATTAAAGGGAGGCAGCTGATTTCAAAGCTTCGTGCCTTCCTTTCACGGTCCAGCTTTATATTTGTTTTCCAGAGGACTATGTGTTGCCTGGAGAGCTGGGAGAAAAGAAACCTCATGCTTGTTTTCTGCAGTTGGTGTTGAGCCTGCAGCTGCTTATTCTTTAAGAAAAAGGACACCTTAACTTGTTGGGATGAGCACTGGGTATGGTACGTAAGCGACAAATCACGGGAATCTACCCCCCAAAACCAAGAGCACCCTGTGCCTGTATGTTAGCCGATTTGACGATAAATTAAACTAAAAAAAAAAAAGGAAAACAAAAGAAAAAGGGCATTTTATAGCTACAACAGGAGGTCGAGGATTGGCTTATGGAAAAAGGTGATCGAAATCTGGCCACGTTAGCTCTCTGAAAAGCTCTCAATGTAAAGAATGATGTAGATGTGCCCATCTTCAAGAGAGAGACTAGAAAGTCACGAGCTGTATCTGCTTGAGGATTCAAGTGCGATTCAGTGATCTGGAAATGCAAGAAGGACTCAAAATATTTTCGTTCTGATTGAGACCAGGTGGGAGAGAATTTGAGCTCTAAATCCTGCTGGGGCAGGACCATCTAATCCTCTTTTGTTTGGTTGGTATGGAGACTTCAGCAGAGATGGCTCAGGGTTCTTCACCTCACTGTCCAAACCTACCACACGGTCAATAATTAGCACATGTGCTACGCTCAGCAACGTGAGGAAAAGACATCGCTCATTCTTTTCATAAAAATTTCAGTATCGTCTCAGATCTCAAGAATCCCAAGAACAAATGTAAAACAAGACAGGATACTAGGTAGCCATTTATGAGACGCAGCAACGTGTACGTGCTCACGTGTGAGGCATTTTGCTGGGAAGACAAAGGATAAAAATGGCTCTGATGGAATTTGCATCGGAAGGAAAAGAAGCCAGCTGCGGAAGAGTTTTGTACAACACGGTCCCATTTTCTGTTTTCAAAAAGGTGTATGTGTGTGTGTTTGTGAATGCACGGGGAGGTCTCTGTGTACTCAACTTCCTTGGGATTCATTTACCTTCTTGGGTAAAATACCCATCTGTTGTGGAAAATTCTCACACCTTATGTTTTCTTCTTCTCAATTTTTATTTGGAAATGATTATAGATTCCCAGGGAGTTGCAGAAAACAGTACAGAGAGGTCCTATGTACCCTTCTCTCAATTTCCCCCAATGCTTACACTTCGCGTTGACAATAGCACAGTAGCCCCGTCAGGAAATCGACATTGGTGCGCTATGTGTATAATTCTACATTGTTTCATCGGATGTGTAGATTCCTGTCCCGACTGCTACACTCAAACCACAACACTGTTGCATCCCCACAAAGCTGTCTTTGCCTCTTTATAGCCACACAGACCTCCCTCACCTGCCTGTCACTATTCCTAATCCCCGGCAGCCACTAATGTGGCATAAAATGTTTTACAACAGTTGAGAATGTTATCTCAATAGACCCACAGTATGCATCCTTTTGTGATTGTTTTTTTCCACTGAACATGTTGCCTTGAGATCCGTCAAGTCCTATATGCATCAATACTTCCTTCGTTAAAAAAAAAATGTTTTTTACATTTATTTATTTTTGAGAGAGCGAGACAGAGCATGAGCGGGGGAGGGGAAGAGAGAGGAGACACAGAATCTGAAGCAGGCTCCAGGCTCTGAGCAAGTGTTCAGCAGAGCCCGATGTGGGGCTCGAACCCATGAACTGTGAGATCATGACCTGAGCCAAAGTCAAACACTGAACCGACTGAGCCACCCAAGGAGCCCCAATATTTCCTTCATTTTTATTGCCAACTAGTAGTCCACGGTTGGATGAGCCATGGTTTAACCATTCACCTAGGAGAGACATCAGTAGGTTGTTTCTAGTTCTTGGCTACTACAAATACAGCTGTTATGAATATTTGTCTCCAGGTTTTGTGTGGACATAAATTTTAATTTCCACGGAGTAAATGCTGAGGAGTGGGTCTTATGGCAAGTATGCGTTTAAGGAAATGTCAAAATAATTTCCAGAGTGGCTGTACAATTTTATATTGCCACTGACAATATATGAAATATCCAGTTTCTCTATATCTTCACCAACATTTGCCATCGTCAGTTTTTATTTTAGCTGTTCTAATACATGTATAGTGACAATTTATCTTAGTCTTGTGTTTTTCCTAAGGACAAGTGATGTTGAACAACTTTTTATGTGTTTGTTTGCCAAATGTAACTCTTCTTTGGTGACGTTTCTGTTCAAATGTTTGCTAATTTTTAATGTTTTTATTTTATTATTTTTAAGGGTTGAGAGTTTTTGCCCTATTGTTCTCTTGCTTGAACTACTGGTTTTTCTTGGGATTTTATTTCTGGAACTTCCTTGAGGCTCTGGAAAAAGGTGAGTTCCCTTCAGAACATTGTTTCTGCCAGGTACCTAGAGCCACAAGCAGCTTGGACTCTTCTAAATTAAATTCTTGGCTTGGGGTATTTCACTACCTCCAGGTGCTATGAATTTTTCCTGCCAACCCTTAGTACGACCAGCTTCTGGTTCTAAATTCTCATTTCTTTCTTTCCTCCCATAGGTTCCAAGTTTTACATAATTCCTGGTCTTCCCAGAAGGGGTGGGTGTGGGTGTGGCGATAGGGTGAGGGAGCTGGTTTTTTTCCAATTCACTTTTATACTGAGAGTGAATCCTTTGGGATACCAGATTTGTACGGGATGGAGTTGGGTGTGTGTGTGTGGGGGTGGGGTGGGGAGATCTGTTAAATCTTGGGAAGGTCCTGGGTTTTGTCTGCTGTGTGAATATATTTTTACCTTAGATGCTTTTTTCAATCATGAGATTATGGAAAATGAGATTTAACTTTCCTTTTATGTGTCTTCAATTTTTTTAATTAATTAAAAAAACAGGGGCACCTGGGTGGCTCCGTCAGTTAAGCATCTGACTCCAGATTTCGGCTCGGGTCATGACCTCATGGGTTTGTGAGATCGAGCCTCGCATTGGGTTCTGAGATGCTTGGGATTCTCTCTCTCCCTCTCTTTCTGCCCCTCCCCCACTCATGGGTCCTCTCTCAAAATAAGTAAATAAACTTAAATTCTTTAAAACCAATAAAAAATATTAAAATGAAACAAAAGGTGAAAATGAACAAAACAAACCTAATTTTTTTTTTGAAAGGTGGTAACATTAACAAGAGAACGATAGTTACTTATCCAACTAGGTATATTTAAGTTTACTATTTAGGAAACAGCTATCAGTAGGACAGTGCTAAACAGTTCTAGGGAATAAGAAATCTTCTTTTGGTAAATGTTTCTATTAAAGAGCCCGGAAAGCCCGAAGCCCTTGTGTAGAGGAAGGAGAAGAGAGGGCGGTATTACAGAGGAGGGAGGGCAGCTGCCACACCGGTGAGCTTCCTATCGAGGGAAAGTGTGTATTAGTTTCCTGTGGCTGCTGTAACAAATTGCCACAGATTTAGTAGCTGAAAACAACACCAGTTTATAAGCTTACAGTTCCAGAGGTCAGAATTCTGAATTGGATCTCACCAGGCTCAGAGCGAGCTGTCAGCAGGGCCACATCCCTTGGGGGGGTTCTAGGGGACAATCAGTTCTTTTGCCGTCTATGTCCCTTGGCTTACGGGCTTCTTCTGTCCTCCGAGCCAGCAGTGTGTCTAATAGGATATTCCAGGATAATCTCCCCATCTCAGGGTCAGCTGATTGACATCCTTAATTCTATCTGCAATTTTAATCCCCCTTGACCATACAACGAAACACATTCACAGGTTTGGTGGGTTAGGACATGACCATCTTTGGGGGCGGCGATTCTGCCTAACATAGCGGGAGGAGCTCTTCGGGCACTTGGTCCAATTAAGATGGTGGTGGGCGCTTCTACAAATCACCTGCAGATCCGTGCTTTTTTTTTTATTATTTATTTATTTTTTTTAAATTTTTTTTCCCAACGTTTATTTATTTTTGGGACAGAGAGAGACAGAGCATGAACGGGGGAGGGGCAGAGAGAGAGGGAGACACAGAATCGGAAACAGGCTCCAGGCTCCGAGCCATCAGCCCAGAGCCCGACGCGGGGCTCGAACTCACGGACCGCGAGATGGTGACCTGGCTGAAGTCGGACGCTTAACCGACTGCGCCACCCAGGCGCCCCTGATCCGTGCTTTTTAAAAAAGAAAGCAAAACACGCAAAAACGAATTTGCAGCTCGTGACTTTTTACAAGGCAAATGCTATTGTAACTTTCTAGAAGGGAAACTTTGACAGCTTCCTGCAGAAGCACCTCCATGTGTCCTGTCCCCGTCCCAATCGGATCTTTCAAAAATTATGTATCACGTGGTAGACACAACTCTGCATAAATTAATCTTCCTGCGTCTCCCAAGGGCTTCAAACCCTAGAATCTGTAGGGTCTCTGATTATGACAATGGAACAAACAGGGTCCCTCGAACTGTGTGCAAAATGAACTGGCAGGAAACAGTTTGCCTCCCGTAGAGAAACAGTGGGATTCGGTGGAAAGCATCCAAGGGGTTTTGCAATCCTACTCTTTCCTCCTTGGGCTCTGTCCAGTTTCTTCTCTTTAGCTACAGAGAAGCAGCAGAAGCTATGAAACCATGCTTTCCACCTGAGGCTTTCTTTGACTTTAAATGTGATGTCAAGATCTCAACCTGGGGCCCCGGAGGCATCAGTCAGCCCATGAAATCATTTGGACAGACTGCCACGAAGCTCTCTGCGGGCTCTGAGCTAATGCATCCTGTGAAGCTCTTTATATAACAATAACAATACTAATAACGATATAATTAAAGTATATATGTACTTGACCGATTCTTTCTGGGAATAAAATATTCAGCGGGGCAATTTCTTGGGGGCAACGAGAGTATTTTTCATATCTGAGCTGCTGAAGTAAGTCAGCACTGGGGAAATCACAAACCAGATTTGCATGGAGTTTTACTGCGACAGACACATCATCCTTATTAATATGGTATTAAGTTTACAAAATTACCTAATCCTAGCCCCAAATGCTTTAACACTGTGTTTTTGATCCCTGGATCAGACAGCTGGGATGCCACGTGTTGGGGCCCTGCCGAGTTGGGAAATTATACAGTCGATGATTATGAAATTGGTCTCGATTGATTTAATCACTGTAATCATTGGCATTGTGAGATAGGCAACCGGGAAGTTTTCATTCCAACAATTACACACGATGAAGTCACGTTATGTGGGAAGCTCATCCCTGTGTTTATTTCTGTCTAAATGGGAAGAAGGACGAAGAGAGATCCAGGCATGATCCAGGGTACAGCCGTGGCGGGTGAACCCACGTTACGCAGCCAGGGAAAGACGGGGTCGAGTAATGAGCTTAATGCAGTCACTGCGCTGTACCTGGTATCCCCCGGACTTGGCCATGGAAGAGAAGTTGTATCTAATTAAATATATACTATGTCATTATCCCGCAAGAGGATTAAACAGGCAGAGTGCCTGGCACACGATAGGAACTCCACAGATATTAGTTTCCCCGTGACATCATCAAGGGGATGCAGGGAGGTGTGCAATGGTGGGATGCTCCTCCTTTCTAGCCACCCCTTACTCTAAACCCCCCAACTCTCCCTCCCGGAGCTGGACTGGAGGGGAGCAGGAACGCCTTCCTCCCTCCTGGGTCTACAGACTGATTCGAGTTGCTGGCCAGACAAGGGAGTGTCTCCCCATCGGGAAGCTGTGCTTAATTAGGGGAGCTAGTCGGTCTTTGGGGGAGGCTTTGACGGGAGCCTGTAGAGTCTACACCAGGCTCATCATCATGGAGTCTCAGAGCTCTGGCTTGGGAAGGAGCAGGCTGCAGGAACACGGGCTCCTCTTCACAGACTTCGGGATGGTGAAGTGGAAGGAAGGAGGCAGCGTGGGGGAGTGTGGCAGTGGCAAACAAGAAGCGAGAAGGATGCGGGGGGAGAAGGTGGGGTGAGCTAGCGTCCAAGCGCAGAACAGAGGACAAAGACCCGCTGATCGCGGCCTCCACGCACAGAACCTGGTAGAAGGAAGGAGGACTTTGGAGACCATCAGCTCCAGCCTCGTCATTCTGCTGACGAGGAACCGGGACCTGGGGAGAGTGACCGGGATCCCTCGGCTGGGGACAGGGCAGGGGGTCCCCGGTCCCAGGGTCCTGAGGCGTCCCGTGCGCCCACCTCTTACAAGTCCGTTCACAACGTACACCTGGGCCTGCTGCTAACTGCCGTAAAGCTTCCGTTAGGGCCGAAGTGACTGGATGAATAGAAAGAAAACAGTAGCTGTTTTCCTGTGAGATAATGCACGACTTAGCTTAATCCTCTGGACAGGTAGCCCCGTGTGGTAGGTATTTTCACGGTTTTCTTTTTATGAGTGAGGAGGCTGCGGCTTCAGAGACGTTGTGGGATTTAGGGATTAAGTGGGCATGAGGAGAGCCCAGGTCCCTAGACCCTAGACCCTGGGCCGCTCATCCCAGGTGCAAGACCCCAATCCGGCCGTGGGCGGTGAGCTTCTGCCGTCGCACCGTGATCCCTCGGCGTCAAAGGCAGGCTTCAAGTGCCTCGCGTGTATCTGACAAGGATTTTGAGACCCCTTCCGCCTGGCGGGGCATCTCTGGGGCATTTTTAGCATCTGCTCCTGATGGTGTGGGTCTCTGATGAGGGCAAGCACCATCCACACCCAGCCCAGCCAGAGGTCCCGTGGATTGGAAGCTCAGTCTGGAACAAAGCCCTGTGCTTTCCGCTGTGCCGAGAGCGGTTCTCAGCTGGAGCAAACAGCAGGGGCACTTGGCCATGTCCGGAGACGCTCTCCGTGGTCCAGAGGAGTGACATCCCAGTGTCCTGAGACCGGAAGAGAGGCTGGTAAGACACTGCGGGTGCCTATTTAAGGAACAGAGGGGCAGGGAGGTGATTCTGAAGGCAGGAAGTACTGTACTGTACTAATGGAGTTTATGGCGTTGCTGTGGAGTGGCTAGGAGCTTGTCCTTTGGGGTCAGATGGCCCGGGTTCGAGTCCTGGCATTGCTGTCAACTAACTGTGATCTTGGGCACATTGCTGAGCTTCTCAAAGCCTCGGTTTCCCCATCTGAAAATGAGGGCGATAACAGTATTCACCTCATTGTGCTAGTGTGACCACCCTAGATGGGCTATCCTTGCAAAGTGCCGGAACGGTGCCTGGAGCACGGTCAGGGCCAGCTCTGGCAGGGCTGGTGCTATCGGTTTGGCAGTTGTCGAACAAAATACGAAAACGGGCTGTTAAAGGGATGACCCGTAGAGACTTAGAGGAGGAAACAAACACCATTAGTGAGGGGGGCACTCGCCACATTTGAAAACAGGTTCAGCACAGACTCCTTCCATTTGGAGGGGACACTGGCCATCGCCATGACATGGGCTCACACAGAGGCCAGGCTGACATCACTGCTCTATTTGCCAGGGAGACCCAGATCAGGGAGATCAGGGGGACAGGTGGCATCTGGGTCATTGACACGCACTTTCAGGATCTCCCCATGGACGAGATGGAGATACCCGTGCCGACACAGGGGTGACTGAGCTGCTGTGACCACCTGAATGCCTACCTGGCAGGAAGTGGCAGGTGGCTGTGGCTCTCTTCTATCACTGGCCCTTTCAAAATTTTTAACCCCTAGTTCAGAATGCATATTTTGCAAATTTATCGTTGGGAGCATTATTTTGCTCCGTATGCATTGTGAAGAGAGAGCCCAGCGTATAAAAGCAGAAACCAGTGCTGCCCTGACTGAAGGCTCGGGGGACACTGGAGAGGGTGCCCTTCATGTCCCGAAGCAGCTACGGAAGCTTGCGTACCCTGAGCTAGAGTGGAATCACGGAGTCCACTCTTGCCAGATTTGCTGATCAGAAGGCAGGAAGGCAGCAGCCCCGCTGGCCCGGGGCACTGGGCTCCAAAGCCATGGGGAGTAATATGGTGGACTTCCTGAGAACTTGGCCTTTGAAGTCAGCAAACGTGGGTGTGACTCAGAGTAAAGTTAATTAACTGTGCCATCTCAGTCCTTCCATTCCTTTAAAATTTTTTTAATGTTTATTTATTTTTGAGAGAGAGACAGACAGAGGATGAGCAGGGGAGGAACAGAGAGAGAGAGGGAGGCGCAGAATCCGAAGCAGGCTCCAGGCTCTGAGCTGTCAGCACAGAGCCTGACATGGGGCTCGAACCCACAAATGGGGAGATCATGACCTGAGCCGAAGTTGGGCGCTTAACCAACTGAGCCACCCAGGCGCCCCCTCAGTCCTTCCATTCTAAAATGAGGGTGGTAACGGTACCTACCTCACGGAGTGTTTGTAAGATTCAAAATGAAATAATAATGAATGTAGAGCTTTTGACATATTATTCTTAATATTATTCTTATTATTATTATCATCATTAATTATCTTTGATGGAACCAAATTCAGCGCATGTATCAGGGTAAAGATAAAAATTCTATATTTGAATCCTACCAAGACATGCAGAAATGCAGAGATGGGGTTCATTAGCAGTTCAGGTATGAAAGAACAAGTAGGCATTTTAGTTGACGAGGAAACTCCGGGTGACAGGCAACCCACAGGATAGTCAGCAACAATAGCCAAAGGGCACAAATGCAATCGCAAACTGCATAGTTTAGAAAATGTCCATCGGACTTGCTCCTGGCCAGCCTGGGAGTTGTGCTGGGTCAGGGAAATAAGAGAGTCGGACCGTTCACAGAAGGTTGGTGAAGCCCCCATTCAGGATCCACAATTCTTGAGGGACAGTTGGATAAATCACGATGTTTATCTCAAAGAAGAGAAATCTCAAAGACGTAGGATAGAGGATTTCACATACGTGGGTGGGCCTCCGGGATTTTGTAATAACTCAGGGGGTGGAACTGGGATGTGGAAGCTTCAATGAAGTAGATTTAAGCTCAGGCTAACAAAGAACGCTCCAGGAACAAAGTTCTTTGTCCAGCAGTACAATGAACTGCCTCAGGAAGTAATAAATTCCCTGTCATTGGATGTGGGCATGATTTGGCAGGGTAGATGATAGGAAGAACTCATGGGTACTTCAGCTGGGTGAGTTTTAAATGCCCCTTCAACCTTGAAAACTATGTTTTCCTAATTAAGTTATGAAATGCTGAGTAACGACTTTATTTTGTGGGTGGAGACAGGGATAAAATCTCTTTATAGAAAACATATGTTGATGTGAATCCTGGGCCAGTACCCAAGCTGGATGCAGGCTTGTTCATCTGCTGGGGGACACAGGCACATTTCAGCTCTTTGACTGTCTGAAGGCACAAATTTGTGAATAAGTAATGGAAGGAGAGGAAGGAAGATAAGAAGGGAGGGAGGAAAGGAGGAGGAGAGAAGGAGGCATCTGTCAAAATACAGTCATTTAATCTGAGTAGACATTTCCTCAAATAAGATATTTAAATAGCCAATTAGCGCATGAAAGGATGCTCAACATCATCATTCATCCGGGAAATGGAAATCAAAACTACAATGAGATACCACTCCATACCGACTAGGATGGCCACATCACACACACAGAAAATGACAAGTGTTGGGTAGGATGTGAAGAAATTGGAACCCGCATCCGCTGCTGGTGGGAATGTAAAATGCTGCACGAGCTTTGCAAAAAACAGCTTGGCACCCCTCGAAAGTTCCCATCTGATCCACCAATTCGATTCCTAGGTACGTACTCAAGATAAATAAAAACACAAGCGAGCACAGGGTGATGTACAGAAGTGTTAAATTACTATATTGTATACCTGAAACTAATATAATACGGTATGTTAACTATCTGGAACTGAAATAAAACTTGAAAAAGAAGGCAGGGCACATACTAAAGCCTTCACAACAGTATGCGAAGTGAAGGAAGCCAGGCACAAAAGACCACATATTACAGGATTCTATCAATATGAAATGTCCAGACATAATCCAATCTATAGAGACATTAAGTAGAAAAAGGGTTGCCAGGGGCTGGAGAGAAGGGTAAAATACATAGTGACTGTTAACGGGCATGAGGCGTTTTGGGGGAATGATGAAAATATTCTAACCTTGATTGTGCTAAAATGGTCGTACGACTCTGAATATACTAAAAGCCATCAAATTGTATCCTTTAATTTTTTTTATGTTTATTTATTTTGAGAGAGACAGAGATAGTGTGAGTGGGGGAGGAGCAGAGAGAGAGGGAGGGAGAGAATCCCAAGTAGGCTCCGCGTTGTCAGCACAGAGCCCAGTGTAGGGCTTGAACCCACGAAACCATGAGATCTGAATTGTATACTTTAAATTGGGGAATTATGTGGTGTATGAATTATAGCTCAATAAAGCTGTTGTATATATCCCCCCCCCCCAATATATGTACACACACACACACACACACACACACACACACACACACACACACTCCCTTGAAAATTCTACCAAAATATTAACTTCTGACTATGAGGGGGAGAATACACCAGCCCAAAAGATACTCATTTGGCGTATTGATTATTTTAAGTTCAAGTCGCTTCAGAAATAGCTGGCACAGGAAGGACACTCTGACCCTCTTTGTCCCTCTGAGAGCAGGAAATAAATGTCCCATGTGAAAGGCACCCTCCCTGGACCAGGAGGTAGAGAGACAGTCTTGTCACCAGACATGGGGAATTCGGGGCCAAAAAGGCTGTATAAACAAATCTTGATGCTTACTAACTTACTACCCCGCACTCAAACTTCTGTATCTGGTCAGTTCTTTACAAATTTATCGTCCCTTTGTTTAAGAGGCATAAAAGCTGCCCGCTTTGGTCACTTCATAGAGTCTCCTATTTCTATCAGCTCCTGTACACAGGTATGAGATTAAGTTTGCTTTTCTCTCGCGAATCTATCTTATTCCATTTAATGATTAGGCCAAGGAACCTGAAAGAGAAGAAAAAGTCCTCCCCTACACCCGTAATAGTCCAACTAAACATAAAGAATTTAGAAATATTTATGGCATGTGTCAAAGAGAATGGGAAACAACCTTTAACAAAGAACTCTTTCACGTAAAATGAATAAATATAAATTAAAAGAAAAAGATGAATAGAACAGTTAAAAAATGGGCTAAAAACACAGGGTGCAAAAGAAGTGTAGGTGAAGAATAAATTGAGAAATGCATCAAACTCATTAACAACTAAAGACACCAGTGGAAGGGTGGTTGGTCCAGACTTTTTGGAGGGAGAATTGATAATACGTTAAAAGATTGAATGTCTAACAATAAGGAAATGGTTACAGATGTTATGACATATCCATACTTTAAAATACTGTGCAACCATTTAAATTGTGTTTTTGAAGAAGACTAAATTATATAGAAAATGCTTATAATATAAAGAAAGAAGAAAAAAAACCCACTGCATATATAGTATGAAACAAATTTTCTGGTTAATAACCCATACATATGGGAAAAAATACACCAAAGCCTGATAGGATTACCAATGGTTTCTATTTTTTGCTTGAAACTACTCTGAACATTCTAAAAGGTCTACAGTCTACAATGAACACGGATTCCACTTTTTTTATATTTCTTTTTAATCATAATAAAGATAAATGTTAATTTAAACAAAGACATTTAGAACATGAAGCAAACCACTAATCCTTTTTAAGAGCAAGGTCTATCTAGAATGTTAGAGGAAATTGAGACCAAATATTTATGCCTCCTCCCAAAAGCATAGTACTTTCATATTTAAAAAATGTTTATTTTTGAGAGAGAGAGCGCACGTGCGCGCGCGCTCGTGCGTGAGTGGGGGAGGGGCAGAGAGAGAGGGAGGCAGAGGGAGTGAAGCCGGCTCCAGGCTCAGAGCTGTCAGCACAGTGCCTGATGTGGGGTTCGAACTCATGAACCGCAACATCAGAACCTGAGCTGAAGTTGGATGCTCCATCGACTGAGACACCCAGGCACCCCAGTAGTTTCACATTTTATTGTTCAAATATAAGAAAACTCAGGGTGAATCATATTAACAAATATCTTCTCGTTTTGACAAAAAACTTCATGATGGGAGGCAATAGTGAGGTCCAGCCTCTGGCACGTCAGCAGTGGGAGGGTAGCTATTGCTCCTGCTGAAAGGCTGACCTGATTTTTTGGTGGATTCTAGAAACATCTAGAAAGCCTAATTAATCAGCGTGTAAATGTTTTGAGACTAAAGTCTCAAAAAACGTTAGAATGGTTTCTTCAACTGCATACAAAACTTTCCTGCTCACCCCAATTTATAATCTAAAGCTGTTTAATCAACAGTGGGTTTTGGGTAACCAGCCTAAGGGTCAAAACTCGGCAGACAAGTGGGTAAGCTAAGGGTGATCAGGGCTGCCTGCTTATTCTGGAATGAACGTGGGAAGGAAAATCAGGGCTCAGCTTGGCAAGCTTGAGAACTGGAGCTTCTCTGCAACTCCAAGAGTGAGGATCTGGTATCTCAGGATAAGTAAGAAAATGCTTTTAAGGGGAAAAAAACGTGTTCAAAACAACTGTATTGCCCAAATATGACTCTAGTGTGAATGAGTCTTTCCCCTTCTATATAGCTCCATTTTCCAGGCCAGTATACTGCAGTTTCAAAACTATTTTGTTAAACTAAAAGTTGCCACCTGGCTGGTTTTGGGCACATCCCATAACTTCTCTGAGCCCAATTTTCTTCATTTTCAAAAGGAGGTAATTTCAAATTTTAAACTTACACAATTCACTGAAACTACCACTTTTATTCATACACACATGCACATACATCATAAGAATATATAAATATGCAACACTTTAAATGACTGGTTTGGAAACATAGTCTTATTTATACCAGAGATCTCTGAAGATAAAAGCCAATTGATATATGAAAAACCCACAGCTAACATCAGCCTCAACGAGGAAAAGCTCAGAGCTCTCCCTCTAAGGTCAGGAATAAGACAAGGATGTCCACTCTCACAACTTTTATTCAACATAGTACTGGAAGTCCGGCCACAGCAATCAGAGAAGAAAAAGAAGTTAAGAGGCATCCGTATTGGTAAAGAGAAGTAAGCTGTCACTGTTGGTAGACAACATGATACTATACATAGAAAATCCTAGAAAATCCACCAAAAAAACTACTAGAAGTAATAAATCAATTCAGTAAAGTGACAGAATACAAAATTAATAATACCCGGAGATAAGTAGCATTTTTATACGCGAATAATGAAGTAGTAGAAAGAGAAATTTTTTTTTTCAACGTTTATTTATTTTTTTGGGACAGAGAGAGACAGAGCATGAACGGGGGAGGGGCAGAGAGAGAGGGAGACACAGAATCGGAAACAGGCTCCAGGCTCTGAGCCGTCAGCCCAGAGCCCGACGCGGGGCTCGAACTCACGGACCGCGAGATCGTGACCTGGCTGAAGTCGGACGCTTAACCGACTGCGCCACCCAGGCGCCCCGAAAGAGAAATTTTTAAAGAACACCATTTACAATTACACCAAAAAGAGTCCTAGGAATAAACTTAACCAAAGATGTGAAAGACTCTGAAAGACTCTGAAAACTAGAAAACACTGATGGAAGAAATTGAAGATGACACAAATGGAAAGGTATTTCATGTTCATGGGGTGGAAAAAAAGTTTTGTTGAAATGTCCTTATTACCCAACGCCATCTACAGACGCAATGCAATTCCTATTAAAACACCAACAACACTTTTCAGAAAACTAGAATACTAAAATTGGTATGGAACCCGGATAGCCAAAGCAATCTTGCGAAAGAACAAAGCTGGGATTATCACAATCCCAGATTACAAGATACACAACAAAGGTGTAGTAATTAAAACAGCAGGGTACTGGCACAAAAGGAGACACAGAGGTCAATGGGTCAGAATAGAGACCCCCAAAATGAACTCACAACTATATGGTCAATTAATCTATGACAAAGAAGGCAAGAATATACAATGGGGAAAAGATGGTCTCTTGAACAAATGGTGTTGGGAAAACAGGACAGCTACATGTAAAAGAATGAGGCTGGGTCACTTCCTAACACCAGAGACAAAAATAAACTCAAAATGGATTAAAGAACTAAATGTGAGACCTGAAACCATAAGAATCCTAGAAGGCGGCACTGGCAGTAATTTCTCTGATATCAGCCATAACAACATTTTTAAAGACATGTCTCCTAAGGTAAGGGAATCAAAGGCAAAAATAAATTATCAGGGCTACACCAACATAAGAAGCTTTTGTATGGCAAAGGACACCACCAACAAAACAAAAAGACAACCTGTTGAATGGAGAAGATATTTGCAAATGATATATCCAAAAGGGAGTTAATATCCAAAATGTATAAAGAACTTACACAATTCCACATCAAAAAAATAATCCAATTAAGAAATGAGCAGAGGACCTGAATAGACATTTTTCCAAAGAAGATATCTAGATGGCTAACAGACACATGAAAAGATGCTCAACATCACTAATCATCAGGGAAGTACAAATCAAAACCACAATGAGATATCACCTTACACTTGTCAGAATGGCTAAAATCAAAATGATAAGACATAACAAGTGTTGGTGAGGATGTGGACAGAAAGGGACCTGTGTTGGGTGTCTGGGTGACTCAGTTGGTTAAGCAGCTGACTCTTGGTTTCAGCTCAGGTCATGATTTCATGGTTCGGGAGATCAAACCCTGCGTGGGCTCAGCGCGGAGTGCAGAGACTGCTTGGAATTTCTCTCTCTCCCTCTCTCTCGGCCCCTCCCTGGTTCTCTCCCTCAAGAGAAATAAACTTTAAACAAAAAAGGAACTCTTGTGCACTGTTGGTAGGAATATAAATTGGTGCAACCACTGTTGAAAACACTATGGAGTTTCCTCAAAAAATTAAACATAGAAATGCCCTATGATCCAATAATTCCACTATTGGGTAAAATTTACGCAAAGAAAATGAATATAATAATTCAAAAAGATATATGCATTCCTATGTTTATTGAAGCATTATTTACAAGAGCCAAGATATCAAAGCAACTTATGTATCCATCAAGAGATAAATGGATAAGGAAAATATCACACACACACACACACACACACACACACAGAGTATTACACAGCCATAAAAATGGATGAGACTGTGCCATATGAGACAATATGGATGGACCCAGCAGGTATTATGCTAAGTGAAATAAGTCAGCCTGAGAAACAGAAATACCATATAATTCCACTTATAAATGGAATCTAAAAAAAATCAATAAACAAAGCAGAATCAGAACTATAAATACAGAGAACAGATGGTTGCCAGAGAGGAGGGAAAGGAGGGATGGACAAATTGGGAGAAGGGGAGAGGGAGACACAGGTGTCCAGTAATGGAATGGGTAAGTGGCGGGAATAAAAAGCAGAGCATAACAGTGAGGGGACAGGGTCGTAGCCACGAGTGCGGTGAACACGGCGTAATGGATAAACTTGTCCAATCCCTGAGTTGTACACCTAAAACTAACGTGACATTGTGTGTCAACTATACTCATAGAAAAAGCCAATTGGTTCAACCAAAATGCCCCCGAAAAAAATCCTCCTTCCCTCCTCAGCCTCTGGTGTCATCTCATACCGGAAAGCAGGGTCTGAAATCCCACGTTCAGAGATTTTTTTTTTAATTCAGGAGTAAGTTTGATCCATATTTTGTCACTAACGCTGTGCGGTGAATGATGGCTGGCGGCATGTACTCTATGGTCAAAGAGTCTGGGCTCGAATCCTAAATTCCACGGAGCTCCAGGAGTTGGGCCGGCTAGGTAATCACTCTGTCCCTCAGTGTTGTCACTGACAAAACAGGGCGAACATCGGTACCTTCCTCATAGGGTTGTGGCAAGAGAGAATTAAATACGGTGACGCGTCACATTTCCGAGAAACGTTCAACACTATTTCTTTTGGTGGGAGAATTTCACAGCAAGGTGAGAGCTCGGGGCAGATGAGAAAGGGTCCCAGGATGGACGTTGGCAGAATGTAGCCTCACCTTCTAGATGCACCCTATTGAGATTCACACATTTTTGGATAAAGCAGGAAGACGGTTTCCTCTACTTTGCGAACGAATTCTTCCCATCCCCAATTCCCTTCTATAATTGACCTCTCAACACTTTCTGTTGCTCTTTATGGAACAATTAGAAACAATGGGCTTGGTTTTCCTCTTTCAGAGGGGTGTATCTCAATTATGGTCACAGAGAACCCCACTCTGCCCATTCCCCCTGGGTCTATATCTGGGTGACCCCCACACCATGGGAGGAGCCTTCAATGACAGGGGAGTTATTTGCAAAGCTGTAGATTTTATTTACTTATTTACTTTGCTGGTTTCTTAGCCCTAACATGACATTCTTCTCCCTGTTTTTAAAAGTCCTCGTCGGGCTCTGGGCTGATGGCTCAGAGCCTGGAGCCTGCTTCCGATTCTGTGTCTCCCTCTCTTTCTGCCCCTCCCCCGTTCATGCTCTGTCTCTCTCTGTCTCAAAAATAAATAAACGTTAAAAAAAATTTTTAAATAAAAAAATAAAAGTCCTACGGTAAATCTCCTGTCCCTGGGAGGACCATACGCCGTCTAAGTCACACTACCTTGCACATACCCAGGTAGAAATGTGTTTTCTCTCTGGACACAGGGAGCTTCCCATTTGAAAAAGATCCTGATGAGATTAATGTGAGTGGGATCTTACTCTTCTTTCCACAGCCCACTATCTGGTGTTTAAAACAACAACAACAACGACATTTGTAGGTTGATGCAAACCCTCTAGTTCCGCTTTTCTGGGGAAGGGAAAGGCCAGTTCTCAAGACTTCCTCCGCATCGTATTGGGACCACATATGACATCTGTCCTCTATGTGACTAGTTTTGATTTGGAAAGTTACAAGCCTGGTCTGAGTACTGAAAGCAAGTTGGTAATGTATCGTGGTGATTAAAAGCACGGGTTTTAAAACCAGCAGATCTGGGTTCGAACTTCTGCTCAGACACTCACAAGTGTCTTGGCCACACTCCATTCGCAAGGTGGGAACAGAATTACATCCCTCGTAGAAATTAGATGAGGTTAGATGTCTGGCACATGGTAAGAACCGCATAAGTGGCAATTTTATGACGGCTGCTGGTTGGCCAGTGACGTTTCCGACCACCAAATCCTGGAGGGAGCAGTGCAGGTGGGCAAGAGAGAGCCTGTGAGCAGCCATGTCCCCAGGTAGAACCTTCCTGCCAGGATGCATCAGGGAGGTCCATCCCAGACAGGCTCCGTGGCTTGAATATTTAATGCAGTCCGAATCTCTCGCTTTTCCGCAGTCTCAGCCTTGTTAATCCTGGAGCTGCTGAGAAGTTGCTGGGATCTCGACAGACACCAGGAACTACTTTGAATTACTCTCTCGGCAGCTTGGCCCAGATTCAGAAATTCACGAAGCAAGGAGAGCATTTCCTCGTTTATCTACTGGAACCATTTGGGTTGAGGCCCTTATAGCGGGGATGTGTGTGCCCGAGGTGGCCGGACATCCGCACACCTTTTACGTGTCACCGACAGCGAGCAAAATCAGGATGCCTGGTCATCGCAAATGTGACCCAACAACGTAACATTTTACAAAGATGTGCATTTTTACCCAAATGGATTTTGAAAAATAGAATCGTGTACTTTTCCCCCTTGTGAGGACAACGGCTATGCCGTGGGTTTCCTTCTTTTCTTGTTAGGGTCACAGGAGCAACAATGGCTTGAGAGTTAGGAGGCAGTTGTCCCCTCACGCCCGGAAGGTGAAGGGCGAGTGAAGAGAGACGGGGGCGCGTAGCTCTCCAAGTGGACAGGAGCACCTGTCGATTCACAGGTGCGAGTGGGATACGGGCAGGAGTGCGTTGGAGTCAAGGAGGGAGGTGCTGAGCCTCGCTGCAGCCCTTCAGCCAGCCTCTCTGCCCTTCCCCCCTCTACCCTGCTGAGGCTGGGCTCTAGGGGGAGAAGGCACCTCAGTCTGGATCGGGAGAAGCGGAGAAGCGGAGTGAAGCTGGACAGGGCCCGCAAAGAGGGAAAGCATCCTTTCTCTGGTCCCTGAATGAGCACATTCATTCATTGTCCCAGGCTTCTATCTCGAATTCCTCTGCTTTGCTTCTCTGTGGGATAACTTTCTGCACCTCTGCGTGAGATACAAAAACAGGGGTGGGTCTCAGATACTTGAAATTCTTTTCTATTCGCCACTGCTTTTGCTCTCCTCCGTTTGAACAAAAGGGTGTAGAGTTTGGATGAAAACCAACAGGGTCATAAAGACTTTTATCTTTGGATAAGACTTTCAACGGCTGCTTTCTGCATCCTGTGAGACCAGGGTTGCCTCACAAGTAAGTGGAAGGCACTTATCGACCCCAACAAATATTTCCCCGGGTTCCCCTTCCCCGTGGAGCCGCACCGGGTTCTACGGTGAAAACAGCATAAATTCTTGCTTGCCCTGCAACTTTTTCCTCCACCAAAGCAGAAGGAATTGTGAATTTCGGAAGGAAGGGGATGAGATTCAAAGACCAAGGGTGAAACATGATGGAAGGAAGGGCTTTCTCTCTGTCTCTCTCTCTCTCCCTCTAGGGAACATGTCCTGGCACTCTGCCAGCAACCGGGCCCTCCCTTGCTTCCTCTGGCTGCAGCCGTGGCACATGAATCTGTGCTGAGTAGGCCCACATCCTCCTGGCCAGCCCCCAATGCTCGCTGCGTCTCGTGTCACCTGCAGCCCGGATGTTTGGCCTAAGGGGATGAGGCCGGAGTACCTCGCGCAGCCATATTGCCTGGAGTCTCAGCCCTGCTTCCACCGCTTGCTAACTGTGTGACCTTGGGCAAGTCACTTAACCTCTCTGTGCCACAGCTTTGCCATCTGTAAAACACAGGTTACAGCAGCACCACCTCCCGGGGTTGTGGAGAGGATCCAGTGAGGTAATACTTGTGAAATGCTCAGAAGGCCTTCTAGCACTTGCTAAGTGTTCCATGAATGCTAATTATTATTCTCTAAGCCCAAAGTAGCACAGAGAAGACAGGGCTTACTCTGGCCCTTGGCATTACTGAAACTGAGTTTGCTCTAGACATGGCCCCTGAGGCTGGGCCTCCACGATTTTTTTTAACAAAATATTTATTTTTGGGAGAGAGGGAGAGCACAAGTGGGGGAGGAGCAGGAAGAGAGAGCCACAGAATCCAAAGCAGGCTTCGGGGTCCGAGCTGTCAGCACAGAGCCTAACACGGGGCTCGAACTCACGAACTGTGAGATCATGACCTGAGCCGAAGTCGGACGCTCAACCAACTGAGCCACCCAGGCGTCCCTCCACACTATTTGACTTCTGAGGAAGGAACTGATTTAAAAAACCCAGTCCAGAGTGTTTGCCTCAGTATCAACCTCTCAAAGGTTAATAATGTCTTAGCAAAATCTTTGACTTTTTCAAAAGATTTCTCTCTTCCTTTCTTTTAGGAACAAAAGGAAAACATATCTGTGGTAAAAAAAAAAAAAAAAAAAATCCATATAATTCTAAAGTATAGGAAACGAAAACCAAAAGCATTTCTCCACAAAACCTGTTTTCCAAAGACTGTTAGTAATTATCGGCTTTGGACAGAAATAAATAAATAAAGTGAAATGAAATGAAATAAAATGGGTAATAACGATTGTTCCTATTCCAAGATCCAGATTCTTTCAGTGTCGCTGTCTCTTCATGCAGAATGAATTATTCAGTAGTTCTGTGACTAACGTTGCCCATTCGAACCATACCAATTCAGTGAAGTTTTCTGTTTTAGTTCGAAGTGACTCAGTTTGCCTTGTTCCTCTTGCCCTGGCAAGATTCATTCTCAACTAGTGCTGTGCTTTGCTAACCCCCCTTTCCTAGGCCAGGTGGGATTATCACTTCTTCAGGCACTAAATATTTATTTCTAGACTCAAAAAAGTCTCTTAGTATCTAAATGCTTTTAGGCATTAAAGGAGAACATTTGATCTCAGTGACTTGCTCACTGTGTCATTTCCTGGGAAGCACATAAACTACTTGGCTGGTGTTCCTGTGTTTTCTCTGCACATAAAATGGGTGTAATGTATTAGTTTGTCAGATGGTCATGATAAGGGCTTACGTGTGAAATACGTCCATTTGAAAGTAGTTACTGCCTTGCTGAAAATTGTTCCATTGCACTTCATCAAAATGAAAAACTTCTGTTTTTGTTTTTAATTTTTTAACGTTTCTTCATTTTTGAGAGACAGAGGACAGAGCGTGAGCGGGGGAGGGGCAGAGAGAGAGGGAGACACAGCATCCCAAGCAGGCTCCGGGCTCCGAGCTGTCGGCACAGAGCCGGACGCGGGGCTCGAACTCATGAACCGTGAGATCATGACCTGAAGTAAGAACCGACTGAGCTACCCGGGTGCTCCTAAAACTTGTGCTTTTTGAGAGACTCTGTTAAGGGAAGGAAAAGACGTGCTACAGATTAAGAGAGCGAGAGAGAGAGGTAAAAAGGAACAGACTACGGGTCCTTACCTAAAACAACATGGATTCATCTCGAAATAATTATGCTGAGTGACGGAAGTCACATCAAAACACGGTATGTTTTATCGCGTTTATGCGGAACTCTAGAAAACACAAATAATCGATAGCCGTAGAAAACAGATCAATGATCCCTGGGGGAGGGGGTCAAAGAGAGGCAGGAGGAATGCATTACAAGGGGCACATGGAAAGTGTTGAGGAGGAAGGAAATGTTCATTCTCTCGATCACGGTAATGTTCGCATGGGCGCGTGTGTATGTCAAACTTGTCAAATTGTACATCTCGAATATGCATGGCTTATTGTGCATCAGTTAGTCGATTATACGTCAGTAAAGTGGTTTGAAAGGATGATGTGGTTCTGGAAATACAGCTTCGCAGTTCCACCGTACTGTTCCTTCTTGGGGCCTGGTGACCTCGTGAAATTTCTCCCTAATTTTTCTGCTTGGAGGCCAGATTGTCAGGAATGCTAAAATACACATATAAGCTTTGGAAGCTGGCTGACTTGGGTTCTCATTACAGCAAAGACAGCTAGCTGTTCCCTAACACCCATTCTCCCCCTTATTCCTTAATATTAGAATCCCTGAGTCTTAGCTGCGCACATGGCTGTCTGGAACAGATATATTTTGCTGACCCTTTTTGCAGGCAGGTGTGGCCATGATTAAGTTCTAGCCAATGGAATACAAGCAGAAACATTATGTGTGACTTTGGAGAAGTGTCTTTAAAGGGTGGGACACACACTTCTCTGGCCTTCCCCCTTTCTGCTGGCTGGAATGAGGATGTGAAGGCTGGAGTGTGAGTGGCCCTCACGGACCCTGAGGAAAAAACCACATGGGAACAAAAATGGGTGACCACATGGACAGAGTCCCACATCTTGACACAAAGAGAAAAAAGAAAGCCACTTGTACACATTTTCTTTAAGTCTCCCTGTTTTCTAACGCGTACAGCTGGGCCTAATCCTACATATTGGACAAATTACTTACGATTTTCTTTTTCTTTTTTTTTTTCTCTTTTTTAAACATTTTTTTTAACATTTATTTATTTTTGAGACAGAGAGACAGAGCATGAACGGGGGAGGGTCAGAGAGAGGGAGACACAGAATCTGAAACAGGCTCCAGGCTCTGAGGAGCCACCCAGACGCCCCATAATTTTCTAACGTATAAAACTTGAATGCTTTTATAATAGTCTCCGTCTTTAAGAGTTATTATGAGAGAGAGAATAGGTTTAAAGCACTTGGCCTTTCGTGAACGCTCAATCAAATACAAGCTTCAGTTACTGTTATTACTTACATGAACTCACCCATGATTTAGGAAATGAAATCCGCCCTAAGGTCTTAGCTCAGACACTGATTGGTAGTAACAGGTGTCTGGGCATCCCCTGGGTCCTGGCACCCTGTGGGAGTCGCACTGGTAGTGTGCACACACATCCCACGGCAGCTGTGGACGCTGGCACTGGGGACCGGGGGTGGGGACCCCCCCGCAGCTGCTTTGCCAGCCAATCCCATCAACTCAACGAGCACAACTCCAAGTGCAGTGAATGCGGTCAGCGTGCTCCCCTCCCCCCTGAAAACGCTCCCCGTGTACAGCACACGGGATGACACCCATCCTCTCTGCTGTGAACAATTCCATGCTGGGAGGGACCTTCACTTTTCCCAGTTGAAAGTGGCACATTGACTGAAAACCACAAGGAAACTGCACTCTGGGGACCGTTATCATTCCCTCTGTATCTTCTGCAGGGACCTCCATCCTGGGGACGCGCCCGTCTTTGTTTCAGTAAACTTGGCTGTGCTGGTTTAAGAGGAAAGAAGGCAAACTTTGCTGGGAGAAAAGGGGTCAGTCACTGCTTGCAATTCAAAAGCTTCCTCTCTCCCAACATTGCCAGCAAATGACCAACACAGCAGTTGGAGGTAACCTGGGTCGTGAAAGGCAAGAGGTGGAGCCAAGTGATGGAAAAACAACAACAACAACAACAACAACAACAACAACAACAACAGACAAACCAAGAAAACCAACAACAAAAACCCACTAAAATGAAAGAGAAGGCTGTAAGTGAGCAGAATCACTTGACAATAACAAGTTGCTGACTGGCCCCGAATCTCTCAGCAGGAGCACATTGTCCCAGGAAATCCAACCAGACTGGATGGTAAGCCCGAGGATGTAGGCAGTCACTCAGGACAGGAATGTAGGCAGTCACTCAGGACAGCCAAGCCGGTCCTTGTACCTCCTGCCACTTCTTCATCGCATGAGGTGACCAGATGACTCTGTATCCCTTCCACCCCCACCTCTGCCGCACACACTTCCCATTCCAGATGAGTTAGGAATAAGAAGTGGGGAATTCTGGGACCAGCGGCTGGTCGACGTGGATCCTATACCCGAATGTTTATAGCAGCGCCGTCTACAGTAGTCAAAGTACAGCGAGAGCCCAAATGTCCATCGAGTGACGAATGGATAAAGAAGATGTGGTTTATATATACAATGGACTATTACTTAGTGGTCAAAAAGAATGAAATCGTGCCATTTGCAACAATGTGCTTTGAACTAGAATTTACGCTAAGAGAAATGAGTCAGTCAGAGAAAGACAAATATCATATGATTTCACTCCTATGTGGAATTTAAGAAACAAAACAGATGCACATAGGGAAAGGGAAGGAAAAATCAGATAAAAACAGAGAGGGAGGCAAACCATAAGAGACTCTTAAATGCAGAGAACTGAGGGTTGCCGGAGGGGACGTGGGTGGGGGGATGGGTTTAATGGGTGATGGGCACTAAGGCGGGCGCTCTTTGGAAGGAGCGCCGTGTGTTGTACGAAAGTGATGAATCACTAGGTTCTACTCCTGAAACTATTAGTATGCTATATGTTAATTAACTTGGATTTAAATAAAATTTCAAAAAAAGTTGTAATCTAAAAAAAAAAAAAAACAACCCACACAAATCCTATAAGCATCCATAGGTCCCGGATAAAGCGATGTCTGGGCTGACGCAGAGGGTAACTGCAGATAACTGCAAACTAGTCTTGCTCATAGTGGGAAGTCACCCTGGGAAACTTCTATTGTATTTTGCATCGTTTGCAACGGCAGTTCACGGAATCACTGACAGAGCCCACACTCGGGGGCTGCAGAGAGGCTGGAATAATGTACTAAAAATAGGGCCACATACATCAGCCACAGATTATGAAGTCCTGCATTCAAGTTCCAGATATCAAGCGTGGACAGAGGCTGGAAAAAGTCTTAATAGTTCAACGTGATAAAGATGACGGGAAACCCGGTCCAAACAAACCCTCTTCTACGGGACTCTCTTTCAGGAGGTTCACACGGTGCGTTGCATGATATTAATTCATGTTTTCCAAGGACTTATTACATACTGGGCATCGTGGTGAGACCTTCCTGTATATTTGCTCTTTAGCCCTCCTGACGACCCTGTGTAGCCAGTGCCGTTTTATTGTCCCAGTCTGCGGATGGAGACACTGACGCACAGAGTCGTTAAGTAACCTGCCCAAAGTCGCACAGCTGTGAGAACTGTGACCTGAGCCGGTGCCCATGTTCTTCATCACTACGTCGTAGCGCCTCTTGGCGGACTCATCAGTGAAGAAACGGGTTGAACTTTCAATTAGAATCTCACGTACCTGCTTGAGCACCGAACGCTTTTTTTTAAGGCACCCCGATTATGTCTGGTAGACCAGTGTTTCGTGACACAACCATTTGGGAAATAGTGCTAAGGTCAGTTGACCCCAGTGAAGGCCAACAATATGTTACAGCTGCCAGAAAACTGAAATAACGCCGTGTGGCAACAGAAGTATTCTGCTCGCGAGATGCAGCTGTCCTACTGTGTGCTCTGTGCTTGTCTGACCTCATCTGGACCACTCTGCTCAGCGCTGGGCATTGCATTTTATCATCAACCCAAGATGGCCAAGAGTCTGAACAGCACTGTCCTATGAGGACCAGTGGATACTGCTAGGTGTGTGCTGTCTGGAGGGGAGAAGGGACGATTAATTTCTTTAGCCGTGCGAAGACTTCTTTGAGTTCATTCACAGCACGGAAGCGAAGCAGGATCAGCAGATAAAAGCCACAAAGAACCAACTTTCCACTCAGAATACAGGAGAATTTTCTAGACTAGGACGAGCATTAAGTGTTGAATACCTGACTCTCCGGGATGGCTGAGCAGGAGGCAGGCTGCGGGCCCGGCCAGGGTGGCAGTGGTGGAGACACTGACGTCAGAGGACCAGGTCCTACCCTGCTCCTCACCAGCTACGGGACTGACCTGCCAGCTGGCCTCAGCGTCCTCAGCGGGCCAACAGACGCATGACGCGGAGTGCGTGGCATCCTGTCAGCTGGGGCCAGGGTAGAAAGAGGTTTAATGGCAAAGCGGCTAACGGGTGGTGTCGTGTGGGAGATCACCTCGGCACAAGGAAATTTCCCGGGATAGACAGGACAAATGATCCCACGGGTCACGGAGCAGAGAGGCTCACAGGCCAAGTTTAGAAGCGCAAATCACACATTGGATGGAATCATGTAGAGAGCACGACGAGACGCACAGGGAACAAGATGGAGTGCATTGAAATCCTTATGGAGGGTCACAGGCACAGTCTAGTTACGGTCTCGGGGTGTGCAATGTTCACGACGTAAGGACTGGCACCAAACCGACTTTGTCCCCAGGCGCAGATCCCCTGGTCACCGGGGGTAGGCACAGCACGAACCTTCCAGGGAGAATCAGAAGGCCACTGGACGTTTGTCACTGGCCTCCCTATTCACAGTACCTGACCCATACCGATCATGTTGAGTAATAAATATAATAAAATAACCAGGCCTAAACTGTCTTGTCATCAACAGATGGCTCCTGTCTTCCTCCTCATGCTCGTCTAAAGCCCCTTGCTACAAACCACAGCTCTGAAGTTGAATGTTTTTGAAGAACCATCAAAGACTCAATAACAGATGGTACCTAATGCCCGTCAGGTTCTACCTGAGGGCTGGGTCGGGATTTTCAGGACTCTTTCCGTCCAGAGGCAGGCCCCACGGAGCACAGCTTAACCCGAGACCAACAAAACAAGAACGAATTAGCTGGGACTAAAAGAACAGATTTGATCGTGGATCATGTTGCCTTGTGAATTGCCTCTTAATCTCACTTCATCTCTCTGTTGAACACTGAACACACTTTCAATCGGTATCTTGTTTCAAATTTCCCCTCAGATTTCAAAAACTTATTTTATAAAAACTCTTCTGGTACATTTTCCAAAAAACCTCAAAGAACAGTGATTTTGCGGAAAAGATGTCGTCTATTGATTAGTCATACTAGTCAGAATCACATGTAAATACTCTGCAGGGGCGCCTGGGTGGCTCCGTCGGTTGAGCATCCGATTTCGGCTCAGGTCATGATCTCGTGATTCGTGAGTTCGAGCCACACATCAGGCTCTGTGCTGACAGCTCAGAGCCTGGAGCCTGCTTCGGATTCTGTGTCTCCCTCTCTCTCTGCCCCTCCCCTGCTTGTACCCTCTCTCACTCTCTCTCTCAAAAATAAACATTAACAAAATTAAAAATAAATAAATACTCTGCAACTGTATTTACTAAGTTTCTTTTTGTTGTGATGCAGCTATTTGCATAGGGTTCATTACTCAATATCTCTTATTGTACTGGTGTCAATAAAACAGGCCAAGTACAACATCAGAAATAAAGCGTTCAGTCCCGTAGTCCTAGTTTTTGGGACATTTTCTCACAGTGAGAGGGCTGGCTTATGTAAAAGTAAATGACGCATACAGTTATATTGTGACATGTATCTAGACTATGTTTCAGTGCACTCAAAAGATAAAAGTCTTAGCTCCTGGACCTGTCAGAAGACAAGAGCTAATCAGCTGCAGTAGATAGATATTGGAAACACATCACAAACAGCGCTTCTGATGAGGATGCACAAAAGAGAAGTCAAGACCAAAATAGGAGCGCGGACGTTGCAAAGACAGTAGGGCAGGTGGCAAAGCGATGCGACCTGGATGCCTGGAGCTTCGGGTGGCCTCATGGTCTAGGGAAGCTGACACAAGTCACAGCCCTGGCTGGGGCTTCGGAAAAGACGGGGCTGAGCGGGCTCACTTCACATGGGTGCGTTGTTTGCTGTTTCCATATTGTTTACTATGATAATGATGGTTTATAGTTTTACCTTCTCTGTCTGGCGTGTTAGAGGGAGAGAACTGAGTATTCTGGGGGTGACGGGTAGTGCGTAATTGTTGCATTGTTGAGAACACTGTCATTCTGGAGAAAGAAAACAGCATATGGGATGAATGAAACTCATAACACGTGCTAAGTAAACCTAAGCAGTCGGGAAGCAGAGCACGTGTATGTTACACGTAGATAGAAAAGAATGAACACGCCATCCTAGTGTTCATGAAATACTATACGCGAGACATTATAAATGCTAACTGTACAAGAGAACCCAAGTACTCAGGATATACAAAATATGCAGGAACCCTCCATGTCCAGAAGGCCTTAATTTGGCCAACCCCTCGTGGGTTGGTATCTATCACCCCTCGTGGCCTATCACATTCTCTCTCCAAGAAATAGAAATAAAGTCCATGGTTGTTCAATAGGCTGATGGGCTAATCAACGAGCTACAGCTGTGGCCGGGCATACTTGTCCTTATGTCTCTATCTGTCGGAAAAGTACGTATCATCACATCTGGGAAACTTCTGCCTGTGGACCGCCCTGTGCAAAGCTCAGTTGCTGTTGTGACCAACCAGAGCATCAGTGGTGAAGGCTAATGTGGCAGAAACAGAGAGAAAGACAGGACAGGGGAGTTTTAAACTTTAGGATTCAAGTGCTATGGTTCTTTTACCCCATCCGCACCTTGTTTTGTGTTACCTTATGAGATCGCTTGCCACTTGCTTCTTGCATTCTATTCTTTCTATTCTATTCTATTCTATTCTATTCTATTCTATTCTATTCTATTCTATTTTATCTTATTTAAGAGAGAGAACACACAAGCAGGAGACAGGCATAAGGGGGGGGGAGAGAGAGAGAGAGAGGGAGGGAGGGAGGGAGGGAAGGAGGGAGGGAGAGAATCTTAAGCAGGCTCCATGCTAAGTGTGGAACCTGACGTGGGGCTTGATCCCACAACACTGGGACCATGACCTGAGCCAAAATCAAGAGTCAGATGCTCAACTGACTGATCCACCCAGGCGCCCCATGCTCTGTATTTTAAATTGACTTGATAGCCTATGTGATGTAAGCATTTTAATTTAATCTGCGAGCCTTTGTATTGTGTGACCTCTGGGACGGTTGCCTGGTCGTGCACTAGGAGGTATATACTGCACCAAGGTGATTTCCTACCAGATAGATGAGATACAGGATTCTGCAAACCTTGGCCAGCTAACTGCTATGATCAAGTCCCCTGTTACGCTCCCAAGGGAAATCTATATACATGTTTAAGGGCCATCCATGGAATCCCGCCTGTGAATTTGGGCCCATGAAATTCACCATGAGGCCTTACTATGGGCTCCCGGTGTGCTGGGCCATTTGGAGCCATGAGAGGTCCTTCTGCTCAGGCTGGGTGTCCATCCAAACTGACTAAGTGTCCTCCTTATCCCCCAGGCCCATAACCAAACTTCAGCTCAAAGGGTCAAGGAAAAAAAAAAAAAATAGCATCCTGGAGACGGCAGGTCAAAGGGTAGGAGCATAATCTGCTCGCTCCAGGCTGCCCCAGGGAAGCCGTGACCCTCTTCCTGTGCCTGATTTCTGGGATAAGAGAGGATTCCATAGACAGAGTTCACCATATGGGCTGAGTCCTTTGTGTATCTACCATAACTATTCGAAAGTTCAAGGCCGTGGGGGGCAAGACTGGGAGCCTAGCACTCCACCTGGTGGTCAGAGTGGTGTACTAACGCCACAGCAGGTTTTTGCAAAGAATCTGTGATAATTTTTTTGTTTTCTCAAGGACTCTGCGAACGGTCACGAGATTGGATGCTCTACAAGGGGACGCTCCTTTGGAGGCCGGAAGGCCCTGGGTGACTTTTAAAGTCCATTCGAAATATTAGGTCTTAAGAAGCTTTCATACTTTGTCTTGTCACACAAAAGACAGGTTACAGGTTGTTCGCGCTTTGCACGGTTCTGATTCACCGTGATTTCAGTTTTCATGATCTAGTTAAGAAACACCAGTCCCTCAACTACCCGGTTGCTGGGGTATGTTAACTGTAAGTGATCGTGTTAAGTACAAACTTCATTTCTACCTCCACCCGCAAATCACTTACAAAAATGACCGATGTGCATTTAGGATCAGTGACCAGTGATGTCAGACCACCGGAGCACAGACAGCAAAGCGTGTGGCTTTGTGGCCTTCTTTATCTCCTGGTGACAAACCACGTGACGTTTTACAAAAATGGGCCACTGAAAGAGAGAACTGGTCCGCAAAGATGAAAATGCAGCGAAGAAACAGAAAGCCGTTAGAGGGAATGTGGCATCCAGCTGAGCGCAGGGTGAGTTACAGGAGTCCTAACTGCCCGTGGGGGTGATGGTCTAACTAAGGGAGTCGTAGCCACAGGAACTACACGAAGGCAGACTCACTGACCTGTCAAAACTTCCCGTTACAAAACCTCTCAGATACGTGTCACGATGCGGAAGGCACAAAGGATAAAATTTTGGAAGCTGACCCACCCTTAGAAAGGATCATGACACTTCGCCAGGTTGTAGAAAAGAGGGGGGCGCCTGGGTGGCTCAGTCGATTAAGCGGCCAACTTCGGCTCAGGACACGATCTCACGGTTCGTGGGTTCAAGCCCCGCGTCGGGCTCAGCTTCGGATTCTGTGTCTCCTTCTCTCTCTCTGCCCCTCCCCCGCTTGTGTTCTGTCTCTCTCTCTCAAAAATAAACATTAAAAAAGTTAAAAAGAAAAGATGCTTACCGCACGTGGTCAATTATGAGGGTCGGCACAGTTTAAACTACTTCTGAGAAGTTTTTACAGAGAAATCAAACACTTTCCTCCTCGACGTTTCGGATGTTTAAACTCCAGTGTACTGAATAAACGTTAGTGTTACATTTCCCGCCACTTCCTTGTATATTTATAACTGGCGCTGGAAGAGTTTTTCATGTTTTGATAAACATTTTTAAAGTTTATGGAACAATCATCATTTTCCTATTGATCATGACGACCACGTTGCACGGTTTCCGTTCCCTGGGTCGTTTCCAGGGTCCTGGACAACCATGCCAAGTACGCCTTGTCTGGAATCTTTAAAGCAGGATTGCAAACTCAAATACCCACCTTCAGAAGCCGGGAAAGGAAGGTAAATGAGAGAAGCAGGAAGATAGAAGGTGATGTATGGCAATGAACTCCTTGGCTTTCGTGGATAAAGGTGGAAACCGTGCCCTTTCTAAAAAGGAAGCTTGGGGCGCCTGGGTGGCGCAGTCGGTTAAGCGTCCGACTTCAGCCAGGTCACGATCTCGCGGTCCGTGAGTTCGAGCCCCGCGTCAGGCTCTGGGCTGATGGTTCAGAGCCTGGAGCCTGTTTCCGATTCTGTGTCTCCCTCTCTCTCTGCCCCTCCCCCGTTCATGCTCTGTCTCTCTCTGTCCCAAAAATAAATAAAAACGTTGGAAAAAAAAAAAAAAAGATAGAAGTAGGGAACTTTAAAGGATAGAAGTAGGGAAGTTTTGCTGGGTGGGAATTGAAGGCACAGAGTATACCCGGCTGTTGCTGGGGTGATGGGAGGGCTGCAGGCACCAGGGCCCTGCAGGTGCCCACAGACTTGGCAAACTACTACTCAAACTGGTTAATGGGACTAGAAGTTGTCAGATTGATTTTTATAACAATTCTTAGATATTGGAGGGAGATGAACCACCTGGAATTTCTATTTAGACAAGTAACAGCAACTTTAGCTTGTGCAGATGAGGACGACGCATTGGAAGAAATCCTAGCAGCCACTTAGTCAGTACCTCAACCAAAGCAAGAATTTCCCTTCAAAACTCCTGGCCTGAGACCAGCCAGCTCCTGCCCACACCACTTTCAGGGACTTGCTTCATCTTTAGTAAATCCGACTGGCGTCCTCTGTCACACGCTTCTGACATGCAGGAACAAGACAGATGCTCAGCCAAGGGCATGGCCGCCATCTTGCTCAACGAGAAGAGAAAGTTTGCGAATATGGAGGCTTTGACGTTAATGTGGCACAGTAGCAAAAAGGGGATCTGGAGGGCAGATGTGATCAGAACATATCACTGTTTTCAGTTTGAAGAGAATAAACCAGCTGGTAAGGAATCCTTCACGAGTTTTGAGAGCTAAACCCAGTTTATGGTAAAGGTGGCCATGAACCAAGAAAGCCACTGTTCTTTTGGAGTAATTTTCTTTGTGTCTTTGATGCTAAAAGACACTGCTTCCTTTAGAAATTACATGAACGGTATTATAGAACATTTAGGAAAAACATGCGTAATCCTATACACGAATATACTTTTTCTTTGCATCTTTCTTTTTGGCCAACCCTTGCTTGAATGCACACATAGTTTCACACAGTTGTCATCAAAGGGTTCACATCATTTGATTTTGAGGACGACTGTCACTTTCCCCCTAAATGCCCATTTCCCCCTTCTTTCTTGTTAATAGAACTCTTATCTTGCCTCCTGTGTGGCACTGTGCTCAGTCCCAGATGGTGGTAAACGAGTTGTGGCCATCCTGTTCCCCATTTTCCCCTACAGCATCACAGAGGGGGTGATCTGTGAGCCGGTTTTGGCCAAAAAGACATAAGGAATGCCTGCTACGGGGTGCTTCTGGGAACATTCTCATTTTCCTCATTAAAGGGAATTCTCTTATCCCTTCTTCCTGTATTGATCATAGACATGATGGCTGGAACTTTGGCAGCCATCTTATCACTACGAGGAAAGCTCTGGAGACTCACAGAGATGTTGGCCTTGAACCAACGATAAAACTGGATTTCTTGATTTCTAAGAAAAGTGAATGCTATTTGAGCCATTGCGTTAAGCTCGTCTGTTACTTGCAGCTGAATATAATCCTCGTTGATCAAAGCATTCTGTGTATACTTAATTTCTTAATTATTCTCTGTCACAGGTCACCATGTTCAGTTTAGTTGATATGTCGTAATTTAAGCTATTTTATTACTGAGGATTTAGGTTGTTTTTAGTCATTTGATATTATAGCTAATGCTTCAACAAGCACCTTTTGTGCATTTAGTCTTGATTTTTTTTTTATCAGTACTGTGTTAAAGGCTGTGAATATCTCGATGGCTCTTAAATTGTTTTGCAAAACTGCTTTTCTGAAGGATTATATAAATGTACCGTGCCTCCAACAGTATATGAATACATTCATTTCACCATAATTTCGTCAGCAGTGAGGACTACCATTATTCTTTGGCCTGCTTTGTATGGATCAGATGCTACTCCAAGCTTGCTTTAGTTAATGTCTCAGTTTTAATAGGAAGAGATTAGTGATTTGTGTGGAAGGCCTGGGAACTAGGCCAAGGCTGTCTGTGCATATGCAGGGTGTTTTCTCCCCTCTGTGCATCACCTTCTGTTTATTAGGAGGGTCTGTGCTGGAGAGCAGGACCCCAGGCTTAGTAGGCCTCTCGACTCTGCTGTGGGTCTGCCCTGTAAAGGGGATGCCTGTGAGTCCACAGAGACCTTCCCTGATGTTGACTGTGGCTGCGGAGGAGACCGGAGGCCTCAGGAACAGTCTGCTGAGGAGGGAATGAATTCTCTGAGTGGGTCCCTGAGGAAAGAGGAGAACGGTCCCCCCAAGAGCCCATCTGGAGTGACGGCATTGGGGTGGGCGGGGAGTAGGCAGGTGGCCATGGGGGGCGGGGCTTGAGCTAGCCTGGCCCGGTCCAGGAAACCACCAGTCCCGAAGGGCCAATTTGGCCCTTTGTCAAGCTCATCATCCACTAGACTCTGCACTAAGCAAGCCTGGGGCCGAGAGTCCGGGAGCTATGATATTGCAAAACCCAGGGGCTCTGGCCACATGTAGCACGACACCCAAGGCTCCCCTGCTCAGTCCGCTCGTGGACTGTGTGACGAGGTCGTGCGTGATCATGGTGAGCTAACCTCACCTCACATCTTGGCCTAAAAACCATCACTGGCTCCCTCTTGCCTGTACAGCCCAAACCCCAGAGTGCAAGGCCTTTTGTGAAATGGCCGCGCTGACTCCCCAGCTCTGGGCTACTCTCCTCTCTTCGCCACCAATGTATCTGCTTCCTTTGATACCACATGGCCCAACCGTGCCCATATGCCTGACATTTCCAAACAGCACCGTTCACTTTCCACACCCAGCTCAGAAGTTGCCTTCTCTGGGAACCCTTGCCCCAACTCCCCCAGGACCCCCCCCCCCTGGGGAGAGCAAACCACTTCTTTCCTTGTGATACTTCCCTGGTGCGACCCTGACACTTTGCCTGTCCTTCTGCTCCAGCCCTATCGTCTTGTACACTGGGGATGTCTGCATGCATTGGGTGGTCCCTGCAAGGCAGAGCCCTCAAACTTCTTCAACTTTCTGTTCTTAGCCCATCGCATAATGCACAACTCACACATACCACCCAATGAATGCTTGCTACGTGAGGGATATCTCACGGGCCTAACTCGTCTCCGGATGGACGGCTTTCTTCAGCTGCAACCATATACATGGTCAAGAGGCTATACATGTCTCTTCCCATTCCCGTACTGTTAATTGCTGGGTCCCCAGCAAGGTGGGATACCAGTGGTTCTCGACCCTGGCTACACCCGGATTGACTTTCGGAGCTTATCGACATCACTCATCATCAGGGAAATGCAAGTCAAAACCAGGAAATGCAAGTCAAAACCATGATGAGATATCACCTCACACCTGCCAGAGTGGCTAAAATTAACAACTCAGGAAACAACAGATGTTGGCGAGGATGTGGAGAAAGGGGAACTCTTTTGCACTGCTGGTGGGAACGCAAACTGGTGCAGCCACTCTGGGAAACAGTGTGGGGGTTCCTCGAAAAATTAAAAATAGAACTACCCTACAACCCAGCAATTGCACTACTAGGGATTTATCCAAAGGATACAGGTGTGCTGTTTTGAAGCAGCACATGTACCCCAATATTTATAGCAGCACTATTGACAATAGCTAAAGTATGGAAAGAGCCTAAATGCCCACCAACTGATGAATGGATAAAGAAAATGTGGTTTATATACACAATGGAACACTACTCAGTAATGAAAAAGAATGAAATCTTGTCATTTGCAACAACGTGGATAGAACTGGAGGGCATTATGCTAAGCAAAATAAGTCAGCCAGAGAAAGATAAATATCATATGACTTCACGCATACGTGGAATTTAAAATACAAAACATGATCGTAGGGGAAGGGAAGGAAAAATAAGATAAAAATAGAGAGGGAGACAGACCATAAGAGACTCTTAAATACAGAGAACAAACTGAGGGCTGCTGGAGGGGGATGGGTGGGAGGGGGATGGGCTAGATGGGTGATGGGCATTAAGGAGGACACTTGCTGGGATGAACACTGGGTTCTCCTCCTGAAGCCAGACTACACTGTATGCTAACTACTTGAATTTTAAAATGACAACGACAAAAAACCATGAACCAACAACTCTCGGAGCTTATAAAACTCACACCAAGCACACCAGCACACAGAGCAGGTGAATCAGAACCTCTGCTGGTGGGACACAGGCTTGTGTGATTTCAAGACTCCCCAGGTGATTCTACTGTCCAGCTTTGAGCTGAGAACGACTCCTTTACACCATTTGAGACATTAATTTAAAAAAGCTTTTCCAGTGTGCTATGTGGCCAGCATTTGGAGGCAGGGTGGGGTGTGGCGGGAGGTGGTGCCTGCTTCCCAGGGAGGGGAGCCCCAGAATTTCTCTATTAGACATCGCACTTGCCCAAGAGACTGCTGTCGTCACAATTGTGAGGTCTAAGAGGGTGTCTAAATGGTATGGTGTAGATCAAGGTTTCACAACAGTGGCATTTTGGGTTAGACAATTCTTCGTGGGGGGCCCTGCAGGATATTTAGAAGCATCTCTGCCCTCTACCCTCTAGATGTCAACACCCCATCACCACCGTTTATAACAACCAAAAGCTATTTCCAGAGGGAATCCGAAGGCCCCTGGGAGTAAAATCAGCCCCTGGTGAGAAACGCTTATTTTGATTTAGGTGCTGCCTTTGGCTAAGACACATAGGGGATCGTGTGCAAAATAAAGCTTGAGAAGAAGCACCAGTCTCGAGTAGTGGTTCTCAAAGTGAGTCCCCGGGTCCCCAGCAGCATCATGTCACTTGGGAGCTTGATGGAAATCTGTATTCTGGGGACCCGTCCCAGACCTACTGCATCCCAAACTCAGTTTTAGGTCCTCCGGGTGATTTTCATGGACATTCGGTTTTCAGGGCTCCCAACACATCTGGAGAGGAAAGAAAGAGTTGATCCTTTGGCGAAATTCTTAGGAGAGCGAAAGTATTTCAGGTGAAGGAGGTGGCAGGAGACCAAGATTTTCAGGTAGAAAGTAGCCTTAATTTCTCTCCCTTAATTTTTCTGTTATAACTTCCTCTGTTGCTTTCTTTTTTTTAATTATTTTTTTTAACGTTTATTTATTACCGAGAGACAGAGCACGAGCAGGGGAGGGGCAGATAGAGGGGGAGACACAGAATCCGAAGCAGGCTCCAGGCTCCGAGCTGTCAGCACAGAGCCCGACGCGGGGCTCGAACTCACAAGCTGTGAGATCATGACCTGAGCCGAAGTCGGACGCTTAACCGACCGAGCCACCCAGGCGCCCCTCTTTGCTCTCTTATATTTTGGATAGAAAACTATTTTCTCTGCAATTTATATTCTGTAGTATGTTCCCCAACTTGCTCCAGTAATTCTCTGGGAATCTCAACAAAACACGCGCTCACGTACACAAACACAGGATTGTGTTTTTGAAAAGTTGTGCACAAGCGTGTGTTCACTGTTGGACATACGTACCAGTCAACACAGATTTACAAATATGTTTCTCATTTGCATGGTTTTTGTGAATCAAGTTGACGTGTTTGTATCAGCCCAGATGTTTTTACGGCAGATGGAACATCCAAGATCTATCTTGCAGCTGGAGTGAGATTTTCTACGCCAAAAAATCGAATCCTTTCACTCCCTTAAAGCCTTTCGTTGTTTTCCCACGGCCCCAAGGACAACGTCCAAAGCCCTTAGCATTTTTCAGAATACGTTGTGCTACCTGATTCCTACTTCTCTTTCTGGGTTCATCTATAGATTAAATCATGGGCAAAGAAAAACAAAAAAGAAAAAATAAAACAACCCCCCCCCGCCGATGAACAAGATAGAAACGGGCTGTCCGTGGCTATTTTATTTTACGGCCCGGTGTTATTATGTGATGAGAGCCCTCATCAGCCCAGGTTGGGCCCTGCCCCGCGGTGTTATGGGCGTTGATGGCTGTGCAGCCAGATGGGGCAGGGAAGGACTTGATAGGTACTCCTGTGTTTTGACTGTAAAAGGCTGCAGTCCCTTCTTCCACTCGGTTGGACTTGGGAGGACACTTCTGGGGAAAGGTACACACGGGTGACATGTTTCCTTTCGCCTCGGGCTCCAGTGCAGCCGTGCGTGGTTGTGGTTGTGACTTGGGGTGTCCCACTCTCCTGTTCCGTCCCAGAGATCCAGAGGGGGCCGAGCAGGGGAGCTGGGGGACAGCGACGCGGGTGATGGGGACGGAGATTTGGCCAGCTCCAGGGGTGCCTCCCCCCACCCCGCCCCGCCCCCCCTCGGCTCTGGCCATCCTTGGCCACGTGTGCGTCCCTGTCCTTGTGGTCTGGCTCCCCTCCAGGCCTTGCACCGCTGGCTTCTGCCTCCGAGACATCCTTGCCGCAGTCCTTCGGCCTGGCCAACTTCTGCTTCCACTTCGCTCTCCTTCAGCCGTCGCTTCCTCCAGAAACCCTTTCCTGGCCCCCAAGGCTCCAGGACGCGGCCAGCTGTCCCCCCTGTCTGTGCAGCCCACGTGTGACTCATTCCCAGCTCCTCGGAGGGATGTGCCCACTCGCCTCTCTCTCCCCCCTCCTGGACCGCCCCTTGGATGCTCGTGGAGCCCCCCCTCACCCCGAGCCGAGCCCGGCACCTGGCACCGAGTCAGTGCTCGGTTAGCCCTTTACTAAATGGATAAATGAGCAAAGGAATGCCTGGCTCGAACAGGAGGGGCTTGTAAGCTACGATGAACACCACACTTCTTCCCTGAAACTAAATGACAGCCGTGCCGGCCTGCACTGTGTGATTTAAGTGCCCCCAACGTCTGTCTCTCCGTGAGGTCTTTTCTCATCCACTCTGGGAGGTCGTCTGAGTCCCCCCGCGGGAGAGTGCATGGCAGGGCATCACCAGGGAACTGCGTGCCTGTGCTCAAATCCCCTGCTGACTTTGTTTCCCCCTCCTGCACAGCCGCCCTCCCACACCAGCGGCCAAGCCCTCGAACACCCTCACGGAAGTGCTTTCTCCAGACACAGACCCGTAAGTTAAAGACACAAAGAGCACACTTTCTAGATCTCCATCAGGCACGACTCACCATTTCTGGGGGGGGAGAACCAATAGGATATGTTCGGGGAAGGGGCTGCCGACCTCAGTTTTTTGAAATTGTTTTGGTGTTTATTTGTGTTTGAGAGACAAAGAGAGATCGGGGGAGGGGCAGAGAGAGAGGGAGACACAGAATCCGAAGCAGGCTCCAGGCTCCGAGCTGTCAGCAAAGAGCCCCATGCGGGGCTCGAACTCACGCACCATGAGATCACGACCCGAGCCGAAGTCAGACGCTCAACCTACTGAGCCACCCAGGCGCCCCACGTCTTGAATAGTTGTAATAACGTTGGCAGGTACTGGTCCGTTAAAGCGCTCTCGGTATAAGATGGGCTTACAGTCACCCGTATCTCCTCATCCGTTCAGGGAGCTCTCAGAGGACGGAAGCTTTTTGATTTCCTGCCCTTCTCCGTAGGAAACACAACCCATATTTCATTCTTTCCCCTTACAAGTACCGGAAGAAACTGCCGAAGCAACAGCACCCTTTAAAGAGAATCAAATCTTTTAGACAGATGGCAGTTTACTCCTTTCTGGATCACATTCAGTTTTTGGCACACAACCCCTTGGCCAGAGTGACACCTGACTGTGCCCAGCACAAGAGCAATCGGGTACAGCTCGTGTGGAAGTGACGGCGGTCACGGGAACCACACCCGGCTGCCTGAGGCAGGCGATGTCACGGAGAGAAATGACTGAGCATCGTCAAAGCCGAGAAGGAGTAATCCCAAATTAGCTAATTCATTAATCCCATTCACCCTGAAATCAGATATGTGGCTTATCGCCCTCTCAGCCAGACCACCTTTGGCTCAAAAAAATTCAATTACAACAGTGGCTCAACGTCCAACTTCAGCTCAGGTCATGATCTCACGGTTTGTGAGTTCGAGCCCCGCGTCGGGCTCTGTGCTGACAGCTCAGAGCCTGGAACCTGCTTCGGATTCTGTGTCCCCCCCCCCCCCCCGCTCTGCCCCTCCCCTGCTTGCACTCTGTCTCTCTGTCTCTCAAAAATTTAAAAAATTTTTTAAAGAAAAAAAAGTGGCTTAAGAATTTTTCCCAGAACATGTATTTGTAAAATACAATACCTATCATCCAGCAACTGAAGGAAATCCAGGGAATGTATTTTGATTTCAGACTTTAAGAGTATCTTTGGGTAAGAGGGGTTTCAAGGTTTGTTTAATTTTTTTATGTTTATTTATTTTTGAGAGAGAGAGAGACAGCACAAGCCGGGGAAAGGCAGAGACAGAAGGAGACACAGAACCCAAAGCAGGCTCCGGGCTCTGAGCTGTCAGCACAGAGTCCGACGTGGGGCTCGAACCCACAAACTGAGAGATCATGACCTGAAGTCGGTCGCTTAACCGACTGAGCCACCCAGGTGCCCCTCAACGTTTGTTTTTATTTAACTCTTCCTCCACGTTGGTTGACAAAACTCTCTGTCTCAGAATCAACACACCCCAGTTACGCTCATCGCCTTTAAAGGTAATGTTACTGGTTATTCTGAGTCTGACTTTTTTACACCTGCAGTCGAAAGCGGTCTTTCTCCAGCCGCAGGTGTTTCCAACAGGTAAGCGTGAAGCGCAGGTGCTTATGTGCTCAAATAAGAAGTGAATCCAAGTTCAGAATTCACTTCTGAGTTCACATGCTACAAATATTCTGATCGATCTGACCTCAGTGCAGTTGCGTGTTCTTTCGTCTGTGAGGATAGCGAACAAAGAGACACAGCTGTAGTTGTATTTTGCAAGCCCCAGGCACAAAATAGCGCCCTTCTTGGGACCGGGAGCAGCACCCACTGAAAAGGAGTAGCTGTGGAGCAGCATGTTAACAGAAGTCGGAGCAGTGATGTGTTTGCTGTCTCAGCTGCACAGTTTCTGAGTATCACAAAAGAGCAACCAACGTGCCAGATAAAGCCACAGTGATATCCAGTCCCAAAAGAAAGAAAGGAAAGCTGGAAATTAAAAAGGAAGCTCTGGCAGGGTCTGGTTGTTGAACAAGGGAGCCGAAAAAGCATCCACTAGCTGGTGAGCACAGGCAGGGTGTAGACAAAGCCGAGCGACCAAGCACCAGCCAATCGGAGGCGAGCACAGCGTCCTTCTATCTCATCGTATCTGCCTGCACCCCCAGCCAGCGTGTCCCCTGCTGTTCTGTTCAGGCTGGAGGGGACAGCAGCAGATCTTCTGTGGCCGACCACGCACGCACGCTGGGCTTGTCTCCACCCGCCCTCCTCCGGGTTTTCTCCCGCCAAGAAGGAAGATGAGTGACGGCAGGCGGTGCTGGTTTGACAGTGGTCCCATCGGGATGAGGGAAAGTGCCTGGTCCCTGAGCAGCAGGATGACGACAGATCCCATTATGCCAGGGGGCCCCCAAGGGCCTATTACCCACCCTGGGGCGAGTGGAGGCAGAAAACCGAGGGATGCTGTTTTAGACTTTGCATGGGTTGTTTTTGGAGAGAAGCCATGCCAATTTTGTGTTTGGCTGGCACCTGGGGTGTGTGTGTGTGTGTGTGTGTGTGTGTGTGTGTGTGTGTGTTAATCTTTTAAAAAAATTTTTCTTTCAACGTTTATTTATTTTTGGGACAGAGAGAGACAGAGCATGAACGGGGGAGGGGCAGAGAGAGAGGGAGACACAGAATCGGAAACAGGCTCCAGGCTCTGAGCCATCAGCCCAGAGCCTGACGCGGGGCTCGAACTCACGGACCGCGAGATCGTGACCTGGCTGAAGTCGGACGCTCAACCGACTGCGCCACCCAGGCGCCCCAAATCTTCTACCTTCAAAGGGAGACAAAAACTTTTCCAGTTTTTTTCCTTACGTGCTTTAGAATTCTCACATTTTAATTTCCCCCTTCGGGTTGGCATAACTGCCATTCAAATCGCCAAAAATAAGCTCGTTCCCCCAAATATATTCAAAGAGCCTACACGCACACGTGCGCACACACACACACATACACACACACACAAACACACCTATATGTATCACCCACTCCATTAAACCCAACATCATGGTATTCCTTAGTGTACTCTTACGCCTGTAAGCCATTGCTGATAGCTTTGCACCAAGAGAATTCCTCTGTTTATTTCCCCATTTGGTGGAGCCAACAGGATCTACACCTGTAGGAGCTCTGTCACACTGTCTGGTCACCAGAGGTTGATAAAAGCCCTGGATTCTCATCTATGAAGGCGAAAGCTGTCTGGGTCACCCCTAGACTCGGGCCAGGTTCTCCTGCCATCACACCAGATGTAGCTCAAGGCATTCCTGTACCAGATTACACAGCAACTTATTAGACAAAGCTCCCCTTCCCCTTTATCTTTGTGTCACAGGCCACCCACTTGCACAGGTCTCCAAAGAATTTATACAACGTTATTTTGTGCTCCTTTTCCTACACGTTCATTCGCAAAATATCCCCCAAATGACTAGGACTTCTAATTTGTCACTTAAAACAAGCACAAGAAATCTAGATGTCTCTTAGTCAATGAAAAAAGTATTCTTCACCATGAACAGAGAATCAGAAAACATAGCCTCTCATAAGAGGGATTTGAAAAATAAAACCTCTGGAGCACATGGGTGGCTCAGTCAGTTAAGCGTCTGACTTCAGCTCAGGTCATGATCCCACAGTCCGTGAGTTCGAGACCCATGTCAGGCTCTGTGCTCACAGCTCAGAGCCTGGAGCCTGTTTCAGATTCTCCCTCCTTCTCTCTCTGACCCTCCCCCATTCATGCTCTGTCTCTGTCTCAAAAATAAACGTTAAAAAAAATTAAAAAAAATAAAATAAAATCCCTATGGACATGTTTTTTTCACCAAATGAAAAATATGCCATTACTGAGCATGTCACCTGCTTCTCCTCTTCAGTGTGATCTTTTCTTTATGGTTCATGAACTCTGAAAACCCAGCCCCTAGAGAGTGTAGGTCTCCTATCATGGTGACTCACTAACTTGGCGCTAAAAATCTGTGTCTCCCTAAACTCATATGCTGAAATCCTAACCTCCCTCCCCCACAAAGTGATGGTATTTATTTGGGGGTGGGCCTTTGGGAGGTGCTTGGGAGATTAGTGGCTTTGCAAAAAAAGACCTCAAGGGGGATCCCCCATCCATTTTTCCACATGAAGACACAGCAAGAAGATACCACCTATAAACGAGGAAGTGGGTCTTCAGCAGACAACGGCGCCTTGACCGTGAACTTCCCAGAACTGTCAGAAAGGAACGTCTGTTGTTTATAAACCCCCCAGTCTGTGGTATTTTGAGAGAGCAATGTGAACAGACTAAGATACTCGTTGCTCATTACAACAGTTTTCAGTTGATAAAAGCAATAGAACATTTAGCAAATGAACAAAACGAAACTCTGCGATTCCACATCCAACACAAAACTGCTGTAAGTTTTACATGCTGCCTTCTGGGTTTTAAATTTTTGAATCTTTACTTGAGGGTATTTATATTAAACAAGAATGAGAGCTAATTATGGAAAAATGAGAATATCACAGAAAATCATAAAAGGGACAAGCGGAGTACGAGTAATCTCTAATCTCTGTAACCAGAGATAAACACAGTTAACATACATAAATCCTGTTTTTTTTTTTTTTTTTTAAATTTTTTTTTTTTCAACGTTTATTTATTTTTGGGACAGAGAGAGACAGAGCATGAACGGGGGAGGGGCAGAGAGAGAGAGGGAGACACAGAATCGGAAACAGGCTCCAGGCTCTGAGCCATCAGCCCAGAGCCCGACGCGGGGCTCGAACTCACGGACCGCAAGATCGTGACCTGGCTGAAGTCGGACGCTTAACCGACTGCGCCACCCAGGCGCCCCCATAAATCCTGTTTTTATTTATTCTTTCATATACCAATATATACTTTTTTGAGGGAGAGAGAAGAGAGAGCATGTGTGTGAATGAGGGGAGGGGGAGGGGGAGGGGGGGAGGGAGAGGGAGAGAGGGAGAATCCCAGGCAGGCTCCATGCCCAGCGTGTAGCCTGATTCCAAGACCCTGGGATCATGACCTGAGCTGAAATCAAGAGTTGGATGCTCAACTGACTGAGCCACCCAGGTGCCCCTATCAATATATACTTTTTAAAAAATGTTTTTATTTATTTTTGAGAGAGAGAGAGACCAGTGGAGGGGCAGAGAGAGAGGAAGAATCAGAAGCAGGCTCCAGGCTCTGAGCCATCAGTACAGAGCCCAATGCAGGGCTCGAACTCATGAGCCACAAGATCATGATCTGAGGTGAAGCTGGATGCTCAACTGACTGAGCCACCCAGGCACCCCTTCCAATATATACTTTTAAAAAAATGTTTTTATTTATTTTTTTGAGAGAGAGAGAGAGAAAGAGAGAGAGAGAGAGAGAGAGAGAGAGAGAGAGAGACACCAGTGGAGGGGCAGAGAGAGAGGGAGAATCAGAAGCAGGCTCCAGGCTTTGAGCCATCAGTACAGAGCCCAATGCAGGGCTCAAACTCATGAACTGCAAGATCATAACCTGAGCTGAAGCTGGACGCTCAACTGACTAAGCCACCCAGGCACCCCTACCAATATATACTTTTAAATGGATTATTTCCTGATGCTCTTATGTCTGTTCTCCCTTCATTCGTTCATTCAATAAACATTTACTGAGCACCTGCCAGCACTTCACTGGGGTTAAAACAATGTGCAGGGGTGCAATAACCCCTCATGGTTCTCATGATGCTTGTGGCCCAAGGGAGAAGGTGGATCTTCAACAAATAATTACTAATTTTTCTCTGAGGAACAAATTGTATTTGTCTGTTGGCCTTAACGTTTCATCTCCCTTTCAAACCTCTCCCACTGTCTCGCCCCCACACATTCTAATTTCTGTCTACTTCTTGTTCATTTAATCCCCGGCATCACAAATCCAGTGACAGATGCCCTGGGACTCTCTGTTCCCGCTTGCACATCTCACCCCATGGTTTCCAAGGGCAGGTGAGTCACTGAGCTGGGAGGTAGCTCTGTAGAGGACACACTGTACCCTGAGTGGCCTTGCAACAGTTTCTGATAATACCTAGGAGAGCTTCGAGATTTCTGAGAAGCACAGTAACAAGAAGGGAGGCTGTGGAGCAGGAAGTCAGATAGAGTGACTGCATCCAACACAGCCATCTGAAGAGCTGGGCTGAGAAAGAGGAAGCAGCTCCTCGTTTTGGCCACTACACAGCATTTTGCTTTGGGGAAAACAAACAAATTTTTCCCAGGCTGAGAGCCTGGAGGGTCTGGAACTCAGATTCTGGGAGGACCGCTGCCCTGAGTCCAGCGGCCCTGGAACAGAAACTGCGTGGCTCTCCATGCCAGCCCCCTTGTCATCCAGAAGCTGGGTAGAGTTCTTCAGAGCCAAAGGCCTGGGGCCATCATCTGCTTCCTTCCACCCAAGTGTCGACTCTGTGTTGGCTATGGAGACGTGAACTTTTTTTGAAAAAAATATCTTCCTAACGCTGCTGAAGAAAGTGTATCTTAAAGTTTCCTTTTTTTTTTTTTTTTTTTAGTTTTTTAAAGTTTGTTTTACTTATTTTTGAGAAAGAGAGAAAGAGAGAGCGGGCACAGGAGGGGCAGAGAGAGGGGGAGAGTGAGAATCCCACACAGGCTCCACACTGTCAGCACAGAGCCCGATGCGGGACTCGATCTCACAAACTACGAGATCATGACCTGAGCCAAAATGAAGAGTCAGTCACCACTCAGGGCATCCCTTAAAAGGTTCAGTAGAGAAGAGGCTATTAACTGCAAAGCACCGTGAACAGAGGATGCCCCATGGGGATGGAACCTGGCCCTCAGGGTCTACCCGAGTCACAATCTGTACCCCAGAGGACCTCGCTTATCTCTTGACACCTGTCTTCCCCACCGGTGGCACCAATGAGCCCAGAGGACCGGCCGATTTGTTTTTGTGAGCTCAGTGCTGACACAGCGCCTGGTGCATTGTGGGTACTCGATACCACAACAAATCCTGATGTGACAGACTGGGCAGAGGACACACTGACAAATGCCAGCACGGAGTGAGCGGGTCCCCACGGACACATAAGAAACAAGATAATGGTCCAATAAAATTGCACTGTATCTCCAAAGCAATTATTTGTATACTCGTTATTTCCTTCTCTTTTTGCTTCCCCAAACACCCTCCACTTTGTTACCTTATTTCTCTTCCCCACACACTTGTATCCATCGCCCCTCCCTGCCCACTCCCATCTCCTTCAACTACGACCTGTGTTTCCATGACTTCGCAAATGTACATCTAGGCCCAAGCTCTTCTCCAGGGCTCCAGATCCCTTCCTCCCGCTGCCTTGGAGACCTTTCCACACGGTTGGGTCTTTGGGAGGGGCCTCAGATACCACATGGCAGCATGGGGGCTCATTATGTCACTGCCTGTCCCCACCCCCAATCTGCCCGCCACCTCTGTTTCCTGTCGCCTTTGGTGCCGTCGCTTCAGGCAGCCAAAGCTGGAAACGTTGGAAACAGCTCCTTAGGGACGTCAAACTGGACTGTTTCTGCCTCGTTTTCTGTCGAGCTTCCGGGACACGTGTGACAGGCTGAATAACGGGCCCCTCCCGACCAACCGCGGCCGTGTCCTAATCCCCAGAATCTATGGAGATGTTGACTCACACGGAGAAAAGGACTCTGTAGGTGTGACCGAGGATTCTGGGATAGGAGACCACTCTGGATTCTCCTGGTGGGCCCAACGCCGTCCCAGGGGCCTTTGTCAGAGACGTCAATCGGGGAAGGACGAGCGAGGGCAGAAGCAGAGTTTGGACTGATGCAGCCATGAGTCCGGGAGGCTCTACAAGCTGAAGACAGGGATGCAGGCTCCCTACCGACCCCCTCCCCTCCGCCCCCAGAAGGATGTAGCCTTTGATTTTAGCCCCGTGAGATCCACTTTGGACTTGCGACCTCCGCTGGTGCAAGATGATACAGTTATGTCATTCTGAGCCTCTGGGTTTGTGGTGATCTGTTACGAGGGCCAGAGAGACGAGCACGGGGATTTCCAATACCAAGGCGAGCGGGAGACAGGCTGCCACAGAAAGTGGCCTCTGATGGTTTCAAGGATCCAGATGATGGGAATGGGTCCAGGAGCAGAGGGGTTGGGCGAGGAGACCTGCAAGGTGGTGGCTCTGGGGGAGCCGGTGGCTGTGGGGACACGTGGGCCACTAGTGCTTGGCCTGGCCCTGCAGAGGCTGAGGCTGGCTGAGGACCGAGTCCCACCCCACTGGGAAAGGGAGAGGCCCCCGGGGTCCGAAATCCAGGGACGAGAGAAGATTCGAGAAGGGATCTGGAGGCCAAGGCATCAGGGGTCCCCTCGGATCCAAGTGGGTCCCTCAGGACAGGGGGGAGGGCGGGGGTCCTGTGTCCCTCGGGTCACCTGGAGGGCCCGGGGGAGTGGAAACGTGGCCGGGGACCGGCAGTGGAGCTGGGGGGAGGCGGGGTGGGGGGAGGGAGCGGCAGGTGCCGCGAGGGAGGCGGGGACCCTGAGCGCAGCCGGGAGAGGGATCCGCCTGCCGCCACCCCTTCTCCTCCGCGGTTCTAGTCCAGGGCCCTGGACCCTGGAATCGCTGCATGGGGCCGATTTCGTGACTGAAAGCAGCCAGATGCCAAGTCTGAGGGTGACCAGGAAAGCCTTGCAGAGGCCGCCGCTCTTCCCCAGAAACAAAGGGCGCCTCCCGGCGGCGGCGGTGTGGAGGGGACCCTGGGGGGGACACCAAGGCCGCATTGTGCCCCCGGCGCCACCGCCTGCGGGGTAGCCGGGCTGCCTGCCGCCCCCGCGGAGGCCCCTCCGCACTCCTGGCCCAGGTCCCACCTCTGCCGCGCCTGTGCCCCCTCGGCCCCCCTGCCTCCGTCTCCCCAGGCCACCCACACCGCCCAGCCGCTCCTGCAACAGCCCCACCCCCAGACACCCGGGACCTCCCTGCCCGCCAGCAGGACAGCATGTGTCCTGCCGCTTTGTGTGTCTTTCAGGGCCTCCTCCACCTCCCTCCCTCACCCCGTGTGCCCTGGCCCCACCACTGGGACTGCTTCCGCCATCAGAGCCCCAGGACCTTTGCGCATACTCTTCCCGAGTCACCCTCTCCCCTGCCCCCTCACACTTCCTTCTTTGTGGAAGTCCTACGTCATCCTCTGTAGTGGCAGGTCACTCCTCACCAAGCCACGGCCACTGCTGTGTTCCAAGTGGGATACCGGGGTCGGTGAGACGTGGCCTTGTCCCCAGGACCTTCGGGACACCGGGTGTACGGAGAGCTGACAAGCATAGAGCCATCAGCACCGTGGCAGTGACAGGAGTGCGGGTCAAGCCCAGTGTGACTCAGGCTGCAGTTATAATGCACGGTTAGGGGATGCGGAGGACACACATCCCTCACTAGGCAGTGAGCCGCTGGTCCAGGACCCCGCCAGGGCCAGGATCAGGTTCTCCTCCCCCGGGGCCTCCTCCGGGAGACCCTTCCACACAGTAGACCCCCCACGAGGGGCTGTTTACACCTTTCACAACTCCATTTTAAGTTGTGCGGTGACTTCGAGGCGTCAGAGCTCATCCGATGCTCTCCTCCACCACCGTGGCTCTCAAGTTCAGGTCCTTTCCAAAAATGCTGTTTCCCAGGTCCCAGCCCCAGACACACGGCTGCAATCACTCAGGCGTCTGCATGTAAGAAACCCAGCCTTTCGGTGCATGGCCCCACGGCCAGGATGGAGGGGCGCCGCTCTTGGCCGTGGGGCAGTTGTGACCTCCGCGTGATGTGGACAACGTGGTTCAATAACGCGCTAGAGCTCGCGTGGCTCCTGGAGGGTGGATCAGGACGGCTCTGGCCCACGCTTCCTGCCGCCTCACCTCCGGGAAGGCAGGGGATGGGGCTCTGATGAGTGTCCGGGGCCCTGCCGGGGCGCCCTGCCCTTCCTTGGAAAGCCCCCGCGGAGCTGGCCGCCAGGAGAAGGCTCGCCATTCGCCGCAGGAAGCGTGGCTTCCTGGGGCCAGTGTCGAAAACAAGACCAGACCCGCTTCCGCGAGACGGGTCAGACACAATGCAGCGTGCTCTCCCGCCGGCCCCTTTGCCTGAGAGCTTTGACTGATTCATGGTTTCTCTGAATTCACTTGCCCTCTCCCAGTGACTCAGTCCTCCATCCTCCAGCCTGAGGTGCTCTTCTGGTTGGTTAAACAGAAGGAATCTCTTGGGAGTCATCTGAAGACTCTGAAGGCCAGATTGTCCCAGGAACATTCACTTCTGCCAGATTCCAAGGCCCACGAAATAGTTCCCCAGTTTTAACTTTGACTGAAATTTGTTCAAAACTATGAAATTAAAGGGAGAGTAAGAAACCATAAACGTAGTTACCACCTAGACAGCTTCTAGGTTATGAATAGCTTGAATTCCAAAGTTTGTAAATCAGTTGTTCAGAACGCATGATAGCGTTGCCCAAAGAAACCGTGTTTTAAATGGCGGTGAAGTTCTCAATCTCCCCCATAAAGTTTGTCTAACTAAGGAGAGAACAAGGAATATTGAAAGAGTAGGGAGAATCCAGAAATTCTCCATGATTGTTTTGTGGGAGAAAAGCAGAATAAAGAGGGGCGCCTGGGTGGGTCTGTCGGTTGAGCATCCGACTTCGGCTCAGGTCATGATCTCACAGCTCGTGAGTTCGAGCCCCACGTCGGGCTCTGTGCTGACAGCTCAGAGCCTGGATCCCGCTGCAGATTCTGTGTCTCCCCCTCTCTCTGTCCCTAACCCACTCACATTCTGTCTGTGCCTCTCTCAAAAATAAGCAAACATTAAAAAAAAATTTTTTTTTAAAGAAAAAAAAGAAAAGCAGAATAAAGGAAGAACTATCATTCCTAAGGAGCCCTCTCAATTGTCTCTAAGCTATTGACAAGCTAAGAGAGCATGGCCTTTGGCCATCCGAAGTTGGATGGAAATGCCAGTGGAAATGTGGCCACACAATTTTTTGTGTTACACATTGAGCGTAGACACATACCTGTATATATGTATACATACAATCCTCCCACATATACACACATGTACACATGTATACACACATGTACATGTTTACACACACACCGATTTAGGGGTCAAAGGATCTCTTGGAGAGGAGCAGTTTCCATTTCCCAGGATTCAGTCTTTGAGTCTCTGGGTGAGACACTGGGGATGAGACAAGGATGGCCCAGACTCCACACATTGATGCCGCCATTACTTTGGATCTTTTATCTGAGCCCTTGAATGTATGTATTACATACCCACAGAGCCACATTTTAATCTGCTCCTCCGCAAGATAAATGTTTATCAAAGAACTCTGTGTTACACTATGATGCATGAGGTAAGCTGCACGGTCTTCTTCTCTGTCTCACGGAGAATCCAAGCAAAGCTTTCTTCCCTAGGATAGGATCTGCATGTTTTGTGTTCCTTCATAAAGCTCACGCTGGAGCACAAGTCACATGAAATGAGTTCTTAACTATGAGAACCAGACTGCATGTCTCTGCCTCACACCATATACACAAATCAACTCAACATGGACCATTGACCTAAATGTTAAAACGAAAAGTATAAAACTCCTAGAAGAAAACATGGGAGTAATTCTTTGTGATCTGGGATAGTGGTTACGTACTGGTTTCTTAGATAAGACACTGAAGTCACAAAATGACAAGAGAAAAAGTAGATAAATCGAGCTTCATCAGAGTGAAAACCTTTTGGGCTTCAAAGGACGTTGTTAAGAAAAGGACACGACCCTACAAAATGAGAACGGATATTTGCAAATCGTATGTTTGACACAGGATTTGTGTCCAGAATATAAAGAGATCTCTTACAACTTACAATAACAAGATACGTAACCCAATTTTTAAAAATGGGGTATAAGTTTGAATAGACATTTCTCCAAAGAAGATATCCAGATGGCTAACACAGACATGAAAAGATGCTCAGAGTCATTTGTTGTTAGGGAAATGCAAATCAAAACCACAAGGGGATGCTAGTTTGCACCCACTCGGATGGCTAAGCTGAAAGGGACAGACAATGAGGAGTTGAGGTGAGGATGTGAAGTTGGAACCCTCCTACGTTGCTGGTGGGAATGTAAACTGGTGCAGCCACTGGGGAAAATGATTTCGAAGTTCCTCAAAAAGTCAAATACAGAATTACCAGATGATCCAGTAATTCTTCTCCGAGGTATATACCCAAAATAAATGAAAACAGATGCCCACATAAGCACTTGAACATGAATCAGATCAGAACATGATCAGAAGGATCCTCCATAATAGTCAAAATACAGAAACAACTCCGATGTCCACAAACTAAAAAATGGATAAACATAATGTAATATATCCATACAGTGGACCATTACTTGGCCATAAAAAGGAGGTAATGATACTTGCTACATGAATGAGCCTTGAAAACATTATGCTAAGTGAAAGAAGTCAGACATCGAAGGTTGTAGATTATGTGATCCCGTTGATACGAACTGCTTGGAATATGCACATCCATAGAGATACAAAGCAGAGTAGTGGTTGCCCAGAGCTCGGGAAGGAAGAGGCAGCAAACACTGATGGGGAAAGGGGCTGATGGGGAAAGGGGCTTCTTTTGCTGATGGGGAAAGGGGCTTCTTTTGCTGATGGGGAAAGGGGCTTCTTCTGGGGGTGATGCAAATATTCTGCAGTTAGGCAGTAGTGATGGCTGAACAACTTTCTGAACATGCTAAAAATTATGGAATTGTCTGCTTTAAAAGGGCAAATGCGATGGGATGTGAATTATGCCTCATGTAACTTAAAAGAAAAAAACAACCAGAACTCACAAGATCCCTGCTTCCATGGAGGGGGAGACCCCAGAGCGCCACCTACTCTGTTGTCAGCAGAGGGTGAGCTGATTAAGTACCACCCCACTACAATCACTAGAGACCTTCCATTCCCCGCCCCCTCCCTGGTTTGTTTCAGAGGTAAGCGTCTGCAGATCGCGATCTGGCAGAGTGAGGAGTTCGTGAGAACACACAAGAATAGCATCCCACCTACTGAATATCTGTCATCTCTGTTCAGATGGCTTTTCCCTCTCTCTCCCTTTAAAAAATCATTAAATGCATACGGATCCCCAACAGAAAGCTCTAGCCTTTGATTTGGTCTTTGATGTGGATCTTCTGGGTCATCTTCTCTGATAGCTCAGTGAGTTTTTCCTGGAACACTGATACTTCAATGGTGGTCCGGAGAAGGTGGGTGGTCCCTGACTAGCCAGCAAATCAACTCACTTGGTGGCAAGGCAGGGCGGGGAGGGGAACAGGATCCAGTGGGTGGGGGCAGGGGAGCCCTCCTTACACCCAGCAGCCACAGCAGCACCAGGGGGCATGTGACCTGGGATAATAGAAGCTGGAAATCTGGATGTTTTAAATGTAAAGTCTTCATTTTTTAACGAAAATTTTAAATGTTTCCTTATTTTTGAGAGAGAGACAGACAGACAGCGTGGCACACACAAGTTGAGGAGGGGCAGAGAGAGAGAGAGAGAGAAAAAAACATTGAATCTGAAGCCGGCTCCAGGCTCTGAGCTGTCAGCACGAGCCAAGTGCACGGCTCGAACTCACAGACCATGAGATCACCTCAGCCAAAGCTGGACGCTTAACCGACTGAGCCACCCAGGCTGGGCTTCTTAAATGTAAAGTCTTCCTTTTTAAAATGCCTTTTTTAAACAGAGCATTTGTGGGCTGAGTTCCCACCAGAGGCCACAAATGTGTGACCTAGGTTCCGGGCCCTGCACTGGCTCGTTTGTACAATGGACATCAAGATGTGAAGTCAGCAAGGGTGCGTTGAAATGGCCTGGGAGTTCATGTGGTTTGACCGCCTACCCCATGTTACAATCCCTCCTACACCAGATGGCCACCCTGCATTTAAGTAAGTTAATAATTCAAGCCAGAAAACATGCAGATTTTTTTTTTGTTAGCTTCTTAATAAAAAAACAAAACTGGGGAGCATGGGTTACATGGGAAGACAGAGCTACAGCTGCCTCGAGGGGGCAGGACTAACATATGGGACTGGAAGGGGCTTCAATGTTGATTTTGTTTGGATCTCTCATGAGAGCTTCTCTCTCATGACCAGCCCTAGCATTTTCTTTTAAACTCTAATTCATTAAAGCGTATCAGCATGTTTGGGGCTTCGTTTTCCCAGAATTCCCAGAGGGAAACAGAATTTTCGACCTGGAGTGGCCCTCCGAACTACTGGGGTCTGACTCCCTCATTTTACATCTAACAGAACTGAGATCCTAAGGCTTGAACTGTTTGCTCGAAGACTGTCAGACATCAGTGACCAACTCTGACTGCACGTTTAGCCTACAACTTGTAACTCATAACCAGGATCCAGTGTAAGTGTGGCGCTTTGAAATTTCCTGTAGCCTTTTGTAAGGGACTCAAGAGCACTCATGTTCTTATTTTTATTTTTTTTACATGTTTATTATTTTTGAGAGAGAGCAAGAGTGAGTGAAAGCGAGAGAGTGAGCAGAGCACAAGCCAGGGAGGGGCAAAGAGAGAGGGACAGAGGATCTCTATCCTGACGGCCGATGGCCCAATGCAGGGCTTGAACTCACAAACCATGAATGAGATCATGACCTGAGCCGAAGTCGGACGTTTAACTGACCGAGCCACCCAGCCATCCCCATGTTTTTAGAGATAAAAAGATTTACCAAAAAAAAAAAAACAAAAAACAAAAACAAAAACAAAACCCATACACAAAAACCTCCAACAAACAATAACCCCCACCCCCTGCGATTTGGTTCACTTTCCGAGCTACCTTAATGGAATCGTGTGATAACTCACAATGTTATCTATACGTAGAACCCACTAGAGATTACTCAGGATTCTGAAGACAGGGTTGGCACAAACCACAGCGATCCCCACGACTCATTTTACCGGTTCCCCGTCTTCCCGATAAAACCCTCTCTCGAGCTGCCGCTACGTTTTGAATTCACTTGTGTTTGGCTGCCTTTATTTGCCGTCTCCATGAGACTTGGCAGATAGCGGGAAGGCCGAGGAGGAGAAAGGAAGGATTCCAAGAGCCCCCGAACTTAGTCAATGCATCCCTAGATAATTGAAAACTGTGTCATTTGGCACAGAACTCTCGGAGTTGAATTCTTTTGGTCACTAGGCATGAGGAGAAACGGGGCCCAGCAAGTGGGTGGAGAAGGGCCTGCGTGACCGTGCCCTTGGCTTGCACTGTGGGGTCCCCCCTCCCCCTTGATACAGCACCTACATACGGATTTGACAAGCCAAACTAGGAATAAAAACACAGGCAGCAACAATGACCCCTTATTAAATGCAGAGATAGTTATGAGTCCCATTGAAAGTCAACAGAAGCCTCCGTTCCGGTAATCATCGAGATTCCCTTTTCCTGCATTTGTGCTCGGCCCTTCTCTTTAATTATACAGAGTTGCCCCCGCAGGCTCTCGCAGTGACGGGCAGGGAGACCATTACTTCAGCGGGGGATCAGAGCTTTTGAGATACGTCGTGTGCGCGCCTTAGCCAAGTGCGAAATTTCAGCCTGCTTCTGCGCTAAGTGCGGTCAGGAACCTTCTAAACCTTTTGTGCGAGTCCAGGAGGGAAAACAGTCTGGCAGATTCTGACAAGCATCTCTTCAAGAGCACATTTGTACGGGGTGAAAAAGCCCAGGCTGGCTGCTGCTGGGTCGTCATGGCAACAGACATACACATCATTGACGCGTCAGCTTCTGCAAGGAGCACAAAGTAAGGAAACCTTCCCCACATGAGGGCATGTGGAATGAAGGGATGCGTCCTCCGTGCAGCCTAATCACGTGGTGTTTTCCGTCCTTCCAAGGGGCTCGGGCGGGCACGCGGCCCTCTTTATGGCCTAGATGTGACCCAGGGGAACAGTCGCAGATCTCACCCCCGCTCTGTGTAGACGTCAGGACGTCAGTCACGTTTACCAAACCCTCCTTTCCTTTTTGAAGCCTGGTTACTAATTGATGGCAAACAGTATGATAGTAACTGGGGAGAAGGAAGGGCCTCCTTCGCTTAGTCCTCCCGGAAAGAAATTTCCCTAGCTTTCCGTGGAGGTTGTGTGGGGCGCTCTTATGTACTGAGGCAGGGGGTGGCCTTTCACAGGCCTACGGAAAGAGAGGTGAATCGTGGCTTGAAAGCCTTCTCTTGGAAATGGAGTTCTAAAAATAATAAATAGCTATTCACTCAATACTTCCCGAGGCGAGGGCTTCAACGATGCACTGGAGCTGTAGGAATTAAGCCCAGAGGGATGGAAAATTTAGACCGAGGGGAAGCTGGATCCCTGAAGGTAAACTTCAGTGATTTCAAGTGGAGCACAAGGATGAAATGTACCCCCCCCCCCCCATTCGTCTCGAAGGAAACCCACAGGAGCTCTATTCATGAGAAGTAAAATTAGCTTTGTGTTCAATTTGCATGACATTTATGGCAGTAAGCATTCCACAGCATGACTTAATTGTGGCTGAGACACCTAACAGGAAAGGAGAAGAAAAGGAAAAGAGAGGGTTTGATCCGTTGAAGGACAAATAGTCACGAATCCAGGAACATTTAACAACCCGGTGACGGAGTGTACCTCACAAACAACAACCCACGGCTCACACAAGTTCCAGGCCTGACGGTGATGAAGTTTCCTCAACTGTTTCATTACTTCTTTCCTTCCTGTAATTATGAACATTCATCAAATAAGCACTGACTTTAAAATGTCAAACTGTCTCCTTTTAGTTTTGCTTTTTTTACCTTGGAACTTAGAAAAAAATTTTTTACCGATTCCGATTTTTATTCTGGGTCGTCTTTAAAAAACAATCCCCGGGAAAAAAAAAAACCTAGGGTAAGGATCCCTTCCCTGTACGGAGGGGATTATAATCCCTGCTAGGTATTGCGCTTAGACACGGTCGATCAACAGGCTAGAGGCTAAAGAAGCTTAAAGAAATTAGCTTTTTTCCCCCAGAGATTTCACACTGGTGTCCAGTCAGGTGGCAAACATTTTGGGGAGGGAGGAGGCATGGAGGGGCTGACACAGTGTTAAAAGAAATGACATAAATGCCTATTAGGCTTGGGGCACCTGGGTGGCTCAGTCGGTTAAGTGTCCAGTTTCGGCTCAGGTCGCGATCTCGTTGTTCGTGAGTTCGAGCCCCGCGTGGGGCTCGGTGCTGACAGCTCGGAGCCTGGAGCCCGCTTCGGATTCTGTGTCTCCCTCTCTCTCTGCCTTCCTCTGCTCATGTTCTGTCTGTCTCTCTCTTAAAAATACATAATAGACATTAAAAAGAATTTTTTTAAGTGCCTCTTAGGCTTTTGTTCTGCAGCTTGCTACAGCGCCCCCCAACCCAATTCTCCAAAGCCTCCCTGCCTAGACTGCCCATTCGCTTAAGCTGCCTGCTCGAAGACTTGGGGTTCACGGTCTTGCACACATTTGCTCATGCTTTTCTGCTTCTCTTCTTTTTGGTAGGCGTTCAGACGAAGAAGTCTCTTCTTGTACACATTTCTGCTTAAAACCCATAAATAATTAGGGTTATCAGGAGTGGGATGCACAGACCCCTATAAGTAATTGCATAATGTCACCCAGAGAAGCCATGGGAATGGATAGAAGTCTTTGGTGACTGTATCAGTTTCCTGTGGCTGCTGTAACAAATTACCACAAATTTAGTGGCTTAAACAAGAACACGTTTGTTGTGAAGGTCAGAAATCCTCAAATCAAGGAGTCAGCAGGGCCACCTTCCTTCCGGAAGCTCTAAAGGGAGATCTTTTCCCCTGAATTTTTAGTTTCGAGAGGCCACTTGCATTCCTGGGCTTGTGGCCCCATCCTCCGTCTTCAAAGCCAGCCAAGCAGCATCTTGAACTTTTCTCTCTGATTATCCAGCCTCCCTTTTATAAGGACCCTTGCGATTACACTGGGCACAAGCAGATAATCCAGAATAGTTTGCCTATTTTTTTTTTCTAAGTAGGCTCCACGCCCAACATAGGGCCTGAATCCAGGACCCCAACCAAGATCAAGAGTCACATGCACACCCCATGGGTTGAGCCAGCCAGGGGCCCTAATTTCCGTGTGTTGAGATTAGTTGATAAGCGTCATTAATTCCCTCTGTGGTCTTAATTCCCCTTTACCATGGAACCTAACTTACAGTTCCAGGGACCAGAGCAGACCTCTTCGGGGGGCATTCTTCTGACTGTGGCCATGAGAAGCATGTAATAAGTGAACACCCAAGAAAATGACTGGTTTTCCTGGACTAGGTGAGAAAGCTACCCTATAATTCTGGTTTAACATAGGGGCGCCTGGGTGGCTTGGTGGGTTAAGCATCTGACTCTGGATTTTGGCTCAGGTCACGATCTCCCGGTTTGTTAGTTGGAGCCCCATGTCGGGCTTTGTGCTGAGTGTGGAGCCTGCCCGGGATTCTCTTCCTCTCTCTGCCCCTCCTCTGCTCGCTCACTCTCTCTCTAAAAAAAAAAAAAAAAAAATCCTAAAAAAACAGTTGTATTCCATCTACTGATATTCTAAAATTGTTTATAGAATTAAAGAGCCTTTAACAAAATACTACCATGATGGAGACACAACTGGTTTTGAACATTTTTTTGAACATTTTTGAACATTTTTTGGAACATTTTTGAACATTTTAAAAGAAAGGGGATGATGCAGTGAGTTAAAAGAGTGCTGCCAGAAAAACTGAAGAGTAGAAAGAAACTAAAACTTCAAAAATCAAGGTACACCTCTCATCCCCAATCCACACGCACACACATTTAATTCTTGGGACTCCACAACTCCTGAACTGTTTGTGTAGAAACTAGAACCACTCCATCCATCATTCCCAATTCTCCTGGTTAAGCACCATTTCTTGTGGCCATCCACACAAAACATGCGTGCTACTCTATTTGGGTGGGCCAAACCCATTTAATCTCTGATCTGGGCTAGACCGGGCAGAGGGGTGGCAGGGCTTTCCCATAGAAAGTGGAGACGGGAGACCGAGAAGAAAAGGAAGATGAATGTACGTCATTCAGGGACTTTTAAGTGGTTGCAAGGAACTTATGTCAAAGTAGCCACAAAATTGTTCAAGGAAGGGCAAATGAATGTGAAACCATGCTTACTCTTAGAAACCCAAGCTTTATCTGAAATCTTGGATTTAGGGGGAGGGATGGACAGGAGAGCATATCTGTTTATTCCTTGATCCCTTTCTCTCCCCCTAATTTCTGAATGTGGGGTGTGGAGGCCCCATTACTGGAGGATGTTTCTTAAATGGTTAATTTTGCCCTACTGGCCACTTTCTTTGCCCTTTTGTCACTTCAGAATACATGCCAACTCTCTCCTCCCCCCCTCCTTTTTTTTCCCTGAAAAAATGAAATGAATATATAAAGACTTTTTGGTGTTGGAAAAAAATCAATGCGCAGACAGAAGAATGTGGTGATGTTTACTGTCTGCTTTTCCTCTGCAGACTATTGTATAGAGGACATCCGTAATTGATTTGTCCTGAGGCTCTATTATATGGAGAAATGGAAAAAATGTCTCATCTTGGCAAGAAAGATAGTCATGGCAGGAGGAACTCAGATTTACAACACGTAGAGTCGGGGAGGCACTCATACCTTTCCTGATTCTGTGGTCTTTCTGCGTACTCATGATGAACTACCGTGAACCAAATGTTGCCAACCATAGGTTACATAGAGGAATAAAATCATATTTGTCTCCAAGAAGCTCACCATATGGAAGAAAGAAACATAATTTCATTATTGTATAGTATGAAGTAATGTTTTCAGATGTATATAGATCCTGGGGAAATCCCAAAGGTGAGAAAAGAACTACATGTTCTTGAGAAAAAAGTTTGGTTGGACAGTCCTTAGAAACAGTTGTGTTTAGTGACAAGGGCCCGTGAGTGGATTTAGGTTTGTCAATAAATGTTAAAGTTTGATCATTGTACAAAATTACTCAGTTGGGAGCTATGGTTTTATAGAAAAGATACATGAGTGAATAATGTGTTATATCCTTATTTCCTTCTGTTGAAGTCAGAAAAGATGGTTGATGTTGGGTTCAGAAAAAAACCAAAAACTAGAAAGTGGCGCCACCTGGTGGTTACTACCCAAAATGCTTGAATTGACCTTTTGCAATTTCAAATACAGTGATGTCATCTTGACTAACTCAGAAGTCTTCTTATTAATGTTTTATATAAAATTTGCAAACTGATATATATTCTCAGAAAATCAGAAACATAGGGAAAGCATTTAAAATTCTGGCCAAAGAAAACCCAGTAATACCCAGAATAATCTACCACCAAAAAAGAGAGTTTGTATAGGATATTCATTGTATGATGTTGGCTTTCCATGATGTAACAAATAAGACTTTCTTACTCTGTTATTTCTTCATTTTTTAAAAGCACAGATTCATCCACACAGAACTTTTCAACATGAGTTGATCACACTGCTCTCCCCCAGTATTTCCGTCAACAAATACTATTTATTTATTGAAAATTTATCCGATAGAATTTTCCACATTCTGATTTGGGCTGATTACTTCTTCAGGTGGTTGATTAACTTGTTTTTCTATTTCTTATATTTCCTATAAACTAATAGGAAGATCTAGATTAGATAAAATCTTGATTAGATTCCAGTTCAATGTTTTCAGTAGGACTGCTCACAAGTGATGCTGTCTGCCTCCTCTCTGTCAAATCCTGAGGTACACATGTCATTTGTACCATTCGTAGTGATGTTAAGACTGATGGATGAGCTCACGTGATGTCATTTGGATCCCTCCATTATAAAGGTCCACAACAATTTCTCATTGAGAGTTTGGACATCTATTAATGATCATTGTCTCTACCCATGATTTCATGAGGACTACAGAATGATGATCTCATCAGCTTCTTCACAGCAAAGGAAACAATCAGCAAAACTAAAAGGCAATCGACAGAATGGGAGAAGATACTTGCAAACAACGTACCAGATAAAGGGTTAGTATCTAAAATCTATAAAGAACTTATCAAACTCAACACCCGAAAAACAAATAATCCAGTGAAGAAATGGGCAAAAGACATGAATAGACACTTCTCCAAAGAAGACATCCAGATAGCCAACTGACACATGAAAAAATGCTCAACATCACTCATCATGAGGGAAATACAAATCAAAACTACAATGAGGTACCACCTGACACCTGTCAGAATGACTAACATTAACAACTCAGGCAACAACAGATATTGGCAAGGATGCGGAGAGAGAGGATCTCTTTTGCATTGTTGGTGGGAATGCAAGCTGGTGCAGCCACTCTGGAAAGCAGTATGGAGGTTCCTCAAAAAACTAAAAATAGAACTACCCTATGACCCAGCAATTGCACTGCTAGGCATTTATGCAAGGGATACAGGTATGCTGTTTCGAAGGGGCACGTGCACCCCAATGTTTATGGCAGCACTATCAATAGCCAAAGTATGGAAAGAGCCCAAATGTCCATTGATGACTGAATGGATAAAGAAGATGTGGTATATATATAAACAATGGAGTATTACTCAGCAATCAAAAAGAATGAAATCTTGCCATTTGCAACTATGTGGATGGAACTGAAGAGTATTATGCTAAGCGAAATTAGAGAAAGACAAACCTATGACTTCACTCATATAAGGTCTTTAAGACACATACCAGATGAACATAAGGGAAGGGAAGCAAAAATAACATAAAAACAGGGAGGGGGACAAAACATGAGAGACTCTTAAATATGGAGAACAAACAGAGGGTTACTGGAGGGAGTGGGGGGGGGTGGGCTAAACGGGTAAGGGGCATTAAGGAATCTACTCCTGAAATCATCGTTGCACTATATGCTAACTAATGTGGATGTAAATTAAAAAAATTAAAAAAAAAAGAATGATGATTTTATCAATTTTTCTTTTCCTTTCACATTTATAGCTACGATTCCCGCATCATCTTTTTAGTTAGTCTGAAATACAGTTTGTGCAGGGAAGAAAGGACAGATGTGTGATTTCTTTAAAGTATATTTTGAAGATCATAAGGTGACAATGATATTTTCTGTGTTTCATTGTGAATTCAGACTGTTATATACTTGATGTATTTCAACCATGAGTGGGCATTTTTCTTTGGTGCTCAAATTATCCCACCTTTGACCACTGTGTAGATTTCTAACACAAATACTCTAACAGGTGGTACAGTTGTCGAGAAAACAGGCAAACTCTTACACTGTTAGTGTAAATTTATTACTTTCAAGGAGGGCAATTTAACAACATGCACCAGGAGGCTCAAAAATGTTTATACCCTTGTATCACACTTAAATAAATCTTTTCTATGAAAATAATCAGAGATGTGGACAAAAATTATACAAAGGTATTAATTCTAGTGAACGATTAGAAAGAGATGTCAATAGGCTTTGTTACATTTGTGTGATGAAATACTACATATACCATATTAAAAATTCAATTTTTGAAAAATTTTAACTATCAGGGGTACATTTTTTATGATATGATAATAACTGAAAGACTACCAAAATCTTATCCATAACATGATCCCAGTTATTATATATAAGTATGTATATAAACTAAAGACTGGGAAGACATACTTCAAAATGTTAACAATAGTTGTACCTAGATGATGGTATAATAGAATATTTTTATGTATCCTTTGTACTTCATTTTATAAGTTACCTCCAATGATAGGTATCATATTAGATCTTATTAAAAAGCAGCTCGTATTGAAATTTGTTGAGTCAAGTGGATTTGTTATGCTCTGAATGATAAACCAATGTAAATGTTTCCTTTTGTACTAGTGGAAATTGTGCAAGAAGGAAAACATTTTTTTCCCCTTAACCAAAAGATGGTTGTTAAAGAATGAATGAATGATTAAAGAATGGTTGGTTAAAGAACGAAAACAGAACTGAGCTGTAGTTAACACGAAACACAGGACAGGCGTGGTGAGGTCTGTTATATTTTCCCTCCTAGGATCTGCTCATTGCAATTAATTACACTTCTCCGAGAGTCAATTTCCCTGTGCTCTCCAATGAGTCGATCTGATATTTCAGCTTGATTCTTACTGTGAATGAGGAGCACCAATGCAGATTAACATGGGTGTGTCTGCCGTTTGTAATGGATTCCACAGGCCATCTCCTCCCACCAATTTGTTTTTTGATAGTGACAATTTCTGATTTTTGACATCCTAATGTCTAGTTGTCACTTTCAAAAGTCTGACAATCTCTGGTCCAAACCACTTATTAAGTCCTTAATTTCTGCTTTCCCTTCTTACTACCAGTGTAATAAGTATTCAACGTAAAAAAAAAAAAAAATAGATAACCCCGATAAGCTGAAAGAATATACAATTCACAAATAATTCTGTCAAAACACTTCTAATACGTTGGCATAAATTCAATTTCCTGGATCAATATGACTTACCTTATCAGCTCTTTGGGGAAAAAAATCCCTATCTAGTTTATGGTCTCCTTTGCACATAGGGCACACACTTCCTGGGTATTTACTGATGCTGGAAGTGAGCTCAGGTAGAGGAAGAAAGCGAAAAGGAAAGCCCTTCTGGACAGGGCAACAACAGGGAAAAGGCACAGAGGGAGGAGTGAGCCCTGAGTGTTTGAGGCAGGGGGAGACTAGTCCTGCCTGGTAAGAGGGATCATGTGGGGGCAATTACGGGAGGAAAGTTGTAGCAAATGTGGGAAGACTATGGCCGAGGATTTTGTTTGTAATACGAGTTGGTAAGGGACCATATTGAAATCTATTCTATTATATGAAAGTCCTTAATTCCTTAATTCCTTGAATCAAAGAATTGGTTTATAATGAAGGTTTGTGGCAAGGGGACCTGTGTAGAAATGGACCTATAATTTGATGAAATTAGATACATTTCTCTTGGGGGGGTATAATTTACACAGGGTACAATTACCCCTTACAGCATACTGTTCTATGAGTTCTGACAAATGCAGACAATAGTGTGACCCCCATGACAATCAAGATATAGAAGACTTCCATCAAAAAAAAAGATCCCCTCAGACCTCTTGGTAGTCAACCTCTCTATCCAACCCTTGGTGGCCAATGATTTGTCTTCTATCCTTACAGTTTTGTCTTTCCCAGAACTCCATGTAAATTGAATCACACAGTATGTAGCCCTTTCAGGCTGGCTTCTTTCACTTAGAATAATGCATCTGAGCATAATCCAAATGCACGTATCCATTCCATTCTTTTTTATTGCCATATATACGCCATGGTTTAATCATCTATAAACCATAGATATACCATGGTGTGTTCAATCACCTACAACTGAAAGGCAATACGTTTCTTTTTAATATAACACATATAACTAATATTATACCTTCAATCTGCCAAAATGAGATTTCTAAGTTTCAGAGATTTATTTACTAATTGTCAAAAACAGTTGGGGACAGGAAAAAGAGAAAATCCAAGTACAGCATAAATTAATTTTAAAAATATGGATGTCACTATCCAGCAGATTCACTTTTCAGAGCAGTTGGAGAAAGAGAATGGCTGAAGGTCTCCAGGCCTGTGCCCTGGAGTAGCCTGACGACTGAGCAGAGAGGAAGGAGGGCCCTTGCCTGTACCCCCCAGAGCATTCTCTAGAGCCACCTCCCCTGCGGGAGGACCCTACAGAGTTAAAAGGGCATTGGGATGAGCAACAGCTGATGTTTCTAGATCTTGCCGACGTCTTGTCTTCAGTTCTTCTCTATGCTCATTATAATCCATTGATATCCTTCCTACCACAATATCCTTTGATGGCACAAAAAGGGGTTTTCTATGTTTCTAGCTACTTATTTGAAAAATGAAGTTGCTATTATTTCTGCCTCACAACATTCTTGGAGGCCAGGTTGGTGACTCTGGGTCAAAGCTCCCAGTTAGGTGAGTAGTTAGGCATGATAAAATGGGAAAGACAGAGAAGACGGGGAGGAGGGTGGGTGTAGGGAGGACAGAGGTGATGAGTAGAGATGTCTGCCTATTCATCTAACTCTGAGGGGAAGCCCTCTCTGCCTCATGCCCATTCCCACCTACAGGTCCCGGTGTTCACGTGGCTGGTGGGAGCTCAAATAATCTGATTTAAGGTATAGGCAGAGATGGAAAAAGCTAATTTATTTATTTTTTATTTTTTTTAACGTTTATTTTATTTTTGAGACAGAGAGAGACAGAGCATGAACGGGGGAGGGTCAGAGAGAGGGAGACACAGAATCTGAAACAGGCTCCAGGCTCTGAGCTGTCAGCACAGAACCCGACGCGGGGCTCGAACTCACGGACCGTGAGATCATGACCTGAGCCAAAGTCGGACGCTTAACCGACTGAGCCACCCAGGCGCCCTGGAAAAAGCTAATTTAAAAGCTTCTACTTATTACTCTAGGGTCCTTCTAGACAAAGAAATTCAAGTAAGTGCCCGATATTTTTTTGAATTTTCTGCTACTTGGAAATAATACCTTGGGTTTATACATAGACTATCTACTGAACAACAGTGCTCTGGGAGGCCAGAGCTGGGGAAACACTGGGTATGACAGTGAGACTTGTTAAGGGTTAGAATGTAAAAGCAGCATGGCATTTAAAAACGACAGGAACAGACTTCTGAGGAAGATCCTAAGTTTATCTTGTCCCATGGATACAACTGGATGATACCCACATTAGTGTAACTAATTGAGAAGCAACCCAAAGACCCGCAGAACAGACCCTCGACAGCTAAATGTAGAGAAGAGACCACATGGCAGAGGGTAGGAAGGGTGGAGATTGGTTGAGAGCTAAACGTGCTGTCCACGAGAGGGAGGGATGCTGTGACCATCGAGAGGGGAGAGAAACAGACCCTCACACCAGGCACTCCAGGCACAGGGAACCTGCGCAGGGAAGATGAGTTCCCATAACTTTTGGCTGTGAAAAACAGGCCAAATTTGGGGTGTTCTTACCATCAGTAGGGCTTAACACCTGGAACTTCAAAAATCAGCAAGCTGGGCTCTGAGAGAGCCAGGCGTGCAAAAGGAAACTGAGTCCCTGCCATTAAAGGGACAGCATGACAAACAAACCACTGAGATACAGCATAGAGGCAGCGATTTGAAAAATGCTTGGGTTATTTGGGAGGGAGATTTATTTACTAATCTCAGAATATGTGCTAAAGGGGCAGGGATCTTTTTTTTTAATTAAAAAATTTTTTTATTGTTTATTTATTATTGAGAGAGAGAGAGAGAGCATGAGTGGGGGAGAGGCAGAGAGAGAGGGAGACACAGAATCCAAAGCAGGCTCCAGGCTCTGAGCTGTCAGCACAGAGTCTGATGCAGGACTCGAACCCACAAACTGCAAGATCATGACCTGAGCCGATGTTGGGCACCAAACTGACTGAACCACCCAGACACCCCTAAAGGACATGGATCTTTGGAAGACCTCCCCAAGAACAAAAAAGACAGTGGGTACCATTTTTTCCCCTGCTCCCTGAGAAACAAGGGCCCCTTAGGGAACCAGCACAGCAGGAACATTCTCTGTCTGGCTTTCCAGTAGCATGCCCTTCCTTGCTTCTGTGAATCCACCCACTCCAGCCTCTAAAGTGGTTCCAGGTCCCTTCACAGATTAGACACGCAGAACTTTGCTAGAACCATGTCCCCTCCCCCACTTCTCCTGAAGACCTTCCCTCTCTAATATGTCCTTGGCTGGAGCCCATCCGAAGCAATACCACAAGCCTGTAGTGTGCAAGCATCCCCAGTAGAGGGCCAGCACCACTCCAACGTGACTCTAGCCCCAAGAAGAGGGGAAGATAAGCACGTACATCAGTTTGACTGTGGTCCCAGAAGGGGGCTGAGGCAGACATCTGTTCTGCCTGCTGACCCTGCCCACCAGTGAAAGATTCTCAGGGAAGAACAAAGGGAAAGCAGCCTGCAGTTCAGTGTTACTACATCTCTGCCAACTGTCTGCTCTGATTTAGCTCAAGGCCAAGGCAGCCTCAGACCGACCTGCTAATAACACAGGGACCAAACCTTGTTCACAGAAGGCAAAGAGAGCTATCGCAGACAACTGGACTGAGGGAAAATGTGGCTCAGTCACAACAGTTGGGTGCACACAACACACACAGGAGACACCACTGAAGCTCCAGGTTCTGGAGAACAGGGGATGGTGTACCATAGGCACACAGGACCTATTCTTCACAAGGCCACTGCCTTCAAGAGCAGGAGACATAGCTGACTTTCCTAACGCATAGGAACAGACACAGAGAGCTAGTCAAAATGAGGAGACAGAGGAATATGTTCCATATGAAAGAACAGGGCGAAATCACAGCAAGAGGGCTAAACAAAATGGAGAAATATGCCCAATAGAGAATCGAAAGCAGCAGTCATAAAAATACTCAATGTACTTGAGAAGAGAGGGGAGGACCTCAGTGAGACCATCAATAAAGAGATAGAAAACATGAAAAAGAACCAATCAGGGATAAAAAACTCAATAACTGACGACAAAAATACACTAATCTGGGGGAAGGAAACAGAAACCCAGATCCAGGAGGCACAGGGAGCCCCAAACAAAATCAGCCCAAGGAGGTCCACATCAAGACACATAGAAATTAAAATGGCAAAAAAGTAGTGACAAAGAGAGAATCTAAAAAGCAGCAAGAGAAAAGGAAACCATTACCTACAAGGAAAAGCCCACAAAGCCATCTGCTGATTTTTCATCAATAACTTTGCAGACCAGAGGACATGGTGTAACATATTTAAGGGGCTGAAAGGAAAAAAATCTGCATCCAAGAAAACTCTATCCAGCAAGGTTATCATTCATAATAGGAGAGATAAAGAGTTTCTCAGATGAGAAGTTAAAGGAATTCATCGCCACTAAGCCAGCCTTATAAGAAATGTTAAAGGGGACTCTTTGAGTGGAAAGGAAAGGCCATAAATGGGAGTAAAAACAGTAGGAAACACAAAGGCAGTAAAATTAAGTATGTCTTTAAAAATCATTCAAATAATACACAACATAAAAGGATGTAAATTATGACACCATATCCCTAAAACGTGGGGGAGAGGAGTAAAGAATGGGTTCAAACTTAAGCAACCATCAACTTAATGCAGACTGAAGGATGCGTCAGATGTTAAATACAAACCTAATGGTAACCAAAAATTAAAAGCCAGTAACAGATATGCAAAAAATAAAGACAAAAGGGAATCCAGGTATATCACTAAAGAAACCCATCACCCATGAGAGAAGCAAGAAACACGGAACTAAAAAAACAACCCCAAAACAAGTAACAAAATGGTAATAAGTATATACCTCTCAATAATTACTTTGAAAATGGACTGAACACTCCAATCAAAGATATAGGGAGACTTAATAGAAAAAAAAGCACAAGACCCATATATATGCTGCCTACAAGAGACTTATTTCAGACCTAAAGACACTTGCAGATATGAAAGCAAAGGGATGGAAAAGATTTCATCATGTAATCGGAAGTGAAGAGAAAGCTGGGTAGGAATACTTAGATGGGACAAAATGGGCTTTAAAATGATGACCGTAACAAGAAACCAAGAAGGGCACTATATATTAATAAAGGGGACAATCCATCAAGAAGAAATAATGATTGTAAATATTAATGCACCCCACACGAAAGCCCCAAATACATAAAGCAACTAATAACAAACATAAAGGAAGTAATTGATACTGATACAATAACAGTAGGAGACTGTAACACCCCACTTATGTCAATGTAACTTCTCTGACATCGAATGTAGCAACATTTTACTAGATATGTGTCCTGAGACCAGAGAAGACAAAAGTGTCAAAATAAAAAAGCTTCTGCACAGCAAAGAAAACAATCAACAACAACAACAAAGACAACCCATCGAGTGAGAGAAGATACTTGCAAGGGACATATCTGATAAAGGGTTAGTACCCAAAATATAAAAAGAACTTATACAACTCGACACAATCCAGTTAAAAAGTGGGCAGAAGGCATGAACAAACATTCTCCAAAGAAGACACAGAGATGGCCAACAGACACATGGAAAGATGCTCAACATCGCTCATCATCAGGGAAATGCAAATCAAAACCACAATGAGATACCACCTCACACCTGTCACAAGGGCTAAAATAAAAAAACTCACGCACTGTTGGTGGGAATGCAAACTAGTGCAGTCACTGTGGTAAACAGTATGGAGGTTCCACCAAAAGTAAAAATAGAATTACCATATGATCCAGTAATGGCGCCACTCAGTATTTACCCAAAGAATAGGAAAACAATAGCTCAAAAGGAGATGTGCGCCCCTATGTTTCTTGCAGCATTGTTTATAATAGTCAAATTAGGGAAGCAGCCCAAGTGTCCATCAATAGATGAATGGATCAAGAAGTGATGTATACAAGAGATATTAGCCATAAAACAAAGAATGAAATCTTGCCATTTGCAACAACATGGAGGGATCTACCGAGCATGATGCTAAGTGAGACAAGTCAGAGAAAGACAAATACCACGTGATCCCATTCGTATGTGGAGTTTAGGAAAGAAAACAAATGAACAAAGGAAAAAAAAAAAAAAGAGAGACAAACCAAAAAAAAAAAAACCAAACCCAGGCTCTTAACTATAGAGAACACACTGATGGCTACCAGAAGGGAGGTGGGTGGGGGATGGGGGAAATAGGTGATGGGGATTAAGTACACTGATCATGATGAGCACTGAACAATGTATGGACTTGTCGAATCACTATATTGCACACCGGAAACTAATATAGCACTGTACGTTCACTCTACTGGATTTACAATTTTTTTATTTTTATTTTTTTTTAACATTTATTTATTTTGAGACAGAGAGAGACAGAACATGAGCAGGGGAGGGTCAGAGAGAGAGGGAGACACAGAATCCGAAACAGGCTCCAGGCTCTGAGCTGTCAGCCCAGAGCCCGACGCGGGGCTCGAACTCACGGACCACGAGATCGTGACCTGGCTGAAGTCGGACGCTTAACCGACTGTGCCACCCAGGCGCCCCTACAATTTTTTTAAATGACAGGAACAGGTGAGGAAGTTCCTTCTGTCCCTCCACCCCTCCCCCAACCCCCCAGCAATAGTTGTGCCTTAAAACAAAGGAAACGTAAACAGTTTTTGTTTTAATTTAAACTGAATTTCTGAGGATAGCACTTAAAAAAAAAAAAACTCTTTTGAGAATATAACTGATCGAAATAAAAATGGGATGCTGGAATGGAGAAGGCCATACAAAGTAACTAAAGATAATGTGCTCAAGGCTTTAAAAAAAACCCTATTTCCTGTGATGTGATGAATATGAATGTTCCAACGTGGCTTTGGAAACACTGTGGACTTTGGGGAGCAATCATTCTCCTCACTGAGTCCCTCTAGTGAGTTACTGTTCAGGGAGAGTCGGAAGCTGACTGTTCCTAGAGGGGAAGACTCTGGAAACTAATATAATACAAGGGCTTGAGTGGAAGAAAGGAATGTGTCGTAAGCTTCTTTATGACCCTAAGGGATGTTTTGTTTATGCTTTATTTAACCCTTGGTACCTCAAAGCAAATTGTAAGTACATTCGTGAACAAAAGAAAACTGAAAAAAAAATTGCGTGAGATTAAAAGCTCCAGAGATTGTTGGATTTTGAATCACAGATGAGTCATTTTTGAAAGCATGGTGTTCAGAAAGACAGTTTTATCCATGAATGCTATTTACAGGTAAAACGAAAGGCGAAAAGGCTCTAGATGCTACCCAGGAGGGTGTGGGATTAATCAGGGCTTTCGTGTGCAGAGGAGGGAAATTGCCTCCATTTGTTGTGTTTGGCTGATAGTGTGGGTTTTATTAGGTGTTTATATTAGTGTGCATTTTGCCACACGCATAAAGGAGAGCCGAGTTTTATTACGTGAGGCCTCGCGAATTCAGATTTATGCTCAACATTACGCAGGCTGAAGAGCATCTTTGTGTAAGAGAGGAAACATGAGACCGAAGGGCGGAAGGAACAGATCAGTCTCCTAAAAATACTTTGGGAGGTCAGCATGTAAACAGTGGGGACACAAACCGTCATGAGTCCTTGTTCTTCCTCAAAAGTAAAGAGCCTGAGAATTTCTACAAGTCAGTCCTCCTTAGCCTGTTTTGAGTTACCGTCTATTTTCTTTCCGTTTTCTGTACATTTTTAAAAGTGAACAAAAAATGGGGCCCCTGGGTGGCTCCGTCGGTGGAGCATCCGACTTCGGCTCAGGTCATGATCTCTCGGTTCGTGGGTTCGAGCCCCGCGTCGGGCTCTGTGCTGACAGCTCGGAGCCTGGAGCCTGTTTCGGATTCTGTGTCTCCCTGTCTCTCTCTGCCCCTCTCCACTCACTATCAAAAAAACGTGTCTATCAAAAAAATGAATAAACGTTAAAAAAATTTTTAAAAAGGGGACAAAATGAATGTATACTTGCCAAAGAAACCGGTGGTATGACTTTAGAACATGAATTCCCCTGCGATGGCTTTGAACCGGTGACCTTCGCAGTATAGCGGAGGTCACAGTGGTCTTCAATGCAAGACTATGACAATTTTAAAGAGAGCAAATGGGGGGACATCGGGAGGTATATTAAACAAGAGGAAGCCCTTTAAGAGCTTCTTCATAAGTTATATGTATTTTTATAATACACTGTGTTTACCATAAAGAATAAAAGTGTAAAGGTACGCCCTAATGCGGGTTGTATGGTTGTGCAAGCTGACGAAACATTTTCACACGCACCGTCGTCCCGAGCGCTCGGGACCCCAGCGAGGGGGGGATGCCGCCCGCCCGCTTGGCAGGTGAGCCCGCAGAGGCTGAAGCGCCCAGTGTCACCGGGGGGAGCGGGTGGCCGCCGCCGGGGATGGGGAGGAGCTCCTCGGGGAAGCCCGAACGCCTCCCCAAGGTCAGAAGGGAAAGTGTGGGGGGCGACCTTGATGGGAGGGGTGGCTTACCGGGTGCTGACGCGGCACGAGCCCTGCGGGGCACAGAACCGGAGGTGTGCGCAACCCAGGGAGGGGGTCACCGGTTTGGGGACGGCCTCTTACACACGGTGACCCACGAGCAGCTGGAGTTGGGGGGCCCCGGTGGGTCTGGAGGGAGGCATCCTCTGGCGAGCCCCAGGGGAGTCTGCGACTCTGTGCTGGGGAGGAAAGGGGCCCCCGGGGTGGGCCACCGCATCCTGGGGCCATGGGGGTTGCCCTCACCCGCCCTATTCCTCCCTTCAGCTCAGCCTCTGCACAGATGTGGGGAAACACAGTGTCCGAAGCCACCAGCGGGATGGGAACCGACTGAACAAGCAGGGAGAGGCGACTTTCAGGGGTCCACAGGTAGCCAAGCAGGACTGGCATCCTGGAGGAGGCAGCCCTGGTCGCGGAGGGTGAACGGAGCCGGCCTGACTTCTCCCAGTTCTGGAGGGGACGCAGGGGTGCCGGGTGGTCCGGTTGCGGTCTCAGTGGTCCCGACCACCCTTGTGTGGCATAGAAAAGAAACGGGGACTCAGGGAGGACGTTCCATCATGATTTGAACATTCTGTTAGTGCTTTCCTTGGATCTCTCAGATTCCCGAGCCTTTGGCACAGCTCTGGAGACGCGGTTCGCAGGGGATCCCGCGCGTCCCTTCCTCTGCGTCAGACGGTGGGGTTCCGGAGTCGGCCTCTGGGGGACACCCGCAGCTGCGTGCATTTCATCTGGGCCCAGACCTCGAGACGTGGGGAGACACGGTAAGGTGAATTTCCGGAACAGGCAGAAACGGGGCCGGACTGAGCGGTCAGTGAAAGAGTGACTCACGCAGCAGCTGGCGTGGGGCCTGGCGCGGGTCCCTTCCGGAGGAGGGAGCGGTGTCCCCTCGCGTTCCCTTCTCTCTGAGCCTTCGTGCCCACGCGAGCGAAAGGGCGGAATCCAGATCTGTCTAACTGACAGGGCAGCTGGGAGTCCGCAGCGGGAGGATGCAGGGGGAAGCGCCTGGACCCACACAAGTGTGAGATTTGAGTCATTGCCACGAGGTTGACACACGGGGACCCGTCCCCTGGGCCACGCCAGCGTCAGGAGGCTGCGGAGAGCGGTGGGTTTGGTCTGGTGTGGGAGGAGGCGAGGCGCTGAGAGCTGGGCTGCGTCCCAGGCCGAGGGGGCAAACGCCGGAGGCACTGGGGTGACCCGAGGCGCAGGGCACTGGGAGGGAGCACTGAGAAAAGCCGGTGCCCAAGAGCCCCAGGGCAGGAGAGGATGGCTGAACACCGACAGGCCACGCGCTCTGAGCGGCTTCTCGCAGATGACCCGAGGGGAGACCTGGAAACGAGTCCCGTGGCCGTGGTGGGGACGTCGTGGGCCCCCACCTCACAGATGACACAGAAATGACACTGAAGGCGAAGAGAGTCTGTAGTCTCACCTGAGGACTGGGTTTCTCATCTTACAAAACCAAGCAGCTTTGTTTTAACTGTGAGGTTAAATTCAACTTTGATCCAATGTGATTTAACTTCTATTTAGAAGGAAATCGAGTCGTTGTCCTTTGGGGGAATTATAACTATGTCTGGGCTAGGCTTTTAAAAGCTGAATTAGGGGCGCCTGGGTGGCTCAGTCTGTTAAGCGTCCAACTAGAGCTCAGGTCATGATCTTACGGTTCATGGGTTCGAGCCCCGCATCGAGCTCTGTGCTGACAGCTCGGAGCCTGGAGCCTGCTTCCGATTCTGTGTCTCCCTCTCTCTCTGCTCCTCCCGTGCTCGTGCTCACGCTCCGTCTCTCTCTCTCAAAAATAAACAAACATTAAAAAAAAAATAAAAGCTGGATGAAAAGCTGAAAGCTAACCTACATGATTTCCTTGAGAACTCAAGACATTCCTTCACTCTTTTCCTTCTGGGTGCAGGATTTATTTGCTCTTGATGCAAAACACAACATTTTAACTCAAATTAGGGAGAAAAAATGGAGAGGGGTAACAGGGCAGCCAGAAAGCTCCTGGACCCCAGTAGGACTCCTGGGGTCCCTGTAACCGTCTCTTACTCTCCGGGGCCAGGACAGCCGTGCCCTGGCCTCTGCTCTCCAATGTCGGTCTGATTCTGGGTCTCACCCCGGGCAAAGCGATATACAGCTTCTACAACCACGTACAGTGTCAAAGAAAACAGAGTATAGTGTTGACAACTTGTGTGACACATTCTGAACTGTAATCATTTCCTACTGATTGAATACAGTACCCGAGAAAGTCCCACTGATGTTCCCAGAGTGTAGATGAGGCGTTGTGGGACTCCAGAGGGGTTCATTGTCCCTGATTTGCTTAGAGCTTCCCCTGAGAGGGGAACAGGTATATGAAGACCATTGAGATCTTGGGCGTTGTCCTCACTGATGTCTACCCATGCAGACCATGTAGCCCTTGGGGACTATCTGCCTATGTGTTTTAAAGTTTATTTATTCATTCTTAGAGAGAGAGTGTATGTGTGTGCAGGGAGGGTCAGAGAGAGAGGAGGGAGAGAGAATCCCAAGAAGGATCCATGCCGTGCTGTTAGCACAAAGCCGGATGCCGGGCTCACACCCGTGAACCACGAGATCATGACCTGAGCTGAAATCAAGAGTCAGACACTTAACCGACGGAGCCACCCAGGCACCCGTGCCCATGCCTTTTGCCTAGAGACCTCGTCACCTGCAAATGATCCTACCCTATACAAATACGCCCAATAATGGGATACTACTCTGTAACGAAGGACAAACATTCACGCAACAACACGGGGGAACCTCAAACCTGTTAAGCTAAGTGAAAGAAGCCAGACTCAAAAGACTCCAGACTGGAGGAGTCCATTTATAAACTATTCTGGAAAAGGCAAAACCATAAGGCAGGAAGCAGATCGCCAGCTGACAAGGTCTAGGGAGGGGCTTGACAACAAAGGAGCAGGAGGGAAGGTTGGGGGGCTGGAACGTCTAGATCTTGCTTGTTGAGGTGGCTGTACGGCCCCAGATGTTGTCCACACTGATGGGACCGTCTACCAAGAAGTGAAAGTCCGCTCTAGAAAAAGACACTCTGCAAATTATACCTCAATGGATTTGACCAAAAAGAAATGTTTTTAAAGAACCATTGACCAAGAATGGGTGACACAGATGTTGAAGTGAAGAGCCAGTCATGAAAAAAGTAAGATACATTGATGGATGTATAGGGGAATGGATGGACGGCTAGATAGGAGATAAAGCAAGTCCAGCGAAACTCAGTGGCAGAATCCAGGGGGTGGGTAGTTGTGTAGACGCTCCCACCACAATTCTTTCAACTTTCCTGTATGTGAAAATTGTTGCCAATGAAATCTTGGAACACATTTAAAGAACACATCTAACACCTTTCCTTCATGATTGGTACCATTTAGAGGGGTGCTTGCAAGCCCACAAAATCCCTCCCACGCCACGGCCTCTGATGGGCTCAAAAGAGCATATTTTCTGATCCTTTGAAGCCATGCTGATAGAAGTAAAGCTTCCCCTTGTCCAGAGGGGGAGTCTCTCGAGGTTCTTTGCAGGCTCCTTTACATGTGTTTACTTGTTTTCCTTTCACACAACGATAGCAAGTGAATCCTCTAGGCTTTGTGTCACTTGCTCGGAAATTGAAGGATTGGATTAATTTGACTCCATGGATAACAAGTCCTCGGGGAAAGAAACTTTGGGCGGCAGAAATTCAGAGTCAGCAAATATCCCAGACCCTGTTTTTTCTGGATCTTGCCCGGCTGTGCAGTGCACGGGCTCCAGCCCTAGACGCCTCTCTCCATTTTGTGATGGGGACAAGTGTCAAACCACCCACTCACAAGCACGAGAACACCTCTGCTGCCTTGGAAACCAGGCACCATGGGACCAGCCCGCAAGGGGACAGGGAATGGTCTTGTCTCCCAGTCGGCATTCATTTTGGCGGGGGGTTGCAAAGATTCACTCTTCCGGGAGCATGTGGGGACTAGTTCCACCCTGCATTACCATGTGGGGACAGTGGGGGCAGTGTGGCAAAGCTACAGAGTCCCAGACTCCAGGCGAGGTGAATAGTTCAGTGCACGCTCCAGTCCCCATCCAATACAATCCCTTTTTACAATTATGGTCTTTGTGTGTGTGCGTGTGTGTGTGTATTTGAGTGAATCAGATTAAATATACTCAAACTGCCCGAACCCTGCAAACCTTCGTGTGCATTTATTTGGCCGTATGAACCCCGTCTAAAGAAATTCAAGGCTGCTGATGGACACAGAAAGGTATTCAAGTTAGGTGGCTACATGAGACGAGCAAGTTGCAGAACAGATCCGAGAAAACAATACGTTTAGTATGTTTCAGTCCGAGAAATGAGAACACTATGCTGTATGGTCGTGGGCTGGGGGTGGGGGGGGCGGGTTCTAGATGACTTCCCCCTCTCCCTTGTGTTTGTATATTGCTTGATTCTTACACCACAGAGACGTGATGGTTTTGTATCAGCTCAAAACGGAATGAAGATGTTTGTTTTCTAGCGTTACTGCCCAAGCTCGTGGTCTTCACAGCCTTGACAACTAGCGTGTGTGTACCTGTGCACACACGCACACACATTCATATGGACTTAAACAATTTCTGATCTTGCTGTTTCGGAGGAAAACCCAACACGCACAAAGTGGGTGATGTTTGGCTCACATATTTCCAGATGGTTTTCGTCTCCTGGAACCCTCCTCCCCCTGCCCCCACCCCCAACTTAATACACTAGCTTCACGTTACCCAGAAAATGTGCTCTTTTGCTAATTTTCTGCTTTTAAGCAGAGACCAAGTTGTTATTCTAGTGAGTAACTTTTGGGCTCTTTGTATCTGTCTGAGAATAAAAGGCTTTGGGATCTGTCACCAAGCCCTGAGTTCTCTAATCCCTCTGCAGTTTTCTTTCTTTCTTTTCTTTCTTCCTTTTCGTTCTTTCAAATTTGTGTTCATTGTAGTAGTGTTTCTTCTTCCTCTCCTTCCCTTTTCCCTCCACACCCTCTCTTTTGTCCGCCCTTGGCTGGACACAGCTAAAATATCTGTCCAGATCAATGTACATACAAAGAGAGCACTTTTTCAACCAACAGAACCCCCTTGAATTATTCAAAGTATCTCCCTTTCTCGGGTTTCCCGTCCTTTTTTTCCTTGACAGTAGGAGCTGGAATGGGGCATTTGGCAATGGCACTCCCAGACTCAGTCATTAAGGCAGAAGAAGGGTGAGCCTTCTAGAGAAGCAATTACTCTTCTGGACCATGAGAAAACAGGTAACGCCACGTTGGAAGGTATATAAAGGACTCTCGCATCAGTGGGAATGCGAGGGTCCCCAAACAAGATACAGCTGAATCCTCTGGAACTGGCAGGACTGTGGGGTAAACGAGATGTGGGACTGGGGGGAGACTCAGGCCTGGGGGGGGGAGAGCGGGGTGAGGGGGCAGCCTGCCTGTTGTCTGAGCTGAGGCTGTTAATGGACAATTTCAGCTGGTGGATAAAATGGAGCCTAGAAGAATGTGTAACTTAGGGATTGTAGGGAATGTTCTAAAAGGCATTTTGCCCCCTCGTTTACTGGCTCCCAAATCTTTAAGCTTACGGCTTTACAGCAAACAGACACCACCACAGGGATTCTCGGGTGGGGAGGTGGACCAGAGAGGCCCGGCCCACAGCGGTAGCAATGCTGGAAGGAACAGACACTCAGGGCGATTCCAATGGCATCAGGGCAGCAGCCTGGCGGGTACGAGGCAGCAACGTGGCTTCTGCTCCTCTGGGATGTTCGAGTGTCTGCGCGCTGAGAAGCCAGCTCGAGGCATCCCCAGGCCAGACTCCCAGGGGAGGGGCGCAGGGAAATGTGAGAGTGTCCAGGCCCGGCCCGGCCGGCAAGCAGGGAGCCAGTGCCGAAAGCCGATAGTAAGCGGGCCTGCTCTGTAAGCCGACGCTGGCTCTCGGGCAGGCAGGGGCCATCTGCGCAGTGGTGGCCCCGTGGGGACAGAGGCCGCCGGGAAAGGCGCCCCGCGCACCTTCCGTAGGCCTCTCTGGCTCCCTGGGACCCGCCCGGAGCCTCGGCCCTCGGCCTGAGCTCCATTGGAGCCACCTGTTATTTAGAAGAGACTCCGAGAGCTGTCTAGGGACCAGAGTGCTCCCCAAAGCCACGCGGGGGCAGGAGGAACCGCAAGGTGATCTTACCTCCTTGTGCGAAACTGCACGTCCAGGACAGCCACGGACGGGAGAGCCCTCCTTCGAAATCTCGCCCGCACTCCCAGACACGGTCCAGAAGTCTCCCTACTGCCCGCAAGCCCCCAGCCGCCCCGTCACAAAGAAGAACGCCACCCACTGAGCCAGGAGAACGGGCAGAGGAGCAGACCTGACAGCCGAGTCACGTTACCCCTGGGAAGGAAGTCGCCAGTGGAATCTCTGAGCAGCATCCCTAATCTCAACCGTGTATCAGCTTTGTCACTGCTGTCTTCCCAGGGACCCAGGGAGCTGTCACTGGGGTCCGCGAGGGTGCCATTCTGCGGCCTTGTCCATCAAAGTTCCACCAGACGGAGAGGCAAAACCTCTGGAGGACACGACAAGTCGTCCTCGGGCTGTGTCATCTGGATGTTTTTACTGGTACGGAGAACGGCCTGGGGATCCACCATTGGGGAAAACACCGGGTTTTCCAGAAGAAAGGAGTTGTCGCACCCCCAGAGGCCAGAGTGGTTTTCCTGGGCGCGGCTGGACCCTCCCGCCTGCGGTGCTGCCCAGGGCTGGACGTGCGGGCGGGTGACGTCAAGGCTCAGGAAGAAGGGCCACCTTCCCCAATGCGGCATTTACCCCCCAACCGCCCAAAAGCACTGGTGGCCCCGCTGCACTGTCCCCCACGTCACTGTCACCACTTGTGTCCTCTCAGATGCCAGCAGCCACCAAGGCCATGTACCAGGCATGGTGCAAGGAGGGGACACAAGTCATGTCTTTTAACCTCCCCAGTAGCACTGTGAGGCTGGTGTCATCGTAACAGCCATGTTACAGTCAAGGAGGCGGGCACCAGGGAGGTACAGGGACCCCCCCACAGGCCAGTAGCTAAGAAGTCTCCCTGCTGTCAGAGTGTTACCCTTGCCAGGTGTCCTGTCCCTCAGTGTCCCCTAACTGTGGCAGAGTAAAGGAAAGGCAGGCTCACGGCCAGCCCAGACGCTGCTGTCCTAGTTCAGAAAGTCCAGGCGTCCATTGAGCTATCGGTCACACCCCTCTTTACCTGGGGGTCTCAGGTAGGCAGCCTGGTAGGGTTTCTGGGGCGTCAGAAGAGCCTCTCTTCAGTCTGCCCACCATTGTGGATTTGGGCCTTTCTCTGGTGGCCCCTCGTAAAATGCAAATATCCCAGGGGCACCTGGGCGGCTCAGTCGGGTGGGTTTCTGACTTTGGCTCAGGTCACGATCTCGCGGTTCGTGGGTTCGAGCCCGGAGTCAGGCTCTGTGCTGACAGCTCAGAGCCCGGAGCCTGCTTCGGATTCTGTGTCTCCCTCTCCCTCTGCCCCTCCCCAGCTCGTGCTCTGTCTCAAAAATGAATAAACATTAAAAAAAATTTTTTTTAGGGGCGTCTGGGTGGCTCAGTCGGTTGAGCGTCCGACTTCAGCTCAGGTCACGATCTCACGGTTTGTGGGTTCGAGCCCCACATCGGTCTCTGTGCTGACAGCTCGGAGCCCGGAGCCTGCTTCAGGTTCTGTGTCTCCCTCTCTCTTTCTCTGCTCCTCCCCTGCTCACACTTGGTCTCTCTCTCAAAAATAAAATAAAGATTAAAAAAAAAATCTAAAAAAATTTTTAATGCAAATATCTCTACGAAGGGCAACGTGTTGTAACTCTCATACCTTGGTTCCATTACATTGCATGCCACCCTACTACAGACCGTAAACATCTCATTACAGACACCGGGAGTGAAAAGCAGCAGCCAGGGGGGGTAAGGGAAGGTGGCCTTCGGGAGTCATTGCTTTAATAAGAATACAATTTTGCTTGAACTCAAGCCTTTACTGAGTATTCTAGGTGCCGGGCATTTTGCGGAGTTATAGGCCTGTCTTAATGTCTGCAATTTACTTTAAAATACTTTGGCAGGAAGTAGATAAAGCGAATATGGCAACATGGTAACGACTGTTAAGTTTAGGTGATGGGTGCATGGGATTCGTTATATGATTCTCTCTACTCCTCTGTATAGTTGGAAATTTTCGTAAGAAGAAAGCTTAAGGAAAAACAAAGCTTTCCAGTAGCTCAGAATTCATGTTCTACCGCAAGGATGACAGGCTCTGTGGTAAGCATAATTCTAAGATGGCCCCTGACTCCTGACCCTGGTACACATGCTCTGTGTGATTCCTTGATCTCCAGTGTGGGAAAGACCTGGAATATGATGAGGTTTTACTTCCATGATTAGGTTATATGGGCAAAGAAGGATTTTACAGATGTAATTAAGATCCCTGATCCCTGATTTTGAACTAATCAAAAGGAGATTGTCCTGGGTGGGCCTGGCCTAATCAGGAGAACTCTTTGCAGGAGAGATTACAAGCAGTACCAGATACTCTCTAGTTGACCTTAAGAAAACAGGACTGCCATGGTGGAGAGAGGGCCCTGTGGGTAGCCTTTTCTTGCTGAGGGCCTCAGTCCTACCACAAGGAACTAAATTCTGCCAACAACCGTTGAGTTTGGAAGGAGACTCTGAGCCTTAGAGGGTTCAGCAGTTATGGCTGACACATCGACCACAGCATTGGCTGACCCTGAGCAGACCCAGCTGATTCATGCCTAGTCTCCTGACGGATGGAAACCGTGAGGTAATAAATGTGTATTGTTTGAAGACAATAAGCTTGTGGTAACTAGCTACAAAGCAACAGAATACAAATACAGCTTTTTGCTGTTGAGGCAGATCTAATTGATGAGAAATAGTACTGGGTTGGAAAGGATTCCAAGACTGGGCCTGGCTTCCCTGGGTGAGGAGAATGGTGGTCGATTAGCAATGCCTGCATGGGCACGGGGGTGCAGAGTTGATTAGCAACGCCTGCATGGGCACGGGGGTGCAGAGTTGATTAGCAACGCCTGCATGGGCATGGAAGTGCACAGTGGTGGCATGTGTATCTCCTATTGCCATTCAAGGTCCCTTTGTGAATTTTGGGGAAAAGGTTATTAACTTATTTTTTCTCAGTAACAGAATCACCCGGAGGGTTACTCTTGGGTCTCTGAGTCAGAGGGGATGCTGACCTGTGAGAAAAGCCTCAGAGAAAGGGGACAGAAAAAGTTATCAAAGACAGAGTTTAGCAACTGCAAAACAATGTCTAGGGCCAGCCTTGTAGGCTGGTGTTTGCAGTGAGAAACTTCTCCATTGTTCTCGCTTCAGCGTCCTCACTCTTTTCCCCTTTCCGTGGCCTCTACTCCTTGGCCTTCAAACACGCACAGGTGTTCATGAGTTGGCAAAGTCAACCCCAGGCAAAGTCACTTGATCCGCTGCTGATTCTGACTCACACTGACTCTAACACGGCGGGCCTCTTGACCACTCTGGAGAAATGTCAGAAACCCACCCCCCACCTTCCTCAGACGCTTATGCCAAAGAGGTCAGGACCAGCCTGCTTAATGTCAAACCTGGATTAAGCATTTGTTAACAACTCATTGTTTCGTATTAAAACCATGCAGAAACCTTCTCCCGAAGTCCAGGTGTTAGTCCCATAATTGAAGTACGATCGCTGTCATGAAACCGGTCCTTCTCCCAAGTTCTTGCCTGTGGAGGGTAGGCTGCCCCACCCCCACCCCATCGCTATGCAACAACACAGATCATACTCGACCCTTTCTCAGCGACACGCCCCACACCGGAGGTCTTGTCCGAAATCGGCGGGACCACAGCTCTTCTCCCCACGGACACAGAACGAAGGCTCGCAAAAGCCTGAGTCCGAACGTGAGAGGTTCAGGTGAAAGAAACAAAGAAAATTGCTAACGGCTGTTCCATTATATTAAAGATTCTGCTGCGTGCAGTTTCTTGCACGTGGGGTGCTATTTGAAACCCAAGCAGCCCAGCTGGGCCCCCCACGCTAATACATCGTCACCGTTTGCTATTTATCCTCCCAAACCCCTCATTCCTCTTAATTCAACTGTCTTCACCGGGGGCTTCTAACATGTAAGAAAGTCTCGCCAACATCTAAGGAGGCTGAAACAGCACCGTGTGATGGGCCTTTAGCGACAGCAACACCCAGCCCTTAAACCAGGGCCCGGGGGTCCACAGTGGTCACACTCTGTGTCACGGCCTACTGTCCGCTGGTGAGTATTTAAAGAGTTAACTGCTGGTGTTTAGACTTGAGGGCTTGGACTGAGAAATTAGCATGTTTTTGTTTTCTGGAAAAGTCAGGAAACCTGGCCACGTGGGCCTCCGTTCCTCATGAAAACAACGTGACGACAATATGGCGCCCTCTTATGAGGGGCACACGTGTTCCCCATTTACCCCAGTCTCTACCGTTCCCTGTTGCCTCTTCAGGCCGAGGCCGGAAGTCACTGACGCTCGTCATCATGGCTTTACTGTTGTTTTTCTCATGACAAAGAGGAGCGCTGTGAAAACAGCCCTTGACCCACTCACGTACCTCAGCAGCCTAGCCCCTTGATTTGAACTTGCTGACACGTGGGGTTAAATGACCCTCCCCGGCAATAGACCCACACCAGTATGGTACTTATTGGGGGCTGATGGTCCCAGCATATATTAGGAACGCTCTTTCTTTCTCAGATTACTTCAACACTGAACTCTCCCTTTTGGTTAGCGTTTTGTCAACTCAAGGGGAAACCTCAGTGAGAGTCTGATAATTTAGGAAACACACGACTGGTCCTTTAACGGAAATGTGACTCACCCGAGTCTCACCCGCTCTAGCTACCTGCCCGTTTGATCGGACATCTGGCGTCTGGCCCCCCTGTAGTAAACGAAAGTGCCAGTTCACACAACCCCTTGACTGGTGTCAATACTCATTCGTAGTTTCCATCTAGATGCAGAAATAAAGAGAGAGGCCCTCTCTCACCTGCTACTTGAAACAAGGCATATTTTGTTACCTCTAATTAGGAGGCAGCTACAGGAAGGAAGGGGGAAGGAGGGGAGGAGGAGGACTAAGGTCTTGGCGAGAGGGTGCCCTGGACGAGGAGGGGGCAGGGAGGGGTGCGGAGGGGAGGCCAGCACGGAGGAGGGGCGCAGGCCACACCCTTGGGACACTCACGGTTGAGCTGCCTTCTCCGGATCCTGTCCCTCCATGGCCTGCTTCTGACCCAGTGTAATCGTGAAGGTAGCACCATGGTCCCGGCCTGAGCCTTCTACAACCTTCTCATGGCAGGGAGCAAAAGGGCGCCGGGGGATACGGAAGCCAAGTCCACTTGTATCAAAGAAAAAAAAAAAAAGCACCCCACACAGAAACCGTCTTCTCTTTTTTGTATCTGAGGCTTCCGTTGACTTCTTTATCTTCTAACTTGCTTTTTCCTTTCCTTCCCTTCGCTCCCCGCTGGCCCGAAGGCGGCTGCCGGGCCGCGGGGCCGAGCCTCTCCCGGCCTCCTGTGCCATGTTTTATGCATGAAGATGCTGGGGCGGTAATTTATTCTAGAGGAGCTCCTGTGTCCGCCCCGCGTCACAGCAGCCGGGCGCTGGCTGGGGGAGGGCAGGTGGCGGGTCCGCGGGGAGGACGGGCTCCCGCTCTGCAGGCAGGATTGCGGAGCTGGGGGGGGGGGCCGGGGCCCTCACACCTTGGGGCACTTGATTTATTTACTGTTGGGTCTCTGGCACCAGGCACAGGGCGGATGAACAGCACATAGTTGGTGAATGGATGCGCGGTCCCGTGATAACCGACGTGAGGACTTCTTTGTGCCCCCAGGAGCCCTTTGCTCCAGTTAAGCTGCTGGCTCCCTGCCCGCTCGAACCTTCCCGCCCGTGTCTCTCCCTGTACTCTCCCCCACCCCCCCACCTCCACTGGAAATCTTGTTTTCCTGTGAAGCATTCCTGAACCCACATTGACGGGGCCGTCCCCCGTGCACCTGTGTCCCTCACGGTCCTCTGGCCCGCGGCCAGACGGCCCTCGTCCGTTAGAGCTCTTCTCTGTTCTCTGGTTTGTTTTAACGCGCGTGTCCGAAAGGGAGGCAGCTTCTCGGTAGCAGGAGGTATAGTCCTTTCCCCGAGCTGCCGCGTGCCGCGGTGCGTATGGGAAACTGGTGGCACGAAGGAGTGGCTGGGACAGTCGGCCTCCCCGATCTCCGTAGCCCCTCCTCAGACCACCCTGAATGAATACACGGTGTAAGTAAATACACGGTGTGGGTGATAAAAACGCAGCCTCACGCGGGCCCGCAGGTGCGGCCCCTCCAAGCAGATGGCTTTCTGGAACCGCCCTCACGCAGACGTGGCAGAGCCTCGCCCGGGAGGGAAGCTCTCCCTGATTGCCCTTCCGGACGCCCTGTCACATTGCCGCACACAGCCTACCGTCAGTGGTCAAGGCCTTAGGAACAGCCTTGCCGTGAGGCCGGGATCGGGAAAAGTGACACTCAGGTGCCCGGACTGAGCCCAAGAGAATCCACCAGCTGGCTGAAGGCAGGGTCCCTGGCATCTCTTTGGTGTCTCTCGCGGGGCCACGAGCCGGGGGGACGGGTGACTGCGGAGAGATCGGAGTCGGGAGGGCTGGAGCGGCCCCCAGCCAGAGCTGTGGCGTGGGCACGGCTTACTTCCAGAAAGGAAATGACCCACAGACCTCCCCAGGGTTGTAGAGATGCAGTGAGATAAAGTGACTCTAGGGGTGGCAGCACATTGGACCGCTCCCCGGGAGCTCAGTGGCTCTGGGCCCGGCGGGGCATAGAGTACCTTCCGAAACGTCTTTGGTAGCCTGCTGGCTAGCTTCGTGTCTTGAACATCACTGTGCCTCAGTTTCTTCATCTGTAAAGTGGGGAGAAGAATGACAGCCGCTGCCTTCGGGTTATGCTGACGTCATGAATCGATACACGCAAAGGACTTAGATTGTGCTCAGCATAAAAGCATTGCTCCTGGTTGTCAGCGGCTACTGTTAATTAGCCATGTGATTTCACAAAAGGGGGCAAATTCCCTGGGCCTTTGTTTCCTTAGCTGCAAAATGGGGCATGGGGTGGGGGGGAAGGGAGCTGGGGTATATTATGCCAAGAATCTGGAGTATTAGTTTCCTATTGCTGCTGTAATTTATCACCACAAATTTAAAAGGACACCAATATCTTACAGTTGGGGAGGTCCAAGTCTGGAATGGGTCTCACCAGGCGGATCGCGGAGCTGGGTTCCTCCTGGAGGCCCTAGGGGGACGATCTGTTCCTTGATTCCAGGGGCCTCTGGGGGCAGCTGGTTGTCCTCGAATCTACATCCAGGGGTCTCTGTGAGCCTGGGGGACCACCACCCCAGGGCCCTTTACACCAAACATAGTGACTTGGTTAATGAGGGTCGGGGTGGCTTGGCTGGTCTACACAATCACCGCTGGGCCCTGGTGGGTCTGTATCTCGAGCTTCATTTTCCAAAGCAGGGTGGAGGGTGGAGAACAAGATTTGCACAAAAATCTATGTAAGGTAGCCACTGAGTAGGTTTTATCGGCTGTTGCAAGGGGACACAATCCCCTAGAATGACGAACGCAGGACGAGAAAACCAGGAAGCCTAGGAACGGACGTTCTCACAGTCTTGTCTGCCCTTGACCTCCACGATCATTCGCTGCAACGCGTCTCTGCTCTTCCTGCCACTAACGGTAAATCAGATCAGGTGGCCGCCAACCAGGCAAATGAGAGAGGAGAGGAAGCTCCAGAGAGGATGCTCCCTTCCGCCATCTTGGTTCACCATCGGCTCTTCAAAGTCTGTGCCCACAATGAACTTGAACCTACAGTATGTGATACAAAATGAAGCACTTTTTTTTTCTTTTTTTTTTTTTCTTTTTTTTTGCAGTCGGTATCAGATCTTCTTTCCTCCTCCTGAGGCCACACATTTCCTCAGGCCTGTGCTGCCTGAGTCACTGCTTTTCTGATGCACATAATTTACAACAGCAGATGGGGGAGAACAGCGGGCCAGGGGGGCGGAAGGCACAGTTAGGTCTAAGATGAGAGGCAGTTGAAAAGTTTGCATTTCCTCTTCTCTTGTGCATTGAAATACAAATCATAGCAGTTGATTCCTGATAATCACGGAGAGACTGGTGGGAGGGGGGGCGGAGCCAGAAGCAGAGGACTTTCCATCAGTCTTGCCAGTTCTTTCCGGTCACGTTGGCCGTGCTGTGGGCCCACGGCTCATACCGAATGGTTCCCCTTTCTGACTCCTCAAGCTTTCCCTTTTCTTTCGCTGAGCACACACTTGTAAACGGTGGGAATAAGTGTCTGTGGACAGTGTCACCCTCCCAGGGGACATTCTCCTTTGCGCTACGGGTCGAATCTCAATTTCTGACTCTCCTCTAGGCTCGTGCTGCTATTAAACTTTCATCAGTTGCAGGATTTCACGGCCAAACAGATTCTGCCAGGAGCAATGTGTTTAAAAGAACATGAAAAAAAAAAGGGGGGGGCATAATTATGAGATTCTTTCTTCATTCTCCCTTCGACTCATTTTCAATAGATGGAGACTAGATGCTAGGTTCAGGAGAAAGCCCACCAGCGGGTTTATTTCTACTTTAAAACAGTCCTGGGGAGAAACAGACTTTCAAGGCCTCAGTGGAGAATGGAAACCACTGAGCTAAGGCCCACAGTGCTACTTTTAAAGCCAACCACTAAGGAAAACTTGGTATTATTTTTAAATAAAAGCTTATCAAACACCAGGAGGAAAGACCAGCACAGCACGGTATTTATTTCTCTCCTGCCACAAACACACATTAAAAAGGACATAGGGCTCAGCTTATTCCCTGGAACCGGGAAGGGAGCGGGAGCCAGGTCCTGGCTGTGGCTTTCTGGCTGGCTATCAACCCACATTGATGGAGTGCTTACCAAGAAATAGGCTTTGTGTTGCATGCTTTGAGTAGATATATGCTTTTGTTTAATCTCCCCCATGTTCTTATTAATAAGTAGCTATAGTAATCTCAATTTTTTAATTTTTATTTAATTTTGAGAGATAGAGAGACAGAGCATGAGTGGGGAGGGGCAGAGAGAGTGAGGGAGACACAGAATCCGAAGCAGGCTCCAGGCTCTGAGCTGTCAGCACAGAGCCTGATGTGGGACTCGAACTCCCGAACCGTGAGATCATGACCTCAGCTGAAGTTGGCCGCTCAACCGATCGAGCCCCCCAGGAGCCCCACTTCTCTTCTGTTTACCCCAAAGTAAAAATGAAGAATCAGAACCTCCCAGAACTTCGGAGCTGCAGAGAACTCGGGGATCACTGCCCGACCCCTTCACATCACGGGAGGGGAAGCGGAGACTTAGACAGAAATGTCTCCTCAGTGGCACCAAACCAGTTAGTTCCTGACGCAATCTTAATACCCCATTGTTCTTTCCACGTTCACAAGCCATCACAAGCCTGACTTCTCGCGTATGAAATGCATGCATTGTTGGCAGTGTTTTGAACATTATGTTTTATGTGTGAGCAAACAGCATCGCAAGAACTGCATTTTATTTTTTATTTTATTTTTTAAAAATTTTTTTTCAACGTTTATTTATTTTTGGGACAGAGAGAGACAGAGCATGAACGGGGGAGGGGCAGAGAGAGAGGGAGACACAGAATCGGAAACAGGCTCCAGGCTCTGAGCCATCAGCCCAGAGCCCGACGCAGGGCTCAAACTCACGGACCGTGAGATCGTGACCTGGCTGAAGTCGGACGCTTAACCGACTGTGCCACCCAGGCTCCCCAAGAACTGCATTTTAAAATGGTGCTATGATGGGGTGCCTGGGTGGCTCAGTCAGTTAAGGGTGGGACTTCAGCTCAGGCCATGATCTCACAGCTCGTGGGTCCGAGCCCCCCGTCGGGCTCTGTGCTGACACCTCGGAGCCTGGAGCCTGCTTCGGATTCTGCGTCTCCCTCTCTCTCTGCCCCTCCCTTGCTCATGCTCGCTCTCTCTCTCTCTCTCTCTCTCTCTCAAAAATAAAATAAAAACAAAAAAAAAAAAGTTTTTTTAATGGTGCTATGAAACCAGAGCTTCCCAAAGGTTTCACTTGTGTGGTTCCCAGAGGGATACTCATCTGACTGGGGGCACGTATATTTTTATACATTTTTAGGACAGAAAGGGAAGAGAGTGGAGAGAGATAAGGAACACAGTGAGGGATGGTCTCTCCTTGATGTGTCCGCCGAGGGTCCTGGACCCACAAGAATCTGGGCGCCTGCTTGAAGGCAGTTGTCCAAGCAGCCCGGAGGTGTTGACTTCACTAGGTTAATCCGATTCAGATTTTTTAGATGTTGTAAGCACTGGCCATATAAAGATGAACAATACGTGGGTTTGCTCCGGAGAACCTAAAGTCCCGTGGGGAATGAGGACCGATTCACAAATAACTCCATTACCGGATCCGATGCGGTGGGTGTTGGAGCAGGCCCCGTGGAGCCATTTGGGAGCCCGAATGATAAAGAAATGATTCCAACAGGAAGAGGGCATCCCGGGCAGGTTTGGGGAGGTGGCGGCATCCGAGCTACGCCCTGAAAGACTGGGGGATGTCAAGGCGGGGAGAGGAATGAGAAAAAAGGCCTCTCGGGCTCAAGACTCATGTGCACAAAGGCTGGCGGAGGGGGGGGTGGGGGGGTGGGGGGTAAACGCCAGGCAGCCCTGGAAGGAGGGGAGGTCCGGGGCAGCAGGGAGAGCAGCCTGATGGGGTGGCCGGAGGCCCCACGGGGGGCGGGGAGGGGGGAGGACAGACCCTCCTAGTCCAGAAGGAAGGGGACTTGTTATTCATCCAGGGCCTCCCTCATCACTGGGGTGTCTCGCCTTGTCCTCAGGAGTCCGTGGGTCTCACGCCTCCTCTCTTCACCACGCTACCTGGACAAAGAAGAATCAGAGATGCCCATGGATGCCGCAGGGTGTTACCCCGCAGGGACGCCAAATAAGGTGGTCTCGAGAGCCCAGAAGCTGCCTCTTGGCGTCTCAGAGAGGGTGGGCAAGGGCCCTCGTGGAGTCATCTTGTCCCAAGCTGTGGGGTTGAGGTCCAGAGGCTGAGAAGGCACCCAGGGAAGACCGTCTCTGGGAACTGTGTCATACCAAGCAAAACCTCAACAGAAAACTAGAAATCGGAAAGGAAAGCCATTAACGTACAAGGCGGAAGAAACACTTGGCTGAAACACTTTGGGTTACCTGGCCGACATGTTTAAAAGTGAAACAAACGTTGAAAATCTAAAAGATGTAAGCATTTACTGAGGGCTCGGTACGTGCCAGACGTCGCGCCAAATGATTTGGGGGCATTATCTCCTACAACCCTGGAGAGCCTGATTATAACCAGAAATTCGCTGGGTGAGAGTGAAGTCTACGCCGAAGGGGTTAGTTGGTTGATAGCAAAGGTTAGTGTCATCGAGTTGGGATAACCAGCTCATCCTGGGTTGCCAGAGGCTTCGCCGGTTTCGGCACCGCAAACCTCACGTCCGCGGAACCCCCGGTCCTGGGTGAACTGGGATGGCTGACCGAGCAGAGTCTCTCTCTCCTGTTTTTAGGGTTTGTGCGTGGAGAGGACTGGACAGCTGGGCCCCTTCCCCCCGGGACGACATTGGATGAATGCTGCCAAACTCCAATTTCTGTATCTTACTGTTCTAGCTCCTCCCCTGTGCCTTCTTCCTACATCTGCTGCCATAGGTTCATCTTGAGATGGCGAAGCAGAACTACGATCGTTCCCTCTCCCAGGTGCCTTCCTGCGCCACGGTGGCGGGCAGGTGCCAGCGTGGGGCACACTCACCTGCCTCTAGAGCTCCTCCGGTGACTTACATCCGACCAACGGGTGCACCGGTGTGAGTCTCGAAGGAGCGAATGGGCAAAAGCAGTTGTTGGCCTTGTGTCAGGAGAACGGACTGTCTGGCAAGCAGGTCGACCCAGAAGCTTCCCGATCATGGCAGAGGCATGGTGCTTCCGGGGCCTTAGGCGGCCTGTGCTTTTAAGTTCAGACAGCGTACCCTGAGTCCTCGCAATGATATTATGAGCTGTCGGTAACCATTCCTAAAGCTCCTTTTGCATAAATCAGCCAGAGGATTCTGTAGTTTGCAACCCAAATACCACAGACAGAGATGGTAATTTGGATGCCATTACCAACCGCTTCACAGCGGCCTCCTGGAGTCGCTGTATTGGAAGGAATTCTGAGGCCTCGTCCAGGCTCAGTGAGAACACCCGCTCTGCTGGATTGAGGCCACCGTTATGGCCCCGGAGAGAGAATAATTACAGTTGTGCCAGACTTTCGCCATCTGTGGTTAAGGCGATTGACAGAAACATGTCTTTCTTCTTTGGTTTTACAACCATACCGTCATGCGTAAGGTGACTTCTGCTAAGGTGTTGATGTTGTAAGTTTAACTCTGGAAATCTGAAATTTTAGACGTATTTCTTTACACTTAGTTTTTAGAAGTATAAGCTACGTTTGTCTCTGACGTCGAGGGTTGAATGATTGTTGCTGGAAGCTCTTGAAGAATGGGAATGTTCTCTTGAAAATTTCTTGCTCCGCCAAGATAAAGGAGATTCAGAATATTTACGTTCTAGTATACATTTTCACTATATATGCCTGTCTATATTATAGTAGGTATGTATTACCTTTAAGGAGTAGGATAATCAATGTGGCTAGAAAGAAGGAATTAAGATCTTGCTCGAGTTTAAATATGTATGTATTCTATTTCTTACAACTTCCCTTTACTATTCATAGTTTAAAATAAAATTTTGTTGAATCCTCCGTAAAGGCTGTAATGTGTGCTGGTGATAGGAAATTACATTTGTTGCATTGGCTGTAGAACATGACTATTATAGGAGACAGAATCTTCTTACTTAAACCATAAAGAAGTTAGCAGCCTTATGCTACTTTCTCTTCCACTGTGTATATCTCTCAGGTTCTCTTGTTGGACAGACAAGGCATCCGCTGGCCCCACTTACAGGTGGAGAAAGAAAATAAAGCCACTCTGCCTGAATCCACAACACAAAGCATGATTTCTTTGACAATTCCTAGAGTTTGGGGTTCCTCACTGTCTCTCCCTTGTCCCATGTCCACCTGAAAGGGCTCATCCCCTGGGGGATTTTCTCTTCGAGGGGGACTTTTACTTTCCAACTCAGAGGTGACAAAGTTAAGGCTGTCGTGAGGACGGCAGAGGCCATCCAGCCACTACCGTCTCATCGCCCAGGCACGGCCTGTTCTGACACCTGTCGACGCAAGTTGAACAGACCTTTTTTTTTTTTTTTTTTTAAATTTTAAAGAGAAAGGAAAGAGTTTTTTCTTTGACCCCAAGTTAAGACAACGGCCCGGGATACACAGTCTTTACAAAAAAAGAGACTGTTGTAGGGAAGGAACTTTTGGTGCCGGGTTATGTATATTTGTTTGTTTTACATAAAGAGTTACAAATCATCATGACGAAAGACATTCCAGAAAGTTACAGACTTTATCTTAGTGTTTTTAGTGTGTGCAAAGCTGTAGGGCTCTAATCTTATGGGAACCAGGGAGGTTTGTTTTCTTATCTTTATGTTTGGAATGCTCCGTTTTGGTTATTTATTTTTTTTTAACGAAGCAGATGTACAAGTGTGCTCCGGGCAGAAATAGAGCCCCGGCTTTGAGGTCTTGCCGAGTCATTCCGACCTTGATAAATGTCAAAGTATAGCTTCCCTGGGAGCCCAGGAGCAGGACCCACCAACATGAAAAGTCGAAAATTTCCTTGATCGCACCCAAGAGTCCAACCTGGGTGAGACGCCTGTGCACAGCCGATCTGAGGCATGAGGCCAGGAAAGGGAACTTTTGGAGTTGGAAAGAGCTGGAAACAAACTTTGGTTCCTCTCTCCTTTCATCAAGAGCAGGTGTCCTTCCAAGGGTCTCCTTGTTGCAAACATAGCAATTCACTGTAAACAACCCAAGTGTGGTTCTGTTAAAGCAAGGGGAAGGTATTTATTATAAGATGCTAGGACAGGGGTGTCTAGGTAGCTCAGTGGGTTAAGTGCCTGACTTGTGATTTTGGCTCAGGTCATGATCTCACTGTTTGAGGTCGAGCCCCACACCAGGCTCTGCATTGACAGCATGGGATTCTTGGCATCTTCCCTCTTACTCTCTCTCGAGCTCTCCCCTGCTCATGTGTGTGTTCTCTCTCTCTCAAAATAAATAAACTTAAAAAAAAAAAAAGATGATAGGACAAACGTTTCAGGCAGGTGTGTGAGGGAGAGGACCACCACCGAGAACCCAGATGGCCGTGAATCAGACTCTGCCTGGCCTCGACTTACCACAAGGTCTAATCCGGGCTTCTGAGTGCTGGGGTGCCCTCCTGGCTCTGTGGGCAGCCCATGGCTCTGGAGAACTGAATCCCGAAGACTGAATCCTGACTGCACGCCTGGAAGCTGCCTGATCCTGGCTAAGCCACTTGAGACATGAGCGCCCTCGACCTTGGATGGGAACAGCTTTCGCGCCTACTCGCGCCTCACTTGCGGTGAGGACCGGGTGAGCTCATCCTTGTGAAAACAGTACCTGGTGCGCAGCCAGCACTTAATATTTATTAGCTATTAATCTGACCAGACGCTTTTCTTTCTCCCCGTGGATCGGTTTCCTCTGCTTCACTGGGCCTGCGTCCAAGCTCGGCCACCCCACGACGGCGACCCCACTGGGAAGTCCGCACCACCCCAATCCAGGCCAACAGCCGGACTGAATGTGATTCCCTCAAGTCTCCAAACCACAATCTCAGCAGAAAGCAGAAAGAAGCTTCTCGATGGGCTGCGGTCAGGGAGGCAAACGAACTCAGCTGTGGAAGGTTGAATTGTGCGCACGCGGGAGGCAGGGTGGAAACGGTGGTGGTAGAAAGAAGGGGCGTCTTTATGGCTGGTTAATCTTCCCCGAAGGGGTGAGCCCAGCAGCCCTGCATTTTGTGGTCTTTCGTGATAAGCCTTTCAATGAGCAGTCTTGGGCCCATCCCAGATACAGCGTGTCCTTTAACCACATCTGTGTGTGGGTTTCCCTCCTTTCCCCGCTTTGTGCTTTGGCTCACAATTGCCCTTGATCTACAGTCATTCTGCTCACAAGTGCGGAAAGCCTGGGAGTTTCCCGGCAGAGCCATCCAAAACCAGAGACTCCGACTGCTGGTAAGAGAGTCTGAAAGCCCAGCATCCTTGCCCTGGTTGGGGACACAGGTCCCCTGGGTGGCTCAGTCTGTTAAGCGCTGGACTTTGGGTCAGGTTCTGATCTCACGGTTTGTGAGTTTGAGCCCCGCGTCAGGTTCTGTGCTGACAACTCAGAGCCTGGAGCCTGCTTCGGATTCTGTGTCTCCCTCTCTCTCTGCCCCTCCCCTGCTCATGCTCTGTCTCTCTCTCTCTCTCTCTCAAAAAGAAACATTAAAAAAATTTTTTTTAAATAATAAAAAAGTAAGACAATCCCACGGATCCAAAAGCGAGCCTGAACTCAGTCGTGAGCCATTAATGAACGTAACTGCTGTCCATGTGAAGAAGATTCTTTCAGTCCTCTGGGATTGGATTCTGTTTCTCATCCTTGTAATTCTTCCCTGGGTCCCACCCACTGAGAGGGAGCCCCATCTCTCTGCCTTCAGAAAGTGCTCTTCTTTCAAAGAAAACAAGGACAGCCACTCTTATTAAAAAAAAAAAAAAAAGGAAAGAAAAGAGAAGGTTGGTCTGGTATGTGACCTGATCGTGTCTGTTGCCCCCCACCCAACCCACCACCCCCCCCCCCAAGCTGGAAGAGCAGTTTTAACTTTCAGAAAAACAGGCTCTTGCTGCCAAGTGCGGCTGCCTGTCCCAAGCGGGGACCGGGAGACGGAGGGAGGGTGAGAGACGGTGGTTCTAGACAGGCTGACACCCCAGCTGACGCTCACGTGGGAGCACTCCCCGTCCCTATGGTGCAGGCTGCTGCCGCTGGTTTTAAGGGCGGGCCATCCGTGTGGCCTTCCACGAGAAACGTGCTCGCAGGGAGGGGTCCCGCCTCAACAGCCAAGGGGCTCTGTTGGGCCGACAGGTCAGTCCTTGGAGCCGGGCTGGCCTCAGCGCCAGGCAGGCACGACCGTCACGCCAGTCTCTCGTGCCCAGACCCACGTCTGAGTGCTCCATCCATTTTGGGGGCTGAAGACATGTCTATTGTTAAAAATGCAAGCCTCTCGAGAGGGCACATTTCCCTGTTATATTAACCAGGACTCTCTGGGTTGCAACAAGAACTTAATTCAAAAATAGCGTGCACATTGGGGTGCCCCAGAGGGCTCAGTCGGTTGGGTGTTTGACTCTGGCTCAGGTCATGATCTCACAGTTCGTGAGTTCGAGCTCCATGTCAGGCTCTGTGTTGGCAGCTCAGAGCCTGGATCCTGCTTCAGATTCTGTGTCTCCCTCTCTCTCTCTCTCTCTCTCTCTGCCCCTCCTCCATTCCCATTCTGTCTGTCTCTCTTTCAAAACAAACATTAAAAAAAATTTTTTTAAATAGCATGCGCATAAAAGAGAATTTATTTGGCTCAGGAATTAGGTTTGAAGGGGTTCAAACACAGCTAGATCAGGTGCCCAAACAATGTCATCATAAATCTATCTTCTTACCTCTGCCAGCTTTGGTTTTTGTCTGTGCTTGCTTTGTTTTTTAGGTGGCAAAGACAGCCTCCAGTAACCCCCTACGTGCTAGTAACCCTAAAGGAGGGAGTGCCCCTCCCCCATCAGCCCAGCAAAAACCTCAGGACTGCTTCTCATTGGCTCAAGTGGAGTCATGTGGTCTCTGTGAACCAATTGCCGTGGCTCTGACCTCAGTCGCCTACCAATCGCTGGAGTTGAGGGGTCAGCCCCACCCAAAGAGTGGGGGCCAGTGGTTCAGCAAAGAAAACGGAAGTGCTCTTACCAAGAGCAGAGAGAAGGGGTCATGGGAAGATAAAGCTAAAACCTTTTTGCCGCACTTCTGCTCGATTTTCATACCTCCACCGTAATGACAGGCAGCGAGCAGGTCCCTGAAACGTGAGGCACAGCAGAAATTGAAAGACAAGTCCGGAGCAAGGGTCACCGTGCTGGGGAACCAGGCTGGGGCGGGGGACCCTACATGAGGGCTCCCTGAGGCACTAGCGGGCAACCCAGATTCTCCGAGACTCTAGTGGTCTCTTCTTAGAAGCTGAGCAAACGTCAAGGCCCTGCGAAGAGCGGCAGTTGGATTCCAGAGAGCTTGATGGGTATGGGGCAGGCGGCCGGTACCGCAGCTCACAAGTCATACCCACGGGCATCCCTCGCCTTGTAAGCTCAGCCTTCAGCCTTGTTTACCAGGAATGAAATATTCTTTCGGGATTTTCTGCCTCCTAATCCCAGGATCCTTCATCATGCTTCGTGTGGTATGTTGGTGCCTGGCAGGGACACCTGTGATAAAACCAGGGACTCCTGTCTGAGGAGCGGGACTACCCCGTCATCTCTTTTTCACCACTACGACCGCCAGGCGGCGGAGGTCTCCCGAGCCCCACGTGGTAACAACCTCGCCAGAGGGTCTCCTGTTTCCTCTGCAGATGAGGAAGGGCTTGGAGAAAGGGGAAGTGATTTGCCAGCCAGTGAGTGGTGGACCCAGGAGAGAGACCCCCAGAGCCGACGTCCTTAAACCCCAGGCCACCACCAAGAATCCGGAGCCGGAAGTACTTGGGAAGCAGGGAGGGGTGAAGCCTAAAGCAATCGGCGATTTGGGGTAGGGAGGACACCCAGGCGTGCAAGTCGTGGCTGCTGACGGTCTGTGCACAGGGGCAAGGAGCCAAAAGATTATGAGAACATGCTGCCTCTTTGCTGAAAATGGTACCACTCCGGGGAGGGCGACCACATAACCGATCGTCTCAACCAACACCGTGTGAGAATGACAGGGCACTGTGAATAATTACCCACGAAGGGGCGCCTGGGTGGCTCGGTTGGTTCGCGGTTAGCGTCTGACTGGGGCTCAGGTCATGGCCTCGCCCGTTCGTGCGTTCGAGCCCCGCATCAGGCTCTTTGCCGCTAGCTCGAAGCCCGGAGCTTGCTTTGGATTCTGTGCCTGCCTCTCTGCCCCCCCACTGCTCACACTCTGTCTCTCTCGAAAATAAACAAAGCATTGCAGGGTGGCCGGCGAGGGAGGCGTCAACCGGCCTTGATCTTTGCAGCCCTGGGCTCTAACCAATTGAGTTCATCTCCAGACACAGTGGAGATGAGGGACAGAAGACGCAGTGTAAATGATTCATTATTGAATCGAGCCAACGACAACAAGCACCAACAGGCACGGCGGCGGAGAAAAGTGGTTAGAGGGTTCCCCTTTGAGCTTTGGGTTTGGATCTTGCTCTGTGAACTCGGGCAAGTTCCTTCAAGGCTCAGATTCCTGATCTGTAAAATGGGGACCAGAGCACAGACTGCCCGAGCATTTACTTTGTCTTAGGCACTGGGCTAAGCCCTTTATATGGATTACTTAATTCTGGCATCTCAACCTCACGGGGCAGGCATTATTATTATGTCCATCTTGCAGACCGGGGGCACTGAGGCCTATGAGGCTACGTAACTTACTCCAGCTTGTGCAATTAATAAACACTTGTCATATGGGGGTTGGTTTGGGTGATTAAATAAGACAACACTTATTAAAAACTTAGCATATTGACTGAGAGCCAACAGAAGCCCTGGATAAACCGTTCGTCCTGAATGATGATAATTCGGCATTCAATGTATTGTTATCTTACATTTGGAATTTGGAAGGCACTAATACGGATCGTATGTCTCCCTCACCATATGGCAGGACGATCCTCTGAATAAAAACCTTTAATACTCCTTGATACCCTAAGAGGACGGCATTGTTGACATGACCCGTCTCTGAGAACCCCAAGAATCTGAAACATCCACACGGTTCTTGCTGCAGCTGGGAAAAGGAAATGTCCACATGCATCCTTGGACCCAGACAGTTATCAAAAGAGAGAGAGAGAGAGAGAGAGAGAGAAGAAGAAGAAGAAGAAAAAGAAAGAAAGAAAGAAAGAAAGAAAGAAAGCAAGCCAAAAGGTATCCTCTGTGGGGAGAAGGCAGATGTGGAGAGAGAGAGGAGTTGCCCAATCATCCGTCCCAGTTCCTCCCAGAAGGAGGCTCGCGTGGTGGGAACACATTCCCAGGCATCACTCCAGTCCCACGCAGCTGCTCGCCTGCCTCCAGAAAAGCCTTTAGCATCGCGAAGGACAAGTTTATGGGAGTACAGGCTCACTCTACACGCCTGCCATCAAACCTCGCAAAGATCCTGAGGCCCCAGTAGGTCATTTGAACCACCTCCCTACACCCGCGAGGGCTGCTGAGGTGGAAGGTTCAGGAGAAGCGCTCAGCTACGGACAGAGTCCACAGGCGTCCGGTCCGTGGACCAGTGAAGCAGCACCCGAGGGGTGAGGGGTCTTCATGGGCAGGAAGAGGCAAGTTCAAGCTTCTCGATCCAAACAGATGGTGTGACCTTGGGCAAGTTAGTTAACTGGCTTTGGGGGCCTTGGCTTCCTCGTTGGTAAAACAGGGGTAACGAAACCTGCCTTGTATCTTTTAGGAAGCCATGTATGTTGTGTGCCTAACAGAGCACCTGACACTTGGTAGAGTCGCATGCTGACTGTTGTTACTGATAAGCATGGATTGAAATGTCACCGTATGAGGCCGTGTGACCATAGACATATAGAGTCCCCAACCTGGCAGAGCTCGCAGACAGAGAAGACCAGACTAAGTGCCGTAATATGATTGGCTCTCCGGCAGGTGCTCTGTTGCGCGGGGAAGATGGGGGAGGAGTCAGAGGCGAGGCGAGAGACAGGTGCAGGCCGGAGGCGCCCAGCGGGTCAGCGGTGAGATTGGTTGGGGTCTGGACAGATGCAGAGAAAGAAAAAGCTCAGCGGAAGCTAGAAGGGGCCTGGAGGGAGGCGTGCGGAGGAAATAGGGGGCAAGGGACGCAGAGCAGTCTGGAAGGAAACCAGGAAAAGCCAGCTGCTGCTCCCACACCCGACCTGCCCCGCGCTGGGGTCCAGAGGCCCCCTCTCTAGGGTGAGACAGATGCCCCCGACGGAGCCCTTTCTTCCGCCACCACCCAAGGATTCACAACTCGCCTCTAAAAACCAGCGTGGGAGTCGAGAACGGCCGACTCCACGCTCTGGAACAAGGGCTGGACACAGGTTTCTCGCAGTGACTTTGAGCATGACCTACGACAAATTGCAAATGGTGCTGGGAATTTCGGATACGCTCATTCATTTCCAATCTACACTGATGAACAACCTTGGGCTGAGTGTGGTGATGAGAACGAACCCTGATGATGTGGGTTTCTGCCGCTCTCCACCTATCCAGTTCCTACCTCCTCTGTGTCCACCGTGACTACCGGGGGCTCAGTCTGGATCAACGCTACAACCACCTAATGACTCCTCAGAGAAAATTCTTCCTTGTGGCATAGCCCTGTGAGTTCAGAGTGCTCTGCAATTACATGCCCAAGGAGTTCTTGCTGTCTTCAATGAGCTTTGCAAACTGTCAGCCTAGGATGAAGTTTGATCCCTGGAAGGATTTCTTCCTTTACTTGTCCGATTTTGTTTTGTTTTGTTTTCTTATATATATTTTGTTTATATATATATATTTGTAATTTATTTTGTATTTGTAACTTATATATATTTGTAACATATATATAGTTATATATAATTTATTGTTATATATATTGTTATATATATGATATACATATCATATAGATATATAATTGATTGCCACATTGGCTAACATACAGTGTCTAAAGTGTGCTCTTGGTTTTGGGGGTAGATTCCTGCGGTTCATCGCTTCCATACAACAGCCAGTGCTCATCCCAACAGGTGCCCTCCTCGATGCCCATCACCCACTTTCCCCTCCCTCCCACCCCCCCTTCACCCCTCAGTTTGTTCTCCGTATTTAAGAGTCTCTTATGGTTTGCCTCCCTCCCTCTCTGTTTGTAACTATTTTTCCCCTTCCCCTCCCCCACGGGCTTCTGTCGAGTTTCTCAAGATCCACAGAGGAGCGAGCACATACGGTATCGGTCTTTCTCTGACTCACTTCACTCAGCTTAATACCCTCCTGTTCCATCCACGTTGCTGCAAGCGGCAGGGTTTCATTCCTTCTCATTGCCGAGCAGTATTCCGTTTGCTTGTCCAGTTTTGGAGCACTGCTCTTTCTCCTGAATCATCTAGTCATTCTTTTCTGCCCCGGGTCACGATGGGAGAAGAGAATGAATTTTAGTATTTCGTTCTCCCGATGGGAAGAGTAAATTCCAAAAGGTTCTCTTTTAGGCCAGGAACACGGGGCCATTTTCCTTGGGTGATGTCACCCAAGAAGAGCCTATCTGGCTTCCTCCACACTTGGTAAAAAGAGTACAGGGACGACCCGATACCAGTTATCATGATGAGCAGGCATGTGCCATTTTCAGGATCCACTCCAAGTTCCCCAGAGCTGCACTGGACAGCTGGTGCGGTCGGGGCCACTGAGACTCACTGTCAGAAACGGTCTGGTTGTTCCAGATATCTAGTTGAACTGCGTGCTTAATAATGTCTGTCTACCCAGAGGGCACTAGAATGTTCCTGGCCTGTCGAGGCCCCTGATATTTCCATTTTTTTTCCAGAGAACTATTGGCCTGAGGGCCCCGGAAACATTGCTTCATTGCCCGGCCTTGTAAGAATTTGCCTGACCTATTTCGTGGAGGCAAATTAACCCTAGTCTCACGGCTGTTTCATGCAAAAGGGAGAAATGAAAGTCTTTACCGCTGTGACTGGGGTCCCATTTGCGTGAGTCAATTACAGCCACTGAAATGGCCAGTCCTATAAATGCTCTTTTAATGGAGACACAGTCTTCGTGGGTCCAGATTGGGTCGATCTGGGCCTCAAAAAGGACAAACCCCCTTCTTTAGTTCTGTAGCTGGATTCTTGGGTGGGGCCCCCGTTCTGTGAGCATCAGACTGCTAGTAACACATGGGTGTTCACACCCAAGCCACGCCTTCGGTTGTGTGATGTCTGTGGTTACACGGAGCGGCACAGCCCTCCCATCGTGGTTTGTCACGGAAACCGGAGAAAAAAAGCTCCCACCTTCTCCTCCTCCCATAGACTGAGGCTGGGGAGGAACCGAAGAATCTAATGCCTACGAGATGACATTTCCGAGTTAAGGGAGCCTAGTTTTTGTGTTCCTGAAGGGAGTGCTCGCCGAGAGGGAAACGCCTCACACGTGAAGACAGTTCTTACTCTGGGTCGGCTCAAAGACGCACGCTGCAAAAGGAAGGGTGGGATGGGGGTGCCCGGTGATGATGTCGAAGGCAAGAGGTGACATTGTTCTGAACAGTAAGAGAACTTTGAACCCCGCCGTTTGGCAAGTGAGGAAAACCTCCCTTCCTTCTTAAAATCTGAGATGGTTTTCTCGGAAAGTAAAGATTTGTTTACTGATTCAGCTGTTATGGCACGTTTCCCTGGAGGGCGATTTGTCTCCAGCAGAACCACCCTAAGAGCGCCCACGCCTGCCCGGGCACTGGGAGGCCTTGAAGCCAAAGCCGACAGGACCCCTCCGCCCCGCCCCCCACCAGGGTCGGCCAGGGGTCTGTAGGTCTTGGTGCAGTGAAGCCTGGGGCTGATAGCCTGAGACCCCTGAGGAATTACTGGAGTAAATATTCCAGGCTGAAGGGAATGTACTGCCTGGGAGCAGGCATGGTCCTGGGCTCAGTTTCTATGGGTAGAAAGGGGTGCCCTAAAGGGAGGGTGAGCTAGGGATGAGGGTTTAAAATTTTTCTTTTTCTCCCACATATACATATGTATGTATATGTATATATGTGTGTATATATATATGTGTGTGTGTCTGTATATATATATATATTTTATATATATGTATATATGTATTTATATATGTACATATACATATAACATATATAAATTTTAATATTATATATTATTATTTATTTATATATTTATTATTTAATATTATATATTATGTTAATATATACTCAAATATATTAGGTTTTCTTGATTTGAAAGCAAGGAAGACCGAATAGGAATTGTGTGCACTTCACAAGTCTCCTTGTAAAGGATTTAATGTTTTAGGTGTTTTTCCTCCCAAACAGGGAAAAGGCATGTCTGGCCCAGAACTTGAAGTTCTAGCCTCCTGCCCGGTAGTTTCCTAAATTCCCCGAGCGCTGGGAGGGGGGAAGCGTGCCAGACTTGCAGCGTGAGGCGCTGGGAGAAGGGGGTCTCAGGCCTGGGAGGGGAAGCCCGGCCCGTCCTCGGCGAGGGACCACTGAGGATGCAGATGAGACCCCTCTGTTCCTGGAGACGCCAGAGGAGGCGGACTCCCGAAGGCGTGAGAGCGGCTGCTCGAGGTCCTCGGAGGTCCCCGCCCACATGAGGTGGCCGAGGGGGAGGGGTGGGGGAACACGAGGCGGGCTGGGATGTGGTCCTCTTCCGCCACCTACCGACGGCTTCGCTCCCTGCGGCTTCCGGACGCACTTAGTCGGCCTGTTCCCTGGACCGGGGCAGGATGGGCACCGACTCAGAAAAACGAAAACTATTCAAGGCACGTTTTCTGCATCCAAATCAAAATAGATTTGCTGAGTCCGCGGGGGAAAAGACGTGTCCTGGCCATCTAGGTCACCTACTTTACTGGGTAAATTAGCTTTGATTTCCAGCTGCTGAAATAATGTATAAGCATAACGGGAGGCAGAATTCAGTCTTCTTTCTTCTGTTAGGTTAATGTTTTGGAATACACAAAAGTATTGCATGTTTTTAAGATTTGTGTCGTTGCTGGTTTTTAGAAAATATGATTACCCTTGAAGGTATTGAAGGAGTTTTCAGAAGAGAAATAATAGAGGACTACGGTCTGCAAGCAAGGAGTGCCAAGTGTCTGCAGAGGCAACAACACTACGCAGCTCCGTGGGGTGTGCACGCGCAAGCCGAGCGTGGGAGACTGTCCACCCGTCACACTTGTACTTTCACTGGAACCTGGAGAACATGCTACCCAAAGCGCAACTGTTCATCCGCTTCCTTTCAGCGATCCAACTTCAAGAGTTCTGTCCCAAGAATTCAAAACCGTGAGAAAAGTTGTGCGGAAGACAGTCTCCCGAAGGCCAGCCACTGTTCCGCAGTAGAAGAAGAATAGAGGTCAAGTCATGGTCCATTCAGAATATGGAATATTACGGAGGCACGGGGATTATTTTGACAGGTGGCAGTATGTGAAACCCACACCCACGAAGATATGGACTAGGAGATAGACACAGGAAGATTGCAGAAAACCGGAAAAGAAAGCTGAGTTCGAGGGCAGTTGACTCTAACGAGGCTGTTACGTGACGCATGCTCACATTTCTGTTTTCCTAATTACGTAACCGATACAGGGGAGCTTTCCGGTCTTAACATATTTAAGTTATACGGAAGCGTGATCAGTAGCAGGTGCAGGACGCCACCATGTGGCTGCTCCTGGCTTGTCTGCTCCCCATGAATCAGACGGTGTCCGCTCTCTGTGTCTTCTTCCTCAGAGGCACCCGCTCGCACACGCGCATTATATGTGGCATTATTTTAACATGAAAGTGATAATATTGTATTTCTTGAAACTCGGTTCTTTTAACAATATGTACTCTAGGTCTTTCTGGATCAATAAATGTAAATCTATCTCATTGTGGGTTTTTTTTTTTTGTTTTGTTTTTGTTTTTAATGCCTATTTATTTTTGAGAGTGAGAGAGCAAGCAGGGGCGGGGCAGAGAGAGAGAGAGGGGACAGAAGGTCCGAAGTGGGCTCTGTGCTGACAGTAGAAGAGCCGGATGTGGGGCTCACTCAAACCATGTGATCATGATCTGAGCTGAAGTGGGCCACGCAACCGACTGAGCCACCCAGGTACCCCTTTTCAGTTTCATTTTTAAAAAAATGCTTATCTGGGGCACCTGGGTGGCTCAGTCGGTTAAGCGTCCAACTCTTCGTTTGGGATCAGGCCATGACCTCACAGTTGCTGAGTTGCAGCCCCGCATTGCACTCTGTGCCGAAGGTTCGGAGCCTGCTTTAGATTATGGCTCTCTCTTCTCTCTCTGCCCCTCCCCTGCTCGTGGTCCCTCTGTCTCAAAAATAAACTTAAAAAAATTTTTTTTTAAATGTTCATATTTGCCAAAGGAATTACAGGAGAAAAACTATTTGGATATAGATTCTGACATACTTGTTTAAAGAAAATAGTTTTGTTTCTTTGAAATCATTTTATTATATTTATCTCATTTTTAACCGCTATTTAATGTGATCTACTCTAATACACTTCACTATTTCACAATTGATCCTCGTTTCTTCTCATTTTTGATTTTTTAAAAACGTTTTTATTTAGTTTTGAGACAGAGAGACAGAGCACGAGTAGGGGAGGGAGAGAGAGAGGGAGACCCAGAATCCGAAGCGGGCTCCGGGCTCTGAGCTGTCAGCCCAGAGCCCACGCGGGGCTCGAACCCACGGACTGTGAGATGGTGACCTGAGCTGAAGTCCACGCCCAACTGCTCAGGCACCCGAGTTTCTTCTAATTTTTAAAATGATAATAATTCTGCCGATGACCCCTTGTATATTTATCTTGGGACACCCTGTTAATGAATTTAAGCTTCTTTTCATTTTTTTATTGGCCATCTGTACTTCCTTACAGAATTTCCTATTCATATGTTGTGCCAAAATTTGTTTCATTGCTGACATTTTTATTGTTGATTTGTTAGGGCTTTTTATGAATACAGGGATGCATTAGATTACATTTATTGCTTTATTTGTTGAGGCTTTTTATGACTATTTTAGATAGAGATTTGTTGGGGCTTTTTATGAATACAGGGGGGTGTTTTAGATTAGATTTACTGAGATTTCCCTGGATTTAGAGACTGGTACAACATAGAATATTTCTGTCTGGGATATATTTTCCTATTTATTCTAGTCTTCTTATATATTCTTTGGCAAAATGTTATTGTTTTCTTTATTTAAATCTTGCGCACGTCTTGTTATAATTTATATTACATAAGGGAAGACATTTTCAATGGCTATTGACATAAGGAAAACAATTTTAATGGAAATAATGACTAGCTCCAGTTGAAATCACAGTTGTTTTTTTTTTAAACTGTAATGATCTGTCAGGTAATAACTCCAAGAAGTATAATGATGAGCCTACTCATTTGCTTGTATACAAGGAAAATCAACAGATTGATTTCACTTCCTCTAACAGACAAAAAACATGATTTAGATACCAAAAAAATAAAACATCGCAGAGAGAGATAAAACCATAGTTCGGGAATACTAAGTCTTGCCTTTCTTTTTGGGTCAGCTACTTATGCCGTGGCAGTACGCAAAAGGCTTGGGGTATCCTGCCTTGGGCAGCTGGCTCACGAAAGAAAATAACTTCAGTTACTTAATGGTCCTCAAAACTCCTTGAGCATTTGAACTGTGAAGTCTTTCCATCGGGACATCTCAGCGTCACCCCGTCCCTTTCCTTCTACGCCTGCCCCTCCATTAGGTCCGGCCTCACCGCACCATTTCCCTGCTTCGAATCTCTCTAATCCCCACCAGATGTGACTAAAGTTGCTAATGATAAATTGTCCAGTACAACGTTTTTCAAAAACAAGCTAGAGCATGAGAAACCGACTTAAAGTTCTGAAAAGAAGATGTGCGGGAATGTCCTATTGATAATGTGGATGAAAGAGAGCAGTAAGAGAGGATTCACCCCGCCTGCTTTCAAATGAAAACAGTGAGAACAGCGAGACGCTGGTGCAGAACGAGATTAAGTCGCTCGATGGAACAGGATGAGTTGCCCTTTCTCAATGCGTCCTTGGCGAGTCTACTAGGCCGGTGGACGCTGGGACGCGCCGTGGGTCTGCCAGTGAGCTGCCTGCACGGAAAAGTTTTCCCACATTTCCATTTCTACTTGAACACTCTACGTAGAGCAGTACGTTAGAAGTTATTTCTTAATTTGAAAACACATGGTGACTTCATAATTATCTTGCTGATTTTTATCTCAGTCGTGCTGTCGAATGAGAACACACCACACGATTTAAATCTTTGAAATCTTCAGAGCTTTGCCTTACAGCTTAGGGTATCATCATTTTGTGTAAAAGACCTGTGTATTCTTGAAAAGAATGGGTATTGTGCAGGTGTTGGGGGCACGTTTCTCTAGATGTCAACGAGGACTTTGTACTTAATTGTATTGTTCAAATCGTCTGTGTATTCACTGAGTTTGTGTGTGTGTGTCTGGTTGGTTCATCATTTACTGGAGGCATTTTCAGATACCTGACTATGATTTGACTTTGTTTCTTCATTTAGTTATGTCATTCTTTGCTTTATACATTTTGAGGCTATGCCATGATATACATACAAATTTAGATTTTTATGCATTCCTGGTTAACTAAAACTTCTATCCTTGTGGAGACTTCCGGGGAAGATGGCGGCGGAGGAGGATCCTACGCTCACTTCACTTCACAGGTAACACCCACATCACTAGATAACACCCACATCAGTGCAAATGAGCCAGAAAATGGCCTGAATCCTGGCAGAACGGAGTCTCCATGGGTAAGTGTAGAGAAGAAGAGGCCACATCGGAAAGGGTAGGAAGGGTGGAGACTGGATCAGGAGTCAAACTGAGCCCTGGGTCTGGTCATCTGATCCTGGGAGGGGATGCTACACGTGCAGAGGGAGAGAAGAGAGGAGCAGATCCCACACCAGGCACCCAAAACACAAGGGACCTGCATTAGGAAGACAAATCCCCATAATGTTTGGGTTTGAAGACCAGAAGGCCTAACTCTGTGGGTTCTTATAATCAGTGGGGCTTAACACCTGGAACTTTAAAAATTAGTGGGCTCGGCTCCAGGTAAGCCAGAGGAGGATGGGAAACTGAGTCCCTGCCCTTAAAGAAACAGTGCAAAGAACAGCCCCGCTAAGATGCAGCACAGAAGCAGCAGTTTGAAAAGTGCCTGGGGTGTATGGGAGGGGATTCGTTCACTAATCTCAGAGTGGGTGCTGGAAGGGCAGGGGTTGTCGGGAGACTTCTCCAAGAGCAAAAGAGCTGGCAGGTGCGGTTTCCCTCCCCTGACCCCCAGCCAAGATACAGAGACACCTGCGAGAACCAAGGAAGTGGGAACAGTCTCCACCCAGCTTGCAAACAGTGTGCCCTGCCCGCCCCTGCTCAAATCCCACTCATCTCGGTCTCAGCAGGAGTTTTCCGGTTAGTTGCAAATGCCCTCCCACGGCAGACTGGCACTGGCCTTGATGGCAGTGCTTCCCTGGCCCCCAGTTATCCTGTGGCCCCACCCTCAGGAGAAGTCCATCCAAAGCAGAGCCACAACCTGGCAGTGTGCGGGCACCCCTGATAGGGCCCAGTGTCACACCAAACTGACCCCAGCCCCAAGGCGAGGGGAAGATAACCACCTACGGCAGCCCCACTGTGGCTGACATCTGGTCTAACTGCAGGCCCCACCCACCAATCAAAGGTCCTCAGGGGACAACACAGAGGAAATCCCCCCAACATTTTCTTCTACTGCATCTCTGACAAATGCCTGATCTGACTCAATTCAAGCCCAAATCGGCCCCAGACTGGCCCGCTAACGACACAGGGATCAAACACTGCCCACAATCAGGCAGAGGGAGACATTACAGCCAACTGGACTAAATGCAAACACAGCCCGGCCACAACAGCAGGGCACGTGCAACACACAGGAGACACTGCTGAAGCACCAGGTTCTGGAGAACGGGGGACATTACACGGCGGGCACACAGGACCTGCTATTTACAAGGCCACGGCCTTCAGGAGCAGGAGACGTAGCTTACTTTCCTAACACATAGGAACAGACACAGACAGGGAGACAAAATGAGGAGACAAAGGAATATGTCCCACATCTCAGTAAGAGAGCTAAATGAAATGGAGGTAAGTAACATGCCTGACAGAGAATTTTAAGTAACGGTCATAAAGACACTCAGTGGACTCGAGAAAGAGTGGAGAGACTCAGTGAGACTTTCAAGAAAGACACAGAACACATGAAAAAGAACCAATCAGGGATGGAGAACTCCATGATTAAAATAAAAATACACCAGAGAGAATAAACAGTAGAGTGGGGGGGGGGGGTGGGCAGAAGAATGGATCAGTGAACTGGAGGGCAGAGTAACTGAAAGCAATCAAGCTGAACAGGAGAGAGAGAAAAATCATGAAAAAATGAAAATAGATTAAGGGAATGCAACACCATCAGCAAGGAGAATGACTGTCACATTATAGCGATCTTGGAAGCAGAAGAGGAAAAAAAAGGGCTGGGGGAAGAAGATGTATTTGAAGAAATAATAGCTGAAAACTTTTCAAATCTGGGGAGGAAAACAGAAATCCAGATCCAGGAGGCACAGAGAGCCCCTAACAAAACCAACCCTAGGAGGTCCACACCAAGTCACAGTAATTAAAATGACAAAAAGTAGTGATAAACATTTTAAAAAGCAGCAAGAGAAAAGAAATCAGATACATACAAAGGAAACCCCATAAAGCTATCAGCTGATATTTCAGCAGAAATTTCGCAGGCCAGAAGTTAATAGAATGATATATTCAAAATACTAAAAGGAAAGAAAAAATCTGCAGCCAAGAATTCTCTATCCAGCAAGGCTATTATTGAGAATACAAGGAGACAAAGAGTTTTTCAGAAAAACAAGTTAAAGGAAGTCGTCACCACTAAGCCAGCCTTACAAGAAATGTTAAAAGGGACTCTTTGAATGGAAAGGAAAGACCATAAGTGGGAATAAGAAAAGTAGGAAGCACAAAAGCAATAAAAATAAGTATATCTATAAAAATTAGTCAAGGGGTTCACAAAATAAAAGGATGTAAAGTATGACACTATATAGCCAACACGTGGAGGGGAGAGGAGTAAAAATTTAGTGCTTTAGAATGGGTAAAACCTTGAGCGACCATCGACTTAATACAGACTGCTATACGCAGAAGATGTTATATATAAACTTAATGGTAATAAAAAACCAAAATTCGGTAACAGACATACAAAAAAATAAAGAGAAATGGGAATCCAAGTATAATCACTAAAGAAAGTTAGCATCCAAGAGAAGAAAGCAAGAGAAGAAAGGGACAGAGAAGAACTATAAGATTAACCATAATATAAGTAACAAAATGGCAATTAAGCACATACCTATCAATAATTACTTTGAATGTAAATGGACTAAATGATCCAATCAAAAGACATAAGATGAAAGAATGGATAAAAAAAAAAAATCAAGATCCATCTTTATGCTGCCTACAAGAGACTCATTCAGAACTAAAGATACCTGCAGATTGAAAGTCAGGGGATGGAGAAACATTTACCAACCTAACAGACGTCAAAAGAAAGCCAGAGTAGCAATATTTGTATCAGACGAAGTAGACTTTAAAGCAATGACTATAACAAAGAGACAAAGAAAGACGCTTTATGATTACAAAGGGAACAATCCAATAAGAAGATATAACAATGGTAAATATTAATTCACCCAACATGGGAGCACCCAAATACATAAAGCAACTAATAACAAACATAAAGGAAGTAATCCATAGTAATAAAATAATAGTAGGGGGCTTTAACACCCCATTTACATTAATGGACAGATCATCCAAACAAAAAATCAACAAGGAAAGCAGTGGCTTTGAACGATACACTGGACCAGATGGATCTAACAGATATGTTCAAAGTATTCCATCCTAAAACAGCAGAATATTCTTTTTCAGTGCACATGGAACATTCTCCAGAATAGATCACATATTAGGCCACAAAACAAGTCTCAACACACTCAAAAAGTTGAAGTAATACCATGTGTCTTTTCCGACTATAAACTAGAAGTCAACCACAACAAAAAATCTGGAAGGAACACAAATACATGGAGGTTAAATAACATGCTACTACACAAGAAATGGGTCAGTTAAGAAATCGAAGAGGAGGGGCAGCTGGGTGGGTCAGTTGTTTAAATGTCCAACTCTTGACTTTGGTTCAGGTCATGATCTCACAGTTCGTGAGATGGAGCCCCGCATTGGCTGCACAGAGCCTGCTTGGGATTCTCTCTCTCTCTCTGTGCCCCCCCTCCCTCCCTTCTTTCTCCCTCCCTTTCCTCTCAAAATAAATAAACATTTTTTAAAAATTTTAAGGAAATCAAAGAGGAAATAAAAAATATATGGAGACAAATGAAAATGAAAACACAATGGTCCCAAATCTTTGGGATGCAGCAAAAGCTGTTTTAAGAGGGAAGTTAATAGAAATACAGGCCTACCTCAAGAAGAAAAATCTCAATTAAACAACCTAACCTTACACCTAAAGGAGCTAGAAAAGAAGAACAAACAAAACCCAAAACCCGTAGAAAGAAGGAAATAATAAAGATTAGAGCAGAAATAAGCAAAACAGAAACTAAAAAAAAACAATAGATCAGATCAATAAGACCAGGAGCTGGTTCTTTGAAAAGATCAACAAAATTGATAAATCCTTAGCCAGACTCATCAAAATAACAGAGAGGAGTCAAATAAAATCAGAAATGAAACAGAAGAAACCAACACTACAGGGGAAAAAAAGGATTGTAAAAGAATATTATGAAAACTTATATGCCAACAAACTGGACCACCTAGAAGAAATGAATAAAATTCCTGGAACCTATAACCACCCAAAAACCACCAGAAAGAGAGAGGAAATTTGAACAGGTCGATTACCAGCAAAGAAATTGAGTCAGTAATCAAAAAGCTGCCAATAAACAAAAGTCCAGGACCAGACGGCTTCACAGGTGAATTTCACCAAGCATTTATAGAAGAGTTAACACCTACTCTTCTGAAACTATTCCAAAAAATAGAAGAGGAAGGAAAGCTTTCAAATTCATTCTATGAGGCCAGCACCCAACAATACATTAAAAAAATCATGTACCACAATGAAGTGGAATTTATATCTGGGATGCAAGAGTGGTTCAACATTCACAAATCAATGCATGACATTGATAAAAGCCATATGAAAATTTCAGATGATGCAGAAAAAGCACCTGACAAAGTACAACATCCATTCATGATGAAAACCCTCAACAAATTAGGTTTAGAGGAACGTACATCAACATAATAAAGGCCATATATAAAAAAACCCACAGACAACATCATACTCAATGGTAAAAAACTGAGAACTTTTCCCCTAAAATCAGGCATAAGATGAGGATGTCCACTCTCCCCACTTTTATTCAACATAGTATTGGAAATTCTAGCCACAGCAATCAGACAAGGGAAAGGAATAAAAGGTATCCAAACTGGTGAGGAAGAAATAAAACTTTCACTATTTGTAGATAACATGATACTATATATAGAAAACCCCCAAGACTCCACCAGGAAGCTACTAGAAGTTGTAAATAAATTCAGTAAGGTTGCAGGATAAAAAGTCAATAGACAGAAACCCATTGCATTTCTACATACTAATAACAAAGTAGCAGAAAGAGGAATTAAGAAAACAGTCCCATTTACAATTGCACCAAAAATAATAAAATATCTAGGATTCAACTTAACCAAGGAGGTGAAAGCTACAAACCACTGATGAAAGAAATTGAAGACAACATAAACAGAAAGATATTCCATGCTCATGGACTGGAAAAACAAATATTGTTAAAATGTCTATACCACCCAAAGCAACCTACAGATTTAATGCAATCCTTATCAAAATACCAACAGCATTTTTCATAGAACTAGAACAATCTAAAATTTGTATAGAATCACAAAAGACCCCAAATAGCCAAAGCAATCTCGTAAAGAAAAACAAAGTGAGGAGTGTCACAATCCCAGATTTTGAGATATAGTACAAAGCTATAGTAATCAAAGCAGCATGGTACTGACACAAAAACAGACACACAGATCAGTGAAACAAGATAGAGAGCCCAAAATAAACCCATCATTATATGGCCCATTAATCTTTGACAAAGGAGGCAAGAATATACAATGGAAAAAAGACAGTCTCTTCAACAAATGGTGTTGGGAAAATTGGTCAGCTACATGCAAAACAATGCAATTGGACCACTTTCTTAAACCATACACAAAAATAAACTCAAAATGGATTAAAGACCTAAATGTGAGACCTGAAACCATAAAAATCCCAGGAGAGAGCACAGGCAGTAATTTCGTTGACATCAGCTATAGCAACTTTTTCATAGATATGACTCCTGAGGCAAGGGGGTGGGGAATCAAAAATAAACTATTGGGACTTCGTCAAAATAAAAATCTTCTGGGGGGCGCCTGGGTGGCGCAGTTGGTTGGGCGTCCGAATTCAGCCAGGTCATGATCTCGCGGTCCGTGAGTTCGAGCCCCGCGTCAGGCTCTGGGCTGATGGCTCAGAGCCTGGAGCCTGTTTCCGATTCTGTGTCTCCCTCTCTCTCTGCCTCTCCCCCATTCATGCTCTGTCTCTCTCTGTCCCAAAAATAAATAAACGTTGAAAAAAATATTAAAAAAAAATAAAATAAAATAAAAATCTTCTGCACAGCAAAGGAAACAATCAACAAAATTAAAAAACAGCCTACTGAATGGGAGAAGATATTTTTAAATGACATAGCTGATTAAGGGTTAGTATCCAAAACATATAGAGAATCTACACAACTCAACAGACACACAAAAAACCCAAACAATCCAATTAAAAAACGGGCAGAAGACGTCCAGATGGGCAACAGACACATGAAAAGATGCACAACATCACTCATCATCAGGGAAATGCAAATCAAAACCACAGTGAGATATCACCTCCCACCTGTCACAACGGCTCAAATCAAAAACACAAGAAACAAGTGTTGGTGAGGATGTAGAACCAAAGGAAGCCTCATGCTCTGTTGGTGGGAATGCAAACTGTGCAGCCACTGTGGACAACAATATGGAAGTTCCTCAAGAAATTAAAAATAGAATTACCCTATGATCCAGTAATCCCACTACTGGGTATTTACTCAAAGAATATAAAAACACTAATCTGCAAAGATATATGCACCCCTATGTTTATAGCAGCATTATCTACAATAGCCAAAGTATGGAGCCAGCCTAAGTGTCCACTGACTAATGAATGATACACACACACACACACATACACACACGTAATATTATTCAGCTATAAAAAAAAAGGTGAAACCTTGCCTTTTGCACCAACATGGATGGATCTAGAGAGTATAATGCTAAGTGAAATAAGTCAGCCAGAACAAGATAAATATATGATTTCACTCATATGTGGAATATAAGAAACAAAACAAACAAACAAAGAAAACAGGAGACAAATCAACAAACAGGATCTTACCTACAGCAAACAAACAGATGGTTCCCACAGGGGTGGGGGAGCAGGGGATGGGTGAAGTAGGCGATGGGGATTAAGAATATACTTCTTGTGATGAGCACCGAGTGATATATGGAATTATCGAATGACTATATTGTACACCTTAAACCAATATAACACTGTATTTAATTATACTGGAATTAAAAAAAAAACCTTTTTATCATTACGGAGCGTTCCACTTTATCTGACATTAAGATAGCTGTACCATCTTTTATTAGTGTTTTTATAGTATATATTCCCCCATTTTTTTTCTTTCATGCTTTCAGTATGCTTATCTTTTAAAAATGTGTCTCATAGGCAGCCAAAGAGGTTTTTTTTTTTTTTAACTGAAGAATAGCTGACACAAAATATTAGTCTCAGGTGTACAACTTAAGTGATTTGACAGATTTACACATTATGCTATGTTCACCCCAAGTATAGCTACCATCTGTCACCATACGATGCTGTTACAATACCACTGACTATATTCCCTATGCTATACCTTTCATCCCTGTGATTAGTCATCCCATAACTGAAAGCTTGTACTTCTCACCCCCCTTCATCCATTTTGCCCATCTCCCACCCCAAAAAGCATCTTTTGAAATCCAGTCTGTTCCTGTCTCTTTTAATGAGAGCATTTAGTCCATTTACATTTAATGCAAATATTGATATACTCTCCCATCTGGGTGTTTGCTTTCTATTCATCCTATCTGTTCTATTATTTTCTCTTTTGTTGGCTTCTTTCGCAGGTTAATATTTTTAAATCATTTCACCTTCCCTGTGTTACTTTTGTGGTTACACCTTCTTTTACTATTCCTTCACTGGTTACCCTGGCGATTACAATACAAATTTTTATCAAGTGTGTGTTTTAATTATCAACTTATTGCCTCTCAGCTCCAAATCTCCTCTTCGTTGCCTGCAATGCGAGAATAAATATTTCCCCCTGGCTACCTAGTTCAAAGTTAAGCTTTGTTTGAGGAGGGCACTGGAGGGGGGGCACTAGTGAAGGCAGTGGTTTCCGTTCTGGCTCTTACATCTTAGTTGCTCTACTGTGGAGCTCCCAAAGTGTGAGATGAACAGCAGCATGGCAGCTTCCTGGACACTCTCTACTGTGGCTTTATGGTAGGTCTGTGCAGTCTGCAAGACACCTCCCCATGAACAGCCTTCCCGGCACCCCTTGAGTGTGAGTGATTTTCAAGGCATTCGGGTTTTTGGCTTTTGGAATTGGCAGATGCCTATCCATGGCAGGAGGAAAATCAGCCCCCGATGCCAAGATTATTTCCATGAGTTTCCTCTGTCTCCGGATTTTGATAGCAGTGCAGGTGGTAGGAAGTGGGTAGGCTCTGGGTATATTTTGAAGGCGGAGGTAACAGGATTTGCTGCTGCAGTGGATGTCAGAGCAAGGCACAAAGGATGATTTCACAGTTTTTGGTTTGAGTCATGGAAATGAGATATGAGAGAGGGAAAGAGGGCAGGTGATGTGGGGTAGAGAACAAGAAAGAAGAGGGTGATGCGGACACAGGTAGAAAAGAACCATCTAAGAGGAGTAAGGAACAAAGTGAGGGCACGCAGGGTCGATGCCCTGGCGGTCCCGGTGATATGAAAGAATTGTTGGAGAGAGGGAATCAGAAGGATATCACCGGAAAGTCAGCATGAAAGTAAAGATGGGCTTAATGGCGAGAGAATGAGTCCACATTTTAAAATGATCTTTTCTTTGCTCATCATATACATTTTAACATACATGTGATCGATATATATTACATTTATTTTTCAGTAATGATTGAATAGTTTACCACACAGTGTAAATCACAAAATACAATTCCTGAATTACATGCATAATGTGTGAGGTGAACCAGAAAGATGAAACATCATTGGTATTAATCGTCATGAGAAATAGATCAACCTTTCTGTTACGAAGTGTGAATTCAGATATTTAAGGAGGTAAATTCACCACTGGATTCTTGTATCTTCAGAATTAAAGAGGTAGTATGTACACTCAGAAAATCAACATTGAAGTTCAGTCGACGAGAGGTGTGTGTGTGCGCGTGGGTGCGTGTGTTGTACTAGCAACATCAACACGCAAAATAGCAACCTTGTTAACAATCACATTTCCTAGGGATACATGTGCATGGCTGTGCCTTCATCATGCAAATATCACCCAAAATTACAGGCAGTAGCAGGAACTAGATAAATTAGTTGCCTATCTTAACCACTGAAACGATGTTTTTGTATGGTCAGAAGAGGATTTCCCAACTTTTTCAAGGTATGGATGCTTGTTGTTGACTTTTCTATTGATTTTGAAAGATTTTTGTCCACAAAACTCATTACTGGCTAGTGTTCTTTTTTTTTTTTTTTATTAACCAAAGATCTTTCCATTTGTTAGAATTTATAAGCCGCAGGAAATGACTAACGTTGCCCCAGAATCAAGATAATTTCAGTCCCAATGAAAGTTTTCCTTTTAGGGCAGCCTCTGCAGCCTTGTTTTGGCAAATGCATGCATTTCAACAATGCTTTTTCAAAACAGCCCACAAGTCCTCTTACCTGACTCTCTTAAGGGACCCTATTTGGGAAATCAATCTATTAAGGAACAAAATGTCTATTGTTAGATTCTTCTTTCTTAATACTATTTTAAGTTTTTCTCCTTCCTGCTTTCTTCTTACAGTCACTCGTTTATCCATTTCTCTTCCTTCTTCTCTTTTCCTAACCCAACTTTTGTTACCTCACCCCCTTCCAGTTTCCTCGTCGTCCACGAGGGAATTCTGTCTCCTCCTGTTCTATTTCTTCAACCCTCAGATTCACATCTCCTCCTGTTATGATTGGTTGCCCGTAGACAATCTGTTCCTGTAGGGTTCATCACCTCTTTCACAGAGAATTGTGTATGGAATAAGTGAAATCTAAATTATCTGGCTATGTAGTGATCCACAAACATATGTGAACGTCTCACAAATGCAACATGTAATTATCCACTGTTGATTTCAATAAGGCATAAGTCCCTTTGGTATAAGCTTCCTGTGTTCAAGACGTAGCATCAGTAAATTCTTGAATTTTCTATGTTGTTTGGCATCTCTGTGAATTAAAGACATTAAGGGTAAATCTCACTTTAATACTTTTTCATTTTTTGTTGCATTGGGACAAATTTTTTGTCTTGTTCTTTAGTCCAAGTTACATAGTCTTTGATGCTTCAAAGGTCAGCAGGAGTCTAAAACTGGATTGTGAACTGAACTATACGGTTCTTCTCCCGACTTTTTACAGATTCACCATGTGGCTGGCTGTAGGTCACAGGACTCTCCTGTCTATTTCATCAGGCCGATGAAGTTAACATTTATTGTCCACTTATCACATGCTACTCACTCACTCAGCAGTGACTTACCCGTGACACAACCCTGTGAGTGGGTGCTATCATTATGTCTACTTTACAGATGAAAACCTGAGACATAGGGAGGTTCACTAATTGGCCCAAGGTCGTCCAGTAGGTGCCAAAGCCCAGATTTTAACTTGAGAAGTCAGATTCCAAGTCGGAGGTGCTGACCGCCATACTTTATTGCCTTCCTGACGCGGCAACTTGAAAATGCACACACTGGCCTCCTGACTGTAGCCTTCATCACTGCTCCATTTCGTTCACCCACTTACACAGAAGCGTCCCTGTCCATCTTTCAGAACTGCTCTGGCTCCGAGACCGTGAACTCTGTGCTTTTTCTGTCCGTTACCTCCTCACCTTCCATGCCTCCTGGCCTCTCTAACTACTGAACGCACTCAGCACCTTCACGGAGGCCCCCTGACCCTGCTCCCTCAGGGCCACTCATGCCTCTTCTCCACTTCCCTTATTCTGTTGTCCCAGGAGGACTCTTCAAGGCTCCAGTCCACCTTGCATTTTTCTCCCTTTGCACTCCAGCCACTCTTTCTGTCTGGAATATTCTTTCCACCATCCCTCCCCTCTGTTTTAGCTTCATTAAGCACTTTACCCAAACTTCGAGCCACTCTCCGAGCACCACCTCGCCTCTCCACGGTCCCCAAATTCTACCTGCTCCATAATGTTCTTCCTGGTCATGTCAAAAAGCCAGATGTAATCTCTCCCTCCTCAGGACTCCCAACACTTAGTTTGTAACACAAACATAGTGCTTATAATCCAGTAATATGTGAATTCCCTTGGCCTCCCTTTTGGTTTATAATCCTAATTTAGAAGATCTAGCCCGATGCCTTGTGCTGGACTGGGGTATGGAGCAAAGGGCTAGAATAGGGAACAAAGAACTTAACAACTGAAAAAAAAAATGTTTTATTTCGATCCTTAATTTTACTGGTAAGGACACTGAAGCCCAGTTTAAGAGACAAGTCGTACTGAGAGTGGGAGACAGAAACACACTGTTCCTTCCCTCCTTGAATGCATACCATGACTAAAGTCGTAGGTGCATGGGGCACAGCACTAAGCACTAGGGATACAAAAGCAAGAGAGTTTACTAGTCAGAAAATCAGAGTCTACTGAGCAGAAAACAGGTTATTGCCATACCATGTGATGAGACAGTGTTGGTGGGATAAATATATAAATAAATGCATGAGGCAAAGAATTTACTATCTTTGTAATAATATTATGTGATCTTTCTAATAGTAAGTGTGAGGAAACATAATTTTTAATTCAGTTAATAAGATCCCATCCCAAGCGGTAGGAAGAAATGTCAAATCTGATTTGAGCCAGACAAACTGATCTCTATTGGCTTGAAAAAGGGAGAGGACTATTGCAAATGGGGAGGTGATATTTTCCATCATACTCTGTCTTTCAGTCTTCCTCCCTTTGGTTTCTTCTGCTGCTCTGTGTTCAGGATTTAGCTCTGAACACTCACTGCCCTCCTGGGATAACTTCCGTCTTGTTTTTTAACTGGCCGTATGTTCACGTCAACCAGACCAAACACTCTACGGACTTGGACTGGGTGTACCCACTGCTCATTTTCTTTCTTTATCTCTAAACTTGAATGTTCTTCTTGTAATGTTAGCTCTTCTCACTCCCCTGAAAGTCAGGTTTTCTGCCAGGTATGGTGCCTGCCTAATTTGGACGCCCGAGAGAGAGTGACAGAGTTTATGACAAGGGTATCTCCCAGACTTACGGCATGCCTCACCTGGAAAGCTCAGGTCTGCTCTACCCACAGTGCATCAGGAAGGACCTCCAGTTGGGTGGCGTGAGAGGGAGTTTTATTTGAAAATGGTTCCAAAACCTGTAGAGGAGATAAAGCGCGGAAATACGTTTTGGAAATTTCCATGACGGCTGCTTGGCCAAGATCTGTTTGGTACCTGGTACTGAGCCCTCCCCTAAGAGATGGGGCTTCTGTACTGTTTCAGTGCCTGGCATTTTCAGTGTGTTGAATGCGGACCCTTAAACCAGGACAACTGTGTCTTATTTTTATCTTATCGTGGCGGGCCTTGCTTTAAGGAATTCTCGCATGTGAAAAAATAGATTAGTATTCTGTACACAAAAGGATTAGAACCCGGTACTAGTGAGGGTCCAGGTAGCTGGGTCCTCTCCTGCGTGTATCTGGGGAGATAAACTGGCTTCCCTGAACAAGTGGGCAGAGTGTGCCCAAAGCCTATGCACCGTGCGCTCGCCCGATCCTGCAGCTCCGCTCGTGGGAATGTGTCCTGAGAAAAGCGCCCTGACAAGAAACAGCGACATGTTAACCCGCCACATCATCCAACAGTGAAAAGTTAGAAACAACTTACAGGTAGATCAAAGGTTGTTCAGTAAACACGTAGGTACAAAGGGACACAAGATATTAGGGGCGCCTGGGGGGCTCAGTCGGTTAAGCGTCCGACTCTTGATTTCTGCTCAGGTCATGATCTTACAGTCCGTGAGTTCAAGTCCCATATCGGGCTCTGCACTGACAGCGTGAGCCTACTTGGGATTCTCTCTCCCACCCCCCCCCCGCCCCTCCCCCTTTCTCTCATGTGCTCTCTCTCTAATATAAATAAACATTTTTAAAAGTACATACAATATTACTGGATGTTTACAGAAAGCACATATGTAGGTGCTTATAAATGAAAAGGAAAGATTAACCAGATATAAACGGCTCTCTCTGAGGGGTGGAGACATTTGTGGTTTTAACTCTTTTTTGAATTTTTAAATACCTTTCCTCAAACTTTCTACAGTGGAGATATATTATCTTTACAACCAGTAAAATGTTCAATAAACTCATAAATCCCATTTGAAGAGAGACAAAGATAAACTGGGCTGTGACTGTTTCCCATGATTCATTAGGGGATCCTCTTACATTTATGACCTTCATTACCAAACAACAGAACAAAATAGTCTTTAGCACCAATATCCTACAAGAGGAAACTATTTTCTTAAGAAAATAACCTCTTGAATCTCCCCAAAAGTGGCTTCATTCCTGTGTTTCCAGAACAAGAAGTCAGGCATATGTTCTGCTCAAAATGAACAAAAGTCAAACATGTTTTACAGCCATTAAAAAGTCTGAGGTTCGGGACTCCCGGCCGGCTCGGTCGGTGGAGCACGCGACTCTTGATCTCGGGGTCGTGAGTCTGAGCCCCACCTTGGGTGTAGAGAATACGTAAAACTAAAATCTTTAAATAAAAAACTGAGGCTGAAATTTGTGTGTCTCAACATGAGGGATGCCAAAGATAACACTGATGAGTAAAAAAAAAAAAAAAAATGCAAGCCGCCGATCTTTCGTACTCCGATTATATTTAAAAAATAACGGCAACAACAAACTTTTCCCTCCAACTGTATGGGACATCGTACCAGAGAAACGTTGACAGAAACAGGCCTGGGATGACTGATACACACTGAACTTGAAGAGAGTTACCGAGAGAGCTCTGGTGAGTGGGCGGGGGGAGAGGCAGGAAACAGGGTTTTGCGGGATGGGTGGGGTGGTGTTATTTACTTTTTACTTCGCATGCTTCACCATTCTTTACATTTTCTAAAAATAATTTTAAAATGTTCAAAAGGAAATTGGTAAAAGAGAGACACACCTGTGCTGCGGGCTCAAGGCCGAGGCAGATGGTACATTTTGCTTCCTTATAGTGAAATTCCTGCACTTTTCAGAGGGTCAGTGGTAATGGTAAGAAACGATTCTCCCTCTTGGTGATTCTTTGGCAAATGTAAACATGGCCAACGGGCCTTTCTGATGTCTCAGCTCAAATATTCCAAGTATAGTCTTAAAGATGTACAGTTGTGTAACGGGAGACTTACGTGGTTTTTGAAGTGGAGGGCGGGCAGACACTCAGTGGGCCATCCCCCCTAACCAAACCGTCCTCCAAACGCACGCTGGAGTTGAGCACAGGCCAAAATGTGATGTGGGAGAGGTCTGTCTTCAATGACCATGACTTTGTCACGTAAACACTGCCCCTCATTCTTGTCTTGGCAAACCCCCTCCTTCCCTCTCATAATGTCCTTTCATTTCTTGTACCAAGGAAATGTGGTTCAGTTCCAGAAAGGAACTGAAACACATCGTGTGAAGGTATAAATGACTCTTTAAAATATTGCTTTTGTAATCAGATTTGCTTTTTACAGGTTAACAAAGGAATGAAGCTCTAATGGTGGAATCTCGCACATCCACCAGAATATGGGGGCACAGTCAGTCCCTGACTCTGCTTATATATCCACGGCGTCCTCCACGGTGGCCTCGCACGTGCCAGGCACTTTCCAACTTACAGGTGATGGTATATGTCAGGACTCCGTTGCAGCCGGGTTTGGAATCCTATATACAAGTCGTCCCAGAGAAGACCATTCTTTACCACGTGTCTGATGACGTCAACCCGGCTCCGAATCTGAAACAGACATGGAACGAAGAGCAGGGGTGACCCAGCCAGCACCGAGTACCGACCCCTCATGTCCCTGGGAGAAGCAGCTGTCTGGGACAGCAGGGACCCCGACAGTCACAGTAGATGTCACAGGCCAGGGTGGGAGTGGGGGGTTGGTTGGAGAGAAGGGACCTGAGCTCAGCAGGAAGTGAGGGAAGGAAACGGGAAAGGGATCTGGAGCTGGGGAAGCAAGCCTCGTGGCACAGTCACATCGCTGGCTCGAAATCCACGTTCCAGCGTGTGGAATTAGCAACCGCTCTGTGCCTCAGTCTCCTCATCTACAGAACGCAGATGACGGAACCTTCCTCCGAGGGTGGCTGTGAGATTAACTGAGTCGACGCACATCCATGACTCCCGCTGCACGGTAAGCTTTCCACACAAGTGGGCGCTACAGTGTTATTCTCAAAGTGGCGCGTTCCAGTCTCTCGCCAGAACATTCTGCGGCACAGCCGAGCGTCCGGGTCTCCGGCCGTCTGCGGGTTTCGGGCCTGCCTCACAGCAAGACCACCTCAGGTAGGGGGTCAGGCCCTTCCCTTTCGAGAATCTCAACTCCCGACACGGAAGCTCGGGGGAGGCGTCAGAGGAGTTCAGGATTAGCAGACAAGCAGAGATGGTTTGGAGCGTCAGCCGAGGGCTTACTACTCAGGTGACCTTAACCTGGCTCAGCCTCAGTTTCCTCTCTTACAGGACTGTTGGGAGGAAAAACTAATATCATTTATAAAAAGAAGTGTGCAAAGATCCGCGGTGGCTTCGACACGGCAGCCGCACCAGCGCTAAAGGTCACCAGGAGCTTTCTCGGTATCGGGCGTCGGATTTGTCCCTGGGAAACAGCACACGGAAGCCACTAGACGCCAACTTCCGGAAATGACACGCCATTACGTGACGTAGGGTGATGAGAGGGACACCGTGGTTTACTTGTCTCGCCTGCACCTTCCCTCCAAAAAGATGACATCCCATGTGAGCTCGGACGCAGCTCAGCGGCTCTGTTCTTCCGCCAGAAGATTTAGAAACATGACTGCAGTTGGGCCGGGATGAGCCTGCCCCTCGTAAGCCTGAGGTCTCGTTCCTCACACCGGACAAGGAGATGGCCTTTCTAACCTTTCAATCTGGAGAAGGGCACACAGAAGACCGGGGGACACAACTGAGAAGGATTTGGGGTACAGATGGGAAGGTCCTGGTGACTGATGAGCTTTGGGGGTGAGGGAAAGGGTCACCGTGTCAAGCGTGGCTCATCGTCGGGGGTCAATGCTGCCAAAAATCCAGAAAAGAAGAAAAGAGCGGTTCTAGAGAAGGAAGAGGATGAGCTGGAATTTGAACAGGTTGAAAAGGAGGTGATGAGGATTTGGAGATGGGGTGGCGATATCGGGCGGGCCGCTGACTGGAAAGAAATCTCAAGCCCAAGCGTGTTGTGGGGCAGGACATACAGATTTTGGACTCATTAGCAGAGACGCGGTACCAGCAGATGACATTGCCCAGGAGGAGGCGCGGGAGGAAGAGTGATTTGAACACAGAACCCTGGGGGGGAAACAAGAACTTAAAGTGATGCCTGGAGAAAGAGAGACCCTGGAAGAATGCAGGAGAATAGTCGGGAAGCGAAAAAACCCCAGGGGTAGAGTCACAGGAATGGAGAAAGGACTTCAGTTTGAAAAGATGGACCGGTCACACGCAATAAACCACCTGTGTTCTGTGCACCCTCAGTCCCAACCAATGTGTTCACAACGCATGTATACAGGTATCAGCTGTCACGGAACAGGAAACAAAGGGAGTCATTGACCAGCAAGAGATTTCAACTGACTTCAATCTGGAACGTAGGCTGATGAGGGGCCACCAAAGACAGAGTCTGCGGAGTCCCAGAGCGCGTGGGGAGGGGCGTCCAGACGTGCAGGGGGCAGAGGTGGGTTCCAAGGGCAACGTGAGGACACACAGCACGACGTACATGCAACCGCTGACCTGTTCCTATGGCCCTACGCGCTGTTCTCACTGAATACCTTCAGACAGTTCTCTGAGTAAATGGAATGGATTCTGGCGGGAGCCCAAGGGGGTGGTTTCCTCGTGATGTCCTAAAGCCAGGAGCTCCACACTTTGGAACTTAGGGGACCCCCAACCTAACAGCTAGCTGCTCACCCCCATAACTTAAACTGGTGACCCCCTGACCAAACAGCCTAGCTCGCGGGTCATAGAGCCCGCGGTCCCTTTTTAAAAAACTGAGTTAGTTTTGTGCTCATTCGTAAATCTGGGTATTTCACATAAAAATCCAGGCTTCCGAGTTTTCTGGAATATTCCGATCAGCTGGGGCTCATCAGGCGCTGCCCCCTTCCACGTGATAGTCCCCACCCTGCTCTCCTGTTTCCAACCTGCCTTGAGCCAGCGGTGAGCACTGAAGCATGTGATCCCTGCCTTTAGGTAAAGCCCGCCGATGACAAGTCCTATACAGACACAGAGAGCCCTACACCAGCTGGGGAAAGGTCTTGTCACTGGTAAATACAGATGAATCCCTTACTTCTCGAAAGTCACTTACAAAGGAAGAAAGATCAGCCTGCGGTAAGCAGCGGGGCACACGGGGAGAGGCCAAAGGAGCAACGCCCTCCACGTCCACGCAAGGTGACCTGCTCGTCAGCGTCGTGCGCTCGGCTAAACTGCCTTGCGACGCGAGGCAGGAAACTATGTAAAGTTCAGCTCCCATGCATCCCTTCTGTGGCAGTGACTTAAGCAGAAAGTGTAAAAGCAAAGAAGGTTGGGACCTGGCCGGGGTCTGGAGGCAGGTAAGGGACGTCGCAGGGTGACAGATCTGTAGAGACCCAGAGGAGCTCATCCAGATTGGAGCAGGAGGAGGTGGACTGCAGTGGCCATGCATCTAGGAGACACGGAGAGCTGGTGAGACAGAAGATATACTTATGAGCTTGAAAGGCAATTAATGGTTTAAAAGAAAAAAAAAAAAAAACAGAAACGGGCAGCATGAGAGGACTCTAGGAGCGCTTCCAAGGGTAGGCATAAGCAAACCTCAGCATGAGAAAATCTCCCGAAGATCCTGGCAGATAAAAGCACCGAGAGCCACATCACAGAGCACCAGGCATGATGATGATGCACTTCCCGGTGCATTTAAATCTGCAGCAAGCGGTTGTTTGCTTGCTTTACCCAGCAGATGTGAAAAAGCGACTTTCCGTTGAATATTTTACATGAACTTGTTAATCAGAAAAGTCTGAGGATGTATCTCCTTGAAGGCGAACAGATACCTCAATGTACAGATTTTGTAAATTCAGAATCTGAGGAGCAACAGAGTGGCTAAAGTCTAGAGCCTGGAGTCTAGCTAGACTCTAGAGCCAGACAGCGGAGGTCAGCCCTGTGCCCCACCGCTTGCCAGCTGGACAGCCTGCGGGCAAGTTCCTGACCGCCGGTACGGCGTTACCCTCATCCAGAAGTGGGGGATATAGTGATCTCTGTCCATAGGTTGCTGCCGAATAAATGCCTTAATGTTTATAAAGTGCTTAGAGCTATGCGTTCGTTAAATAAAGCAATAAATGTAATAGATCCATTTTGCTTAAAATGGGTGCTTCAACACAGGGATCTCCTCTATGTGAAAACCCAGTTTTTTTAAAACCCAGAAAGCAGGCAGTAAGTCATTGGTTGTACTGAAGTTTCGACCTAGGATTCTCTTCAATAGCAAGTACTTTACTAAACCTTATAACACAAATCAAATTATTAAAAGGTCGTTTAAGAACACATCTGTTATCCAAAGGTACGTTTAAACCACTACAATTAAAGTAGCGTGTGTTTATATGGCACAAGTAACAAGTTCAAGGGCAGACCGTATATCCTCCTGATTTCCCGAATGGTCGTTATGTTTACATTCACATAGAATTTAAAATGACAGTGCATGCTCCTGTATATTATTAGTTATGTGACTACCACAAAGTGGTAGAGTGGGAATACGTCCTATGGAAAGAAAAAACCAAGGCTTGGACAGGTTAAATCACTTACTCAAAGCCTATAATCAGCAGGGAGGGGGCACGAGTCCTAAGCTTGAAGCGGTCTCCAAAGCAATAGCTCTTCCTTTCCATTATGGCGCCACAGGTCAGGGGTTTGCTCAAAACTGGAGCTCAATCAAAGATGCGTTGATTTATGTTGACTTAATTCCTTTTATAGGGATGCCCACTGGGTCCACTGGGGGGAAGGAGGCAGAGATCTCGAGGCTTGCGGGTCTGATGATAGCTTAAGCGGGTCGGGTTTGGGCAGTAAGCATGTAGAGGAGCCAATCTTTGCAATGGACTCAACAAGCAGCAAGTATGGACTGCAGTTAGTAATTATGTTTCAACACTGCCTCATTAGTTGTGACAACTACCACAGTAAAGGAAGGTGTTAACGATCTTCTGTACCATCCTTGCAAGCTTTTCTGTAAATCTAAAACGACTCTAAAGTAAAAAGTGGATTTAAAAAGGAAGGAAGAAAGGTAGACAGGAAGGAGCAATTTGCTGCTTACTTCCTCATACGGGTGTTCCCGGCTTGGTCTTTCTTTGGGAAAGGATAAGTCTAGAAAGTCAACCAAATAGTCATATCCGCCAGGAAAAGGGCTGAAGTCCTCATCTGTTTCAATCATCTGTGCAAATGACAACATGGGAAAGGCAAGAAGCATATAAGTCTGGTGGTCAAAGTCTTCTAAAAATCCTAGACTGTGTAAGACCCAAACATCCTTAAATGATAGCAATGAATTGGAGTTCGTCTATTCCCTCCCTCAATCTCTCTCTCTTGAACTGATAACATTCAAATCCTAACCTTCTACACAAGCAAGCTTCTTCACATCACTAACTTCAATCAAATTTACAGAGAAGATTATCATCATCTTGAGTATTGTTAGTAATGAGACAGCAAACACCATGATAAGTTTGTAGGCAAAGGAAGAAATAAAATGTGCAATGTTTCTCATCATTAAATAGCAGCTAAATAGCCATAGCTTCATGGAAAATTCCAAATATTTTCTCTTTTTCATACTGATTGTCCAACTGAAAGTAATCATTTAGACCAATGCTCTCCAGGTCTCTGGACTTCAAAGACAATTTCCTAAAAAATATTCGGGAGCTAATATAAGCACCGATGTAGTGCCTTTGAATGACACAAAGGGTTGGGGGCACAGACCCCTTCCTGCTCCCACTCCTGTGCACCTGAAACGCCATGTATAACTTGACTCCCCCACAATATAATAGCATGTTGACTAGAAGCCTTACCGATAACATAAAACATAAACACGTTTTTTATGTAATATGTATTGTACACTGCATTCTTACAATAGAGTAAGCTAGAGAAAAAGTGTTATTAAGAGGATCCTAAGAGGGGCACCTGGGTGGCTCAGTCATTTAAACGTCTGACTCTTGGTTCTGGCTCAGGTCATGATCTCGTGGTTGGTGAGTTTGAGCCCTACATCAGGCTCTGTGCTAACCGCGTGGAGCCTGCTTGGGATTCTCTCTCTCTCTCTCTCTCTCTCTCTCTCTCTCTCTCTCTGCCCCTCCCCTGATGTCTCCAAATCAATACACACTACATTGAAAAAAAGAAATACATAGGAGAATTTACATATATACAGTATTATATTTACAGTCCTCAATTGTTAAAAAATCTGCTTATAAGTGTCACTCAAGAGTCAACCGCATTTTATTTCCCTGTGAGGACTGAAAAAAAGTCTTACATCTACTTTTATTTCATTAAGGGAAGAATGCTTTGACACCTCAAAAACAGAGAGGACCTAATCTTGGAATAATGACCATTCATCCCGAGAAAAGAAAGCTGACAACTTTGTAACCGTACTCGTAAGCATACTCAAACTTACTCACCACTGACCGGAGAAATTGTCATAGACTGGCATCGACCCCCAGGCCAGGTTTTAGGAATCATTGCCTTTAAGAACGGCAAGAATTGCCTGGTATTACCGTTCAGGGGTTGAAAGGTAAACCTGGGAATAGTCCTCACTCTGAGGGGCCCCAGTCCTTGTCTCTAAGAGCGAATGTTGTCTATTGCCTGATGCGCTGTCCCTAAACTTTGCACACTAAATAGAAGCCGGATAAAATATACATGTGAGTGGCTGGTTACTCCAGACTCTGCAGTACTCCTGGCCCACTGCGGCTCCCTCTCTCTCTTGCACCTCCTGCCTGTCAGTATTTACTTTGCTTTTGGAGACGCTTTTAGCTTCGGTGGCCAGGTTATAACCCGAACCGCTTGGCTTGTGAGCCCTGTATGTATGTACGTGCTGCAGCGAATATAAGTTTCAGACCTCCAGCCTAGATCTAGCACTTAACCTTGTGCTTAAACCTCATGGTTTGTGCAATCTGATTCTTACCACAGCTGCAGAGAGGAGGCACCTGTTTCTATGTCACCCGGCTACAAGTCAGGTGGGTAGCACCTTTCAGCCCCACAGCGTAAAGAGCTGTTTCTGCCAATGCTAAACAAAACAGAACACCCACAAAACCCACAACAACAATCATGGGACAAGAATGCTCCCAAAGCAAAAGTGAGCTGGACCTGAGGGAACATGCCCTACATTTGGCGCTTAAGGCAGGCTTATTGAGAAATAAACTGGAATGCTCAGGGGGTTTCCTCTAGTTCCATAATACAAGAGCAAAGACAGACAACACTTATGACGTACCCTGACCACCAGGTTGTAATCCTTAAATCCCGCCCAAGTGAAGTATTCTTTTATCCAGGATGAGTGAAGAAATATCTCATCTCCTACAGCAGCAGTCAAGATGTTCAAATAGGGTTCAAAGTCCCAGGAATCCTTGTAGATCTTGGTCCCCTCTGGAGGCTCTATGATGCCCTTGCTTAAAGACACAAAGGTGACAGTTAGTCGTATTGTGACAATGTGAATCCCCTGGCACTGATGACTATATTATGGTTATGCGGGACGTTAACGTTAGGGAAAGTCTGGGGACGGGACTATGGGAAAACTCCACATCTTTTGTAACTTTTCCCTAAATATTAAAAAAAAAATCATAAATTACATTAAAAATTAAAAAAAAAAACCCATCATTGGATTCCCTCTTGAGTCCTTGTAGGAGAGCTCAGTCTCTGGAAGCTGTGTGGCCACATACATGTCCCATAAAGAGATTGGTCCTGGAGGAGCCGGAAGGGTAGTGAAGGTTTACGGGAATGCCAAGAGCGCTGTTACTTCTTTTATGTATTTATTTTTTAATGTTTACTTTTGAGGGAGACAGAGACAGAGTGTGAGCAGGGGCGGGGCAGAGAGAAAGGGAGACAGAATCCGGAACAGGCTCCAGGCTCCGAGCTGTCAGCATGGAGCCCGACGCGGGGCTCGAACTCACGAACCGTGAGATCATGACCTGAGCCGAAGTCGGCCGCTTAACCGACTGAGCCACCCAGGTGCCCCAAGAGTGCCATACTTCTGGGGAGGCTCCCTCCTGCACACCCTTGAGCGACGGCCCCAGACACCTGTTGCGTGTCCAGAAGGCACATTACCCGAGGTGGCTGAGTACGTGTGACACTTTCGGATGCCTCTGCCTATCCAGGTGGAAAGTGGCCGCGTGAAGGAAATCACCGATGGCTGCAGGGCCTGACCGCCCCGCAAGGTGGCTGCGAGGAGGCACCTAGTCAGAGCGTGTGTGTACAAAGGGGGGATTCCACAGGGAGAAAGAAGGGCACGAAGGTGAGAGGAGCCATAAACAAGGAAGGCAAAAGTGAGCCCTTCCAGATCAACAGTCAACCAGAGAGTAGCCGTCAGAATGCCTGGATGATTCGGAAACGTCCCACAGAAGATCCTGAGGAGATGTGTGAGGGGTGGGGCCTGAACCCCAGCCTGCACCGAGCTCCTGTGAATTGGCCAGTGTGGTGGGTTTCCAAGTCAGAATACATTTCAAGGTCAAAGTCCATGTCTGGGGGGGAAAAAAAAAGGTTGGAAAACCACTGATCTGGGCCCTTTTGATTCAAGTAGCTAAACGATGGAAGTGTTGAATATAATGTCATATTTATGTTGCAGATGTCCGCTCACGGTCCCGCCCCCAGCCTCCGCGGAATGGAAGTGTGGGGGAAGCAGCAGCATGACTGGCGCTTAGAAGGGGCTCAACAAGTCTCTGTTGAGCGTCTCAGCGAGTTTAGCCTAGCTTCGAGAAACGGCCAGAATTTGGGGCCTCTGACACATGGTCCTCCTACTGTACTGATCGAACCACAGCTGAGATGGACAGATGGGCAATTTTATTCTGAAATCCGGTCAGCAATCTGGATAACCGAGTTCTCTGACCTCCCCAGAGCTCTGTCCATCCAGTGTGGAGAGGGAATCACCGCGTGAAACACGGAACCCTGAACCCTAGAAATGGAACGGGATGTGATGGGGGCAGGGGAAATCCAAGGAGGGAAACAGGCACCTGTCTACTAAATACCTGGCAAGTCACTGTAGGTCTGTACGTACCACTTCTCAACACGATGCTTTTGGTCCATCGTTCTCCCAAAGCTACAGACGCACTAGCTTTGGTGAGAAATTACTTAACAGAATCCCAAAGCTTCTACCTTGGAAGTCAATCTCAGAGCTACTTGTGCAACTCCTTGCCGGGTCTCGGCTTAAAGCCGCACTCATCTCAGGACCCCCAGCTGCCTTCTCGACTGGAGCTATTCTCCCTGTAGCCTCTTGCCCAGTTCACGCTCCTCTGCAGGCTGAAATGGTTTCTCCAGAACATAACGCAGTGATGTGCCTGCTTTGCTGAGTAACTTTCGCAAGCGCTAGTTACTCCCAGGCAAGCTCCCTGCGTGCTTTCACGAGGCCTTTGTGACCCTGGCCCCCGCACGTGGCGTCTGGCATTCCTGCTTCATGAGGGAAGGACATTTTCACGGCTGTGTCCCTGTACCTAGTAGTACCTAGGCAGGCATACCAAAGGAGCTCAATAAATCGTTTCTGAACGAATGACATACACTCGCTCACCGGTTCAAAGTGTCTGCGCGCATCAAACTCGCAACACCATCGGCCCCTCCCTTCGCCAGCACACGCCATTCCCTCTGGAATCTGGAATCTCTCCTTCCCTCTCTCCGTCCCTCTCATTCGCTCCCTCTCAATTACTCTACTGGTAATCCCTTCCCCTGAGACCTGGCTCAAATGCCAGAGATTTCAGATTGAGCTTTTCTTGACCACACCTCCTGTTCTCCCACCCCCTCCTCCCCTCACCAGGCAGAGTGAAGCACTTAGCCTTCCATGTCCCTCACACTCCGTGTCATTACCGAGAACCCAACAGCGCTACGCTCTTGTCACCCAGAATGTTTGGTAAGATGCAGTGATACAAATGCACATCCCCAGGCTCTACCTCGGATCCAGAGCCCCAGGGGGTGGGGCTCAGGGATCTGCATTTACCCAAGTTCCTCAAGGTTATTCTGTTTGTGAATTCCTGCTCCAGGATGTGTCCGGAGGACAGGACGCAGAAGATACGGAGCTCAGCAAACACCAAATGACAAAGGCTCTCGAATGCCCCTCTAATACCGGAATAATTAACAACTTCTCTTATCCTTGATCTGGAGAGTAAAAACTGCTTTTATCCTAGAAGCACTGGGGGGGGATCTTAAAGAATCTGAAGCAGGAAGGAACAGGAACAGTTTTGTATTTTGAAAAGTTTACTCTGGCAGCGATGTAAAAACTTCTCTTACCCTTGATCTGGAGAATAAAAACTGCTTTTATGCTAGAAACACTGGGGAGATCTTAAAGAACCTGAAGCCAGAAGGAACAGGAAGGGTTTTGCATTTTGAAAAGTTTACTCTGGCAGCAATGTGGAGTGGGGGCTTATACACCTTTTGCCTACGGTCCCTGTAAGAATTAACATTGAATCATTATATCAGGACCCTGGGGGTCCACCAAGGGTACCTCTGACACCAAAGTTTCCTGAAATAATCGTTCCCTTTATTACAGGCAAGGTACTCAGGTGTATTCTATTCTGTTCGATTTCATTTTTCAGAAATGCAGGTTGTAATGAATGTCACTGATTTTTAGGACCCACCAAAAGCCACCGTGGATTTTGACCAGCAGATTGGAACTGGTTGGTATAGAGAACAGAGATACAGGCACAGACAAGTCAGGCGCCACCGTGGGAATCGAGGCTAAAAATTATGAGAAGCTGAATGAAGGCCATGGCAGAAAAGGCTAGGGGCAAGTGATGGAGTTATGGGGGGTTTATGGAGGAGAAAGGACTGGCTTCAACAACCGGTTTCACACAGGAAGTCAGCAAAGGGTCAGAATCGCTAACCCCTGCCTTGGCAGGGGTGAGGCCGGGAGCAGGTGTGCCCTTTGGGTTAACTGTGTGATTTGCTCTCTAACTCACCCCGACAGTTTCTAAATTAGGGTGAGGAACTTATGGTTTCATTTGGCTCAAGACAAGTGTTTATAAAAACATAGGTCTGCGACCTCGACGTTAACTTTTCTCGAATTGCACCCCCGATGCGAGGCTACTTGCTGAGATGTGCTCTGCGTGGGACAGGCGGTGGGGGAATGTTGATGCTGATGGGAAAACCAACTCTCGTGTCCGTTGCTTTTTACTTCTTTAAGGCAACTTCTTTTCGAGCCTATCAATGGTCCCTGATAGGAATAAAACACCCTCACCCTTCATCCTCAAATGAGGTTCTGAGATGAGGAAAACATTTGAGTATTTGTTACGTCGCATGAGAAACCTACGGGAAAACTCAATCTTTTCCCCCTTAGATCTGAAAGATACTTAATGGTTTATTTACACAGTAAGACTTCCATTTCTAAAGGTGACGTGTGGATCTGATTCCATGAGAATCTCAGCATGCCAGTCAACAAAGACTTAATATTTCTACAAACGAGGACCTGTCAAAAGGCCACAGGTACGCTCTTTATTTTCTCACAAAATTGAAAACCATTCGTAAACCATCCTTAAGTCTCTATAAAGACTCAAACCAAACCTGTCTGTCGGGTCCTTTAGCATCCGACTCAGATCGAGAGTGGCTCCAGGCCGTGGGGTCCACGTTACCACATCAGAGTTTTTCTTGATAAGATTGTTGAGTTCATTTGGGTCATTTTTGATGTTTGTTTCCTTAATATACCTGTGAAAATAAGAGCATGCTTATGTAAGAAAGCAATTAATTCTCAGATGCACAGTCTGAGTAGCAGGATGCTAGAATTTTTTTGTCTCTTCATTCCCACTTACCAATAACTTACCGCATGGAAAAATAAAGACTATACTTGGCCTAATGTCCCTAATTAGGGAAGAATTATTAGTCCAAGAAGTTGTACTTATACTTTGTCTTTAAGTATAATCATATGGTGATTGGATGTAAAAAGACCGACTATTTTTAACAGGTGGGAATAGCACACGCTTGTATTTGATATTAACTAAACGTACAGATGACGAAATATTATTCGATAGGAATAATACTAAGCACTGACCATGAGCTAGTTGACTTTACCTTCACAGCTCTAATGAGACAGCTACCATTCATGCTCTCACCGTAGAGAGAAGGGGACTAAGGCTTTGAAAGGCCAGGTGACTTGCCCGAGGTCACCCCCCTGGACGGCAGTGCCCACCCGGCTGTCCACCACACCGCACAGCCAGGAGGCCACAGGAAGGAGCTTCTCCCCCAGTTTGGGATCCAAGTCTGAAAAGTCACCACTCGTCATGTGCGGTTATACTCGAGAAGACGGCTATCTGCGAACCAGGAAGCCAGCGCTCACTCGACACTGAATCTGCAACTTGATGTTGGACTTTCCAGCCCCCTGAGAAATGAACCTCGGTTGTAGAGCACACGTACCTTCAGTCATAGCCCTTCCTGACACCTAGCTTCTCACTGTGCTACCGAGCCGAGCCGACCACGTCCCAAATTTAATTCCAAACCACAAGCTTTCTGGAAATCACCATTTCAGGGTCATATGGGAAGGTGGTGGTGGGGCTGGGGCAGAGAAGGGGCGATCCAGAGAAAAAGGATTTGTCCCTGTGTTTCACCCGACACGGGTTATATAGACGGACATTTCTATTAAAGGGAATTTAACCTCCTTGAGCTACAACCCGCTCACCTAGACTGGATACAGAATTTTAGTCAGACAAATACAAAACATATGTAAGCACCTGGATTTCTACAGCACCAGGGGACTTACATCACCTTATGACCCTGGAATCCATTCGGCAGATATGAGTGAAAACGGCACTCCACCCACAGATGCGAGTCGCTTTTCCCTTCCCACTGGCATTAATGAACCTCCAGCAGGGTAGAACTCACTTCGAAGCAGTTGCCACCATTCTGTCTTTTCTTATGACCTCTAGTCTCAAGATGGTTCACTGCCTGGTCTCTCTGCCTCCCATCTCGTCTCCAAACCATGATACTGTCAGATTACTCTTCCTAAAACACAATGTGTGGTGTTCACAAAATTCTGTCACTTCCTGATGCTTCCCTGTCTCCCTCTCTAAAATAATAATAAAATCAATACTGAGGTGCTGCCCTCTGAGGGGTACCGCGAGCGCTGAGAGCAACATTTGTCCATTACTTACACACAGAAGAGTGGCTTGCCATTACTTTAAAAGGCAGCATTTTAAGTAGCCAAGTGTCCTGTAATCAAGTATGCACGACATCTGGTTCTTCTCCACATTCTTGGAATTCAGTCTCCTTAACGCCTCTTGAATCTGAATTCCCTTCCCACTCCCCACTGTCACTCACCATCCCCGCCTAGATTATTGTCATGGTTCTCAAACTGGTCTCTAGGATCAGTATTGGCCTTTCCCCTCCCACCGCACAGACACATGACCTAACTCCCCCTCTGATCACATCGCTGTTCCTCATCAGACTCTTTTATTGGGCTCCTCATGCCTTCAAGATAAAAATCCAAGCCACTTGCCGTGGAAGACACAAGGCTGTTCGCTGTGTGGCTTCCTGGTTTCTCCCACCACGCCTCACATAGCTTCCTTAGTCCCCTATACTGAGCTTTGTCATCTCAGCATCTTACTGTCTTTTCCGGTCAGTGTCTACTCCTACTTCGAAACTGACCCTCACCGTCTCACCCGCTACTCATTTTCTGACCCCCACTGCCTCCTAAACACACAGGTGTCCTATGCTTTTCGTGCTGTATCATGATGGTTTTTCTCTTCCAGGAGACGATCGCTCAGAACACGATCATTTATCTCTGCTTTTTCAGTACCTAGACCAGTGCTGCTCAGTAAATGATAAATGAATGCATAATGAACAGTACTGATCAAAGGAAATGACTTTTTAATCTTAGGTCAGTCTTTACAGAAAGATCAGGAAGATATGGGGTCGCTATATAATTCCACAAGAAGGTGGGAAGAATGGAAACACATCTGCGATAGGATGTATTAAACACAGCAAATAGGACGTGATTAAACATGTGCCGATAGTTCCTCCGAGAACACGGAACGTTCAAGTGAGAACAGTCATGTTTTAATGATGACACAAATGAAGCCTAGAAAAGTCAAATAATTGCTTCTAACTAATGATAGAGGGAAGACCTAAATTCCACGTGCATGATTTCTTCTATAGTGCTGTGCTGCCTGTAACGGAGGAGAAATCACAGCTGGTCCCTACGGGATTACTGTTATGAAAACTCATCTTGAGGACTGGTTTCTTTATTATCCAACAGATTTACAATAAATTTATAATTCTGTAATATCCAGCAAACTGGTACAATGACACATGCATTGCCTGTCTGCACACGTCTGTCTTTTGTTCACAGAATGCTCCCGGTAGGGAGGACAAAGAGGCTCGTCGCAAAGCAGACGGTGCTCGTAGTTGCTCATGAAAACAATCTTGCAGTGAGAGGCTGAGTCACTGCATGTACTAAGGATAAAATAAGTTTTATATATAATTACAGAATCTTATAAAAGCAAAATTAATCTATAAGGTAGCAGCATTTGAAATAAAACTGTGCTTCCAATACGACAACATGGATAAGTTATATATATTGTTTTTCCAAGGGGTTATGGGTGCCACAAAATGTGCAACCTGGGGGTGCCTGGGTGGCTCAGTCAGTTAAGCGTCCGACTTCAGCTCAGGTCATGATCTCACGGTCCATGAGTTCGAGCCCCGCGTCGGGCTCTGTGCTGACAGCCCAGAGCCTGGAGCCTGTTTCAGATTCTGTGTCTCCCTCTCTCTCTGCCCCTCCCCTGTTCATGCTCTGTCTCTCTCTGTCTCGAAAATAAATAAACTTTTAAAAAAAAATGTGCAACCTGACTGTATCACAAACATGACTCAAACACATACGCGAGTTTTAACTACCACGGCTGAAGGTGTTAGGAATAACTATTAGCTTTGTTTGTTTTTTAATTTAAAAAAATCAATTTACATTCAGTATTTTTACTTTTTGAGAATGGCTCTGTGAATTTTAACACACGTACAGATTTGAGCAACCGCCACCACAATCAGTATACAGAGCGGTCCTATCACCCCTCAAAACTCTCTCGGGTTGCCCCGTTTCAGCCAAACACTCCCCCCTAGTCCAACCCCTGGCAACCGCTGATCTGTTCTTCAGCCCTATAGTTCTGCCTTTTCCAGAATGCCTTATCAACAGAATCATACAAGATGTCAACTTTTGAGACCGACTTTCTCCACTTAGTATGATGCCTTTGAGATTCATCCATGTTGTTGTGTGTTATCAGTCTTTTCTTTGCAGTGTATTCCGTGATGTAGACATCGTGGTCTGTTTAGCCATTCACCTGTGAATGATATTTGAGTTGACTTCGTAATCATGAATAGAGCTGCTATTAATATCTGGGTACAGCTTGAGTGTGAATAAAAGTTTAATTTTTTTTAGGCCAAATACCCAGGAATGGAATTTCTGGGTCATGTGATAAATGCATGTTGAAAGAAACAGCCAAACCGTTTTCCAGAAGGCTGGGCCAGTTGGACTTCCCAACAGCCATCTGTGAAAGCCCCGTTGCTCTGCATCCTTACCATAACTGGCTACTGTCAATTTTCAAAAGTTTGTTATTTCACTGTGGTTTTAACCTGTACTTCCTAATGGCTAATGATACGAGCACATCATTTCTTATGTTGATTTGCTTCTATATAGCTTCTTTGATGAAGTATCCGTTCAAATGTTGCGTCCACGTATTATTGTTCCCTGACATTGGTTTCTGAGAGTTCATTATAGATTCTGGATACACGTTGTCAGATATTTGATTTGCAAATATTTACTCACGGTCTTTAGTGTATCTTTCACAGAGAAAGATTTTTTAATTCTGATGAAGTCCAATATATTAAACTTTTCTCTATGGATTGTTTTGGTGTTATATATAAGAAGTCTTTGCCTAACTCATGGTCATGAAGATTTTCTCCTGCCTTTTCCTCTAAAAGTTTTATAGTTTTACATTTACATTTAGGTCTATGACATCCTTTGACTTATTGTTTTGGTATACAATGTGGGGTCTTAATCGAGATTGACTGTTTGCATGTCAATGTCCAACTGCTCTATTAATATTTACCGAAAAACTCTCTCTTTTCTGTTGAATTGTTTTTGCACCTTTGTCAAAAATCAACGGTTATATTTGTGTGGATCTATTTCTGGACTCTCTTCTCTGCTCCACTGGTCCATGTGTTTATCCCTTCATCAGTCTCATGCTATCTTGATTACTGTAGCTTTACAGCAAGTCTTAAAAGTGGGCAGCGTGAGCCCTCCAAATTTATTCTTTTTCAAAATTGTTTTGGCTATTCTAGTTCCTTTGCTTTTCCTTATAAATTTTACAGTTAGCTTGTCTGTATGTACAAAAAATTCTGTCAGGATTTTGATGGGTACTGCACTGAACCTACAGATTCATTGAGAGATAATTAAATAGTGACTATAACAACACACTCTTAACCGATAAATCACAAAATTACAAGGTAAATGAGAAAATACTTAGTGATAAAATGAAAACAAAAATACAAAATACAAAACCCATGAAATGTAGTAAAGGCTGTGCTCAAAGGAAAATTGATAGCTCTAACATCTGTATTAAAAAAGATCAGTAGAGAGAATCAATGAAACCAAAAGTTGGCTCTTTGAAAAGTTCAAAAAAATTGACAAATCTTTATTAGACAAAGAATAAAAGAAGACACAGATAACTAAAATCATAAAGGGAAACACTACTACTGACCTTACAGAAAGAACTATAAGAACTCTATGAACAACTGAACACCAACAAATCAAATAACTTACGTGAAATGGGAAAATTCCTAGGAACATACACAGTGTTTAAACCAACTCAAGAAGAAAATAGAAAACATCCTCATTCTCGAACTCTCCCCTAAACATAGAAAGAAACACTTCCTAATTCACTCTATGAGGTCAGTATTACCCTGATACCAAAGGCAGGTAGGTGACGGGATTAAAACTTCCAGCTATAAAATAAGTAAGTCATGCAGATGAGAAGTACAGCATAGGCACTATAGTCACTAATATCATAATAATGTTTTATGGTGACAGATGGTAACTACATTTATCTTGGTGAGCAGTGAGTGATGTATAGAATTATCAAATCACTATGTTGTACACCTGAAACTAATATGTCAACTTTTTCAAAAATAAAAAAAGTTTTTAAAGATGTTACAACAAAAGAAAATTACAGACTGATATCCCTTATGAACACAGATGCAAAAATCCTCAACAAAATACCAGCAAACAATATCCAACAGCATACTAAATTGATTATACCCCATGACCAGGTAGGATTTATCACAGAAATGCAAGGGTGGTTCAACATAAGGCAATCAGTAAGTGTATTTCACCACATTAGTAGAATAAAGGAAAAAAGCACACAATCATCTCAATCGATGCAGAAAATGGATTTTACAAAATTCAATACCCTTTTGTGATAAAAAAAAAAAACACTCAGGAAACTAGGAATAAAAGCAAACCTCAACATGATAAATGGTATTTATGAAAAACCTATAGCTAACAACATGCTTAATGGTGAAAGAATGAAAGCTTTCCCCCTAAGAACAGGAACAAGACAAGGATGCTTGCTTTTACTACTGCTATTAAAAATAGTACTGTAAGTTCTAGTGAAAGAAATTAGTCAAGGAAAAGAAATAAAAGACGTCTAACTGGAAAAAAAAAGAAGTAAAACTTTATTTGCAAATGACATGACCCTATCTATAGAAAACCAAAGAATACACAAGAAAGCTAATAAAATTAATAAGAAAATTTAGTAAAGTTGCAAGGTAAGGGCGCCTGGGTGGCTCAGTTGGTTGGGCAACCAACTTTGGCTCAGGTCATGATCTCACAGCTCGTGGGTTCGAGCCTCGTGTCAGGCTCTGTGCTGACAGCTCAGAGCCTGGAGCCTGCTTCAGATTCTGTGTCTCCTTCTCTCTCTCTGCCCTTCCCCAATTTGTGCTCTGTCTCTCTGTCTCTCTCTCTCAAAAATAAATAAACAATAAAAAATTTTTTTTAAGTTGCAAGGTATAAGGTCAACAAACAAAAATCAGTTGTGCTTCTGTAAACCAGCAAAGAACAACCAAAAAAGGAAATTAAGAAAACAATTCCATTTACAATAACATCCCAAAGAATAAAATACCTGGGAATAAATTTAATCGAAGGGGTAAAAGATTTGTACACTGAAAACTACAAAACACTGCTGAAAGAAATTAAGAAGAACTCAATAAAAGACCTCCTATATTCACAGATTTGAAGAGTTATTATTTTTAAGATATCAATACTCCTCAAAACAATCAGCCTTTTTTGCAGAAATGGGATAGTTGACTGGAATGGAACTGATTCTCAAATTCATATGGAAATACAAGGGTCCCTGAATAGCTGAAACAATTTTGGAAAAGACAAAGTTGGAGGACCAACACCTTGCTACAAAGCTAGAAAAACCAAAACAGTGTGACACTGGCTTAAAAATAGACACATAGACCAATATAATAGAATTAAGAGTCCAGAAATGAACATCGAATACACCTATGGGTAACTGATTTTTGACAAGGGTGCCCATATCTTTCAACACAGAGAGAACTGTCCAGAGACAACTGGATTTCCACAGGCAAAAAAGATTAATTCAGATGCTTACCTCACACCATATACAAAAATTGACTCAAAGTTGATTAACAACCTAAATATAAAGGCTAAAAACCATCAAACTTTCAAATAAAACATACCAATAAATTTCTGTGACCTTGGATTTGGCAATGTATTCTTAGATATGACACCAAAAGCATAAGCAATGAAAGAAAAATCAATAGATTTGATTTCATATTGATGAAGAACTTTTGTACATCAAAGGTTATTATCAAGAAAGTGAAAACAGAGTCTGTAGAGAGTGGAAGAAAATAGCTGCAAATAACACACCTGATAAGGGATTAATACCCATATAATATTTAAAGCCTCCTACAATTCAATCATGATAGCCCAATTTAAAAATGAGCAAAATGTCATAGACTCTAAGTCTAAAGTTCTTTCTTGTGTAGCAAGAAAGCAGACACAGGATTAAAATGTGAGAGATGGCTAACGTCCGGGAAAAACCAAGAGCCCCAAATAAGGGTCCTTGCCCCATTTTTATTAGGATCAGAAGGCTTACAAACATGGTGATGGACGTGCACAAACAGACAATGAAACTGTGAACATTAACTCATGGGCATGAGGGAAAGGGGGTCTTGAAGATATTCAGGGTTTAGGGGTTTGGGTTAATACAAAACAAAATCCTGGCACCAGGTGGCTGGGTAGAAGGTTGCTTACAGGGGACATGAGATACCACCTCTGTTTATCTTAGCTAGCCTAGGGGATGAGACAGGACACATGACCTCAGGGTTAACAAGGCACCTTTTCTTTTGTTAATCATCTCTGATCTGGGCAGCTTCACCGGCAGTGCAGCAGTCTATAGTCCTATTTACTTGTTTACCTAATTTGGTCCTTTCCTCCTCTGAAAGCAGCTTTCTGCTACAGCACTAAACTGGGGGGTGCTTTCACCCTGAATACCTAATCTTGCTTACCTCATATATCTTTGTATGGGGGCCTTTGCCCCCCTCTCTATTCTGGGGGCCTTTGCCCTCCTCTACTCTATCTTGGGGGCCTAATCTTGTTTACCCAGGCTTGGGTGTGAGCATCCTATGGCTTTGTAATTCTTTATGCCTATTAACCCATCAGTGCAGGCTCAAGGAATTCCTAAGCTTATTCCCCATAGCAAAGGGGTGCCTGGCTAGCTCAGTTGGTTAAGCTTCTGACTTTGGCTCAGGTCATGATCTCGCAGTTCAGAAGTTTGAGTCCCAGGTCGGGCTTTGTGCTGACAACTCAGAGCCTGGAGCCTGCTTCAGATTCTGTGTCTCCCTTTCTCTGCCCCTCCCCCACTCACACTTGCTTTCTCTTTCTCTCTCTCTCTCTCTATTTCTCAGAAATGAACATTAAAAAATGAGCAAAGAACTTGAATAGATGTTTATGCAAAGAAAATAAATAGTTAATAAGCACATGAAAAATGATCAACACTAGTCATTAGGGAAATGCAACACAAAGCTATAATGAGTTACCATTTTACACCTGCTAGAATAGATATAATCCAAAAAATGGAAATAAGTGTTGGCAAGTGGAGAAACCGGAACCCTTGCACCTTGCTGGTGAGAACATGAAATGTTGCAACCACTGTGGAAAATAGTTTGGGACTTTCTTTTTTGGCTTAAGTTTATTATTTTGAGAAAGGAGGGGAGGGGCAGAGATGGAGAGAGAATCCCAAGCAGGCTCCACTGATGGCACAGAGCCTAATGCGAGGCTCAATCCCACCAACCATGAGATCATGACCTGAGCTGAAATCAAGAGTGGGACGCTTAACCAACTAGACACCAGGCATCCCCAGTTTGGTAGGTTCTTTAAAGTTAAACATAGAATTACCATAGGATCCAGCAATTTCAGTCCTAGGTATATATCCCAAAAAATTGAAAATAGGAACTCAAATACTTGTATACCACTGTTCGTTGAATCATTATTCACAATAGTCAAAAGTTGGACACCACTCACTTGTCCAACAGAAGAATGGATAAACAAAATGTGGTGTATCCACACAACAGAATATTATTCAACCATAAAAAAGAATGAACTTCTCATACAACTGGGAAGAACTTTAGAGCCATTATGCAAAGTGAAATAAGCTAGACAAAAGAGACAAATATTTTATAATTTTTCTTATAAGAAATATCCACAATAGGCAAATTCACAGAGACAAAGTGGATTAGATTTTATCAGAAATGGAGGGAAGGGTAAAGGGAGAGTTACTGCTTGATGGGTGGGGTTTCTGTTTGAGATGAAAAAACAAGTTTTAGAAATAGTAGTGATGGTTGCATAACACTGTGAATGTAATTAATGCCACTGAATTTCACATTTAAAAATGGTGTAAATGCCAAATTTCATTATATATAGTTTACCACCCCCCCCCCAAATTATACTGCATCATTACCAAGAAGGGCTTCCACCAGGAATGCAATATTGGTTTAACATAATGAAAGCCAATCATTAATAGACTAGAATATAATCATCTCAGTAGACACAGAGAAGGCATTTGGCATGTCATTTGACACTTAAATTAACATATTCATTTAAATATCCATTAAACTATATTTGTAAACTGAATTCTGAAGTTGGTGCTTTCTAAAAACTTTTTTAAGTTAGCACATGTTTACGATAATGTAAAAGCCGTCATCATCATATTGTACTGTTCTTAATGCAAGATGGTTCTATTGACAGATGAAGTATCCCTGAGGGTAAGATGCTTAAAAATATTGCATTTAATAATTAGGATTAGTGATTGGCACTATAGAAACGTACTTAGGGGCACCTGGGTGGCTCTGTCAGTTAAGCATCCCAACTCTTGGTTTCAGCTCGGGTCACGATCTCACGGTTTATGAGATGGAGGCCCATGCCCAGCTTTGCACTGACAGCACGGAGCCTGATTGGGATTCTCTCTCTCCTTCTCTCTCTCTTCCCCTCCCTCCCTCCCTCTCTCTCTGTCTCTAAATAAATAAATAAATAAATAAATACATACATACATACATACATAAATAAGAAAGAACTATACTTAAGAATATTTTAAAATTTTGTCCTTGATCTTCCCATGTTTATTTCTCTACCACAAGAAGTTTAGCTAACCTCCACATTCTCATATAGATACAAAAAATACATGAAAAAGTTTTTTTCCTTGTGATGAGAACTTGTAGGGTTTACTGTCTTAGGAACTTTCAAGCATTCTGTACAGCAGTGTTAACTATAGTTGTGTTAAAGATTACATCCTCATGACTTACTTATAACTGGAAATTTGCACCTTTGACCATCTCTATCACATTCTCCAACCCCAACCCCTGCATCTCTCTAGTAACTGCAACTCTGAAGTCTTTTTATAGGGTTTGGGTTTGGGTGGACTTTTTTTTTTTTTTTTTTTTTTTTAGATTTGACATATAAGTAAGATAATATGGTATTTATCTTTTTCTGTCTAACTTATTTCACTTAACATAACGTCCTCAAGGTTCATCCAATGTTGTAACAAATAGCAAGTTTTCCATCTTTCGTATGGCTGCATAATATTCTATTGGTATTCTATAATACCACATTTTCTTTACCCATTCACCACTGTTGGACACTTAGGTTACCTCCTGTTTGGTTTGGGCTATTATAAATAATGCTGCAATGAAATTGGAGGTGCATTTCTTTTCAAGTTAGTGCTTTAATTTTCTTTAAATAAATACCCAGATGTGGAATTGCTAGATTATACAGTCTTTCTATTTTCTATTTTTTATTTTTTTTTCAACGTTTATTTTATTTTTGGGACAGAGAGAGACAGAGCATGAATGGGGGAGGGGCAGAGAGAGAAGGAGACACAGAATCGGAAACAGGCTCCAGGCTCTGAGCCATCAGCCCAGAGCCTGACGCGGGGCCCGAACTCACGGACCGCGAGATCGTGACCTGGCTGAAGTCGGACGCTCAACCGACTGCGCCACCCAGGCGCCCCTCTATTTTTTATTTTTTTAAGGAAACTCCATACTGTTTTCCATGGTGGCTGCATTAATTTACATTCTATTAACAGTGCTAAGGGTTCTTTCTCCACATCCTCTCCAACACTTACTTTTTGTGGTTCTGATAATAGTCATTCTGATAGGTGTGCAGTAATATTTCATTGTGGTTTTGATTTGCATTTCCCTGATGACTAGTGATATTGAGCACCTTTTCACATACCTGTTGCCCATCTGAATGTCTTCTTTGGAAAAATGTCTATTCAGGTCCTTTACTTGTTTTGAAATTGGATTATTTTCTGCTGTTGAGTTGTAGGACTTCTTTATATATTTTGGGTATTATCCCCTTATGAAATCTATGGTTTGCAAATACTTTCTCCTGCTCCATAGGTTGCCTTTTCACTTTGCTTATGACTTCCTTTGCTGTGCAAAAGCTTTTTAAATATAGTCCCATTTGTTTATTTTTGTTTTTGTTGTCCTTGCTTTTGTTGTCAAATCCAAAAATCATCTCCAAGCCCCATGTCAAGGAGGTTACTGCCTATGTTTTCTTCTAGGAGTTTTATGGTCTCAGGTCTTACATGTAACTCTTTAATATATTTTGAATTAATTTTTGTGAATGGTGTCACACAGGGGTCTAGTTTCATTCTTTTACATGTGACTATCCAATTTTACCAGGACCGTTTAATGAAGAGTGTCTTTTCCCCAGTGAATATTCTTAGCTCCCTTGTCAAAATGTTTATTTCTCAGGTGTTGATTCTGTTCCACTGGCCTATGTGTCTGTTTTTAATGCCAATACCATACTGTTTTGATTACTGTAGCTTTATAATATAGCTTGGAATCAGGAAGTATGATGTCTCTTGCTTTGGTCTTCTTTTTAAGGGCTGCTTTGGATATTTGGGGTCTTTTGTGGGTCCATACAAATATTAGGATTATTTTTTCTATGTCTGTAAAAAATGCCTGTGGAATCTTGATAGGGATGACACTGGGTAGTATGGACGCTTTGACAATATTAATTCCTCCAATCCATGAACACAGATTATCTTTCCATTTATTTGTATCTTCTTTGATTTCTTTCATCAACGTGTTATATTTTCAGTGTAGAGATCTTTCACCTCCTTGCCTAAATTTACTCTTAAATATTTTATTATTTTCAGTGCTATTGATATTATTGTTTAATGTCTTTTTCAGATAATTTGTCATTAGTATACAAAAACCCTGATTTTGTATGTTCATTTTGTATCCTGCAGCTTAACTGAATTTGTGGATCCCATTGAGTTTTTGATGACATTTCTTTGAATGATTTAAAAATTTTTTAAATGTTTTATTTATTCTTGAGAGACAGCATGAGCGAGGAAGGGGCAGAGAGAGAGAGAGGGGGACACAGAATCCGAAGCAGACTCCAGGCTCTGAGCTGTCAGCACAGAGCCTGACATGGGGCTCCAACTCACAAACTGTGAGATCATGACCTGAGCCGAAGTTGGATGCTCAACTGACTGAGCCACCCGGGAGCCCCTGTGTGATTTTTATAGTTGCTGCTCTGGGGATTGCAATTAACATACTTAACTTTCCAGTCTACTTTAAAATGTTGTAGCGCTTATGGTAGAATGTCAAAAACTTTCCACTACACAGGGCCCTTTATGTTAGTGTTGTCTTATGTATCACACCGGCATACATTGAAAATCCCATCAGACCATGTTACAATTGTTGCTTTCAACTGGTTAACATTTTTTTTAAAGAACTTAGGAAAAAACGTCTTAATGAGCAGACAGTTATTACCATTTTGCAGTTTATATACTCCTGCCAATTACAAATAACGTCTTCTGCATATTGATTCATTTTAGAAAATGTGTAAAATCATTATTGAATTGTATTAGAAAAAGATTCAATTTCAATATAACATTCAACCTGTATGACTAAGTCACAAATACATGTTTCCTCTCCCTGGAGCTTTAAATGTAGCTTGTTCGTATGCAGTATAATATCAGAGAAATGCTAGTCACGATGCCAGATTCTGTCTATGATTCCTGAACGTTTGGCAAGCATTCTTTTTGTTTCAGGAAAAATTTGCACTTTTTTTTTTTTTAAGTAGGCTTCACGCTCAACGTGAGGCTTGAACTCGTGTTCAAACGTGTCCCTATTTTCCTTAAGATCTTTTCCTTAAGCTAGAAAAATACGTTAAGCATATTGTAACATAGTAACTAGTTCAATCGAATTTCCAAGTACAATGAACACAAGTATCGTTGTGAAACGAACTCTCTATGTAACATATTCAACAAAACGCATTACAACACCATACTGGTGCATAGAAAAAATAATTCAAACCCAATCGATCCATCGACGCCAACTTCTGTAATCCTCAACTGCACCAAGGCCACTTTAAAAGTGCTCATAGCCACGTGTGGCGGGTAGTTACTATATTGGACAACTCAGCCCTAGCAGCTCCAATCGATGTCTCAAAGGACATTAATGATCTTGCAAATGTTTAGCTGAACTTTTAGGAATTCATAGGAAATTTTGGACGTTTCCTTCTTATCAAAGGGTCTATGTTTTGAGAGAAAAGAAAAAGCATTTCTCCAGCTCAGGCATCTGGTAGTAGTCAAGTTTCCAGGAAGGACAATCCGATCTAAAGACAGCGGTTAAGATGCACGAAAAACAATGTTCCTTTAATCTGAAAGCCCCCTGGGATAGATATTCCTATTTGAGAGAAAGTTTATTAAAAGTCAGCTGCTGAAGGGGCGCCTGGGTGGCGCAGTCGGTTAAGCGTCCGACTTCAGCCAGGTCACGATCTCGCGGTCCGCGAGTTGGAGCCCCGCGTCAGGCTCTGGGCTGATGGCTCAGAGCCTGGAGCCTGTTTCCGATTCTGTGTCTCCCTCTCTCTCTGCCCCTCCCCCGTTCATGCTCTGTCTCTCTCTGTCCCCCAAAAAAAATAAAATAAACGTTGAAAAAAAAAAAAAAAGTCAGCTGCTGACTCTTTCAAAGATGACCTGGTATCAAAGTGACTATAACAAGTGAATTTTGCGCAAGACCCAGTACTGACACGAATGACTATCATTCTTGCACCGTTAAACTGAAGACCCAACATTTAAATAACATTCTCAAAGAAACTCCACCGACCTCCAAAAACACAGTTGAAAGACCAGACCAAGAGTTATAGTCGCCAACCATTTTGCATACCCCAGAATGAGAAGGGAGCTTTAATGTGACGGGGACATGATGCTCTACTCTGGGCCGCCGCGTGGTGAAGAGAAGAGAGCTTTGGCACTGGGCGCACCAGAGTTCACTTCTCCACTCCAGCGTTTCCAACAGCCTGGCTGTGCAAGTCCCATGCCTCTCTGAGTTGGATTCCCTATCGGAAAAATGGTGTAATAGTACTGACCCCACAGCATCCCTGGGAAGATGGATTCGAATGGTGTGGCTAAAAGTCCTAGGTTAGTTCCTGGCATGTACTCAGCCCACAGCCGTTGCCTTCACCCTTTCCAGGATCCTTTCAGAGACAATCTCTCTGAATGGATTCTAGCTGCCAAGCACGGCTTTTATTCATGCTCTGTGTTCTCAGGCAGCCTATGAAGCAAGTTCTAGACTGCTCCTACTCACTCATTCCCATTCCCTGTTGATTCCCAGCTAAACAACTCATCCAGCATACATTAACTTAGGCATAAAAACGTGGTACCAAACGTCCAGCCATACTTGTCTGATGGGTGAGACTCCACAAAATACCCAGCAAAGGGGCAATAAATTCGGGGTTGTAGGTCCTTCACCAGCCGGGCCTTGTAGTTCAAGAGCTTCTTCCTTTCTGCTTTAATGAATTGGGCTTTCCATTCCTCTGCAATGACAGGGCTTGGGTTAGAATCTCCCCAGTTCAGAAATCACAGAAAAACAGAAGTTCTGGTAAAGCAGAACTCTTTCTGGAGATAAAATTGATAGACTAACACGGAACAGAACAAAGCTCTGTGTCATGAGTGAATAGTGCTCTCTGCCCCCAAACGCTTTACTTTGAAAATTTCAACTTATTACTAGGAAAATGTTACCAAACCAGCCAAAGACACTGAACTCTCCTTGTCTATGGCAACTCACTGGGACCCGAGCTGAAGACAAAGGGCAGCATGCATGGCTGTCCTTTGTGTGCATGCACATTCTAAGGGTGCTGTAATTCCTGTATGCGTTAACCCTTTTCTAACATGGACGTGACTTTATCATTTTGGTAGATTATAAAAGCAACGTGTGTCCCTCATACTCTGGCAGGTGCACAGCGGTTGACAGCATGGATGCTGGAGTCAGTTAAGACTGAGGATGAAAACGCAGCTCCCCCAGGTGCATTAAGTCTATTCCCTCTTCTGCGAGTGGGTCGTCACCCCTACCCCACAGGTTGTTTTCTCTGTTCACTCGCTCACTCACCCATCCAATTTTTTTAATGAGAACCTACTGCGTGCCAGACAGTTCTAGGTGTTGAGAGTCCAGTGGTGAAAAGATAAAGCAGGCCCCTGCTCTCATGGAGTATTTATTCTAGTGAGAGAAGCAAATAATGAACAAGGACATAAATAAGGTCATTTCAAAGGGCGATGAGCTAGGAAGAAAGTAAACCAGGACAAGGGGCAGAGTGGCTGGGGTAGAGGGGCACTGTCAGACAGAGCCGTTGGCGAAGGTGACATTGGAGTCATAAAACCCAGACACAGACATAGAAGGCGCTGACCACGTGATCAGGGGCAAAAGAACTCCAGGGGGTCGAAAGGGCAAATACAAAGGCCCAGGGCAGGAACGCACTTGCTGTATTGCGACTGGGGAATAATGAATGACAGGTCAGTGTGGACTGATCTATAGCAAGCAATGGGAGACAGGCAGGAAAGGAAGCAGGGGAATCAGGCAGGGCCAGAGCACGCAGGGCACCGCATCAGGGAGTTGTTCCTATTGTTATCACTGCTGAATTTGATAAACACAGATAAGGACACAAAGAAATGAATTACCCATAACCCAGACGTACCAGCACTCGTATACTCCAGACCTTTTTAGAAATGGGTGCATGTATTCATTCACATACACATACACATGTTCACACGGGAATGGGATCATTCTAGCTAACCTTTAATGGGCATATTTTGCCTCCCCAGTTAACTCCCTAAGACAGGCACCTTCCTCTCTCACGCGGTTTTGCACCCTGGTGGGCAATGAATACAGACCTATAGAAGAAAGGAAGGAACCGAACAGAAGCTTTCTTCAGACTGCAAGTAATATTTCTGCCGCATTGTTAGAGATCATGTACCAAACGTTAATTTACTAAGTAGACATATATTGCACACTTACAATGTCAGCATTGAGGATACCACTTACACACTTTCTCCCATCCCAACCCAGTACCACCCCTAGACTCAGAGCAGAAGAGGCCTTGCCTTGGACCCTACGCTTTTCTCCCCCTAGGTTTGAGACAGAGTTGACATATAACATTGTAGAAGTTTAAGGTATGCAACGTGATGATCTGATACGCATCTGTATTGCAAAATGATGATCACAAGGAGGTTAGTTAACACCTCCATCACCTCACATAATTACCATTTTGTGTGTTCGGTGAAAACCTTTGGGACCTTTTCTCCCAGCAACTCTTCAGTGTATAAAACGACACTGTTAACTATCATCACCACGCCGCACGCTACATCCTCAGAATTCACTCCTCTTATAACTGGAAGTGTGGACCTCTGACCGACATCTCCCCATGGCCCCTGCTCCCTAACCCCCGCAACATCACCTGTAGTGACGGCACTCCTTCCGTGTATGAGCATTCCACGGGGCCTAGGGGACATGCCTACGTCAAGTGGCACACACTCTGCTCTGAACTGCCTTCCAAGAACATTGAAGTCTGGATTGCCAATGTTGGACCTTTCCTGCTCGGCTCTATGGTCTACACCATGAATCAAAATGATCCAAATGATTTTTTTCTTGACTATTCCTCAGATGTACCCTAATAGCCTTAATGTTTCTTTCATGCTCCATCATCATATTTCGAGCTGGAAACGTTAGTTTGTCCGTGCTTTGCAAGTCTGGTTTCCCAGTAAGACTGTAAACTTCTTGTGGGGAGATTAACCGTATCTTAATTATCTTTGTGTTTATTCTCACAGCATTTAACAAAGCACCATGCCTCTCTTTGGCATCGCTCTGATATAAAATATTACCGGTAAATTTTCCACCACTGAAAGTCATCGGAAAGCCTGATGCTCCTCCAGCAAAATCACTCATCATTAGAGCAACCTTCCCAGGCAACCTTCCCCCATTGGGTCTGGTGCAGTCCACTGTATTAAGTATCTTATGACCTGTGGAAAAATAAAGTGGGATGGGTTTTCAGGGTGAAATCTTGAACACCATACAGTTTGAATTCCCAAGCCAACAAAGTCTCCCATGTATGTCTGTTTAATGTCACTCATTTGATCAGAGAAGAATTACTTCTATCCAAGGAAAAAGGTGAGGAAGACTTGAAAACCTAAAATCCTCAATAGCATTTTTGTTTTTAAGTTTCAAGCGAATAAATTCATCCTATTTGATTTTATTTGGTGGGTTCTGGATGTCCCATGAGGACAATTAGCTTGATTTCACTCCAGGATCACAGACAGATTACTTCCTCAGTCAATTATCTCTAGATATTGAGCCCAAAGAATGCAGAGGAAGCGTGATGGGATCAACAGAAATCTCAACCTTCCACAAATTCCATTCAATGATTGTTAGGGCAGTAAAGCCATCTTCCCACATGAAAGGCAGAAGTGCATGATTAGATTACATGATAATATTTCAACAGATAATAAGACATTTATCAGAATGGCTAAAATAAAAAACACAAGAGGGGTGCCTGGCTGGCTCAGTTGGAGAAGTATGTGGCTCATGATCTTGGTGTTATGAGTTCAAGCCCCATGCCAAATGTAGAGATTATAAACTTATAACATGTAAGTTTATATAAATGAATAAACTTAAACACACACACACACACACACACACACACAGACACACACACACACACACAAAACCATAAGTGTTGGTGAGGATTTGGAGAAAGGGGAACCCTCCTGTGCTGTTGGTGGGAATGCAAAGTAGTGTAGCCATTGTGGAAAACAGTACAAGGGCTCCTTAAAAAGCTAAAAATAGAACTACTTTATTATCCAGTAACAGCACTACTGGGTATGTACCCCCAAAATACAAAAAAAAAACACTAATTCAAAGGGATACATGCACCCCTATGTTTATTGCAGCATTATCTACAATAGCCAAACCATGGAAGCAGCCCAAATGTCCATCGACTCATGACTGTGTAACATACAGTGAAATATTATTCAGCCATAAAAAAAGAATGAAATCTTGCCATTTGCAATGATGGATGGAGCTAGAGAGTATAATGCTAGGCAAAATAAGTCCATCAGAGAAAGACAAATACCATATGACTTAACTCATATGTGGAATTTAAGAAACAGAACAAATGAGCAAAGGAAAAGAGAGAGAGAGAGAAACCAAGAAACAGACTCTTAACTATAGAGAACAAACCTGGTTACCAGAGGGGAGATGGGTGGGAGGATGGGTGAAATGGGTGATGGGAATTAAGGAGCACACCTGTGATGAGTATAGGGTGATGTATGGAAGTGTTGAATCACTAAATTCTGCGCCTGAAGCTAATATAACACTGTATGTTAACTGCACTGGAATTAAAATCTCAAAACGTAAGACATTCAATAAAGGCAGTATGAAGAAATTACTATATGCAATATACAGAATATCTGTTGCCTTCTGAAAAAGCTTTGCACCTCTCACTACATAGACAACATTACTGGTAATACGTTCTTTGGAAAGATTATCTGAGTGATAGCACACTGTTCTAAGGCAAGGACAGAATACATTTTATTCCATGGGAAACGAAGATAGTAGAAGATGGTTATCACTCTTCCTTCCAGGAGCATTTTTCTCTTTTGTTATTGATGAGGGCAAGAAAGTACCTTTATACTCCACAATAATGCAAGTGTCCATCTCAGGATGAACGCCATCCATCAAGATCATGAATCGAAGATTTTTGTCTACCTGGAATTTAACAATAAAAGCAACAACTGTGTATGCCAGTTTGGCTTCTAATTCAGTATTCGAGAAAGCTGTCACCTCCTCTGGAAAGAAATCTCCTTCATCCAAAACTAGATTATTATCCTGTACTATGGAGTTACACCATTGGTAAATGGGGGAAAAAATGTCTTAGCTCAAATAAAGGTGGTATTTACAGAACGCTATGCACAGACAAAAATCGGCTATTGTTTCTTTAATCTTCAAGTGACCTCCTCACCTAAAATTCAACCCAGAAAGCATAATCGGGAAGTATAGAAAAAAAATGCAGATATCTGACCTGCTGCCATATTCCGAATGGCACTATATTGATATTGGTCAACTGGACACCGCTCTGATTCAGATTCCAAAATACAGGTCTTTCCGTGTTTCCAACATAAATGGGAATATCCGGTCTTCTCCCAGCCAGCTCCTTCAGTGTGGGGTAACTAGGATCAGAAGGATGGAAAGGTTGAAAGGTGACAAGATCACCTAGAAGAGACAGTTTGCTCCTTATACCAACATGTTGATCAAGAAGAAATTGAGGGGTGCCTGGGTGGCTCGGTCGGTTAAGCTCCTGACTTCAGCTCAGGTCATGATCTCACGGTTCGTGAGTTTGAGCCTCATGTCGGGCTCTGTGCTGACACCTCAGAGCCTGGAGCCTGCTTCCGATTCTGTGTCTTCCTTTCTTTCTGCCCTTCCCCTGCTCATGCTCTGTCTCTGTCTCTCAAAAATAACTAAACATTTAAAAAATTTTTTTTTAAAATAAATTGAAAACACAGACTCTCATCAGAGTCCAAAAGAAGGGCTTTTTTCCCTCAAAGCTGAGTATAAAGGTGAGGGGCATTTCCTACAAGATTCCTTTTTCCTTGTCAGAACAGACCATACCCCATGGCACGTATATCAACCAGGTGGGCAAATTCTGTCTGCTACATGAATGCTGTGGGTAGTTCTAACTGAAGGTAGAAGGTGGAAAAAGTCATGCTGAAGAGGTTGCTGGTAGGGGAAGACCTCTGTGATTTTCTTTTTTTTTCTCATTCCCCACGTGGCAGCTGCCAGTAAGAGAAAGGCCTGGTCCCCAAGACAAGGAGACCCTGGGGCAGTTTTTCAACTTTCAAAGGTTGTTAGCCACACCTCAGTATATAGAATAAGTTCTTTGTCCTCACAGGGAGTCTGTTTCCAGTTGGACAAGAGAGTCAAATTTAGTGTAGAGGAAAACGACATTCAACATTGGTGGTAATCCCGACTCAGTTCACCATGAACCGCCCAAGTAGCTTTCGAACACCTACATAGATTAAGTCAAGTTTCATTTACCGAGCAATCATTATATTAAAAAAATTATGTACGCTGTGGGGTGTGGCAGAAACATGAATAATAAACAAATAAGCGGCAAGGTATCTACATGTCTAACATGGTGTCAGGCACTTTCACATGGTAGTTTAATGCTTACCAAAAACCCTCTGAATTTTTCGTTTGCTTTTATAAGCGAGGAAACATATCCAGACATATTCAACTAAGAAACAGCAAACTGGTATTCAAATTCACATTTTCAGATTCTAGGCCTAGCTCTTCCTCTAATGGAAGGCAATCCGAGACTCTAATGAATGTACTGTCTGGTTTAAGAATCACCCTTGTACAGGGGCGCCTGGGTGGCTCAGTCGGTTAAGCGTCCGACTTTGGCTCAGGTCATGATCTCACAGTTCCTGAGTTCGAGTCCCGTGCTGGGCTCCATGCTGACAGCTTGGAGCCTGGAGCCTGCTTCGGATTCTGTGTCTCCTTCTCTCTCTGCCCCTCTCCAACTTGTGCTCTCTCTCTCAAAAACAAATACCAAAAAAAATTTTTTTTTTTAAATTACCTTTGTACAGAGTACAATGTCAGGGGAAATAGGTTATTTAATCACAGGAAAAGCAGAAGCAAAATCTGCATAACTGTACTAATATTTAATTTAAGTTCCAGCACTGTGTTAAAAGATAGTCAAAAAAGCAGAATCTGGGGGTGGGGGAAATCAGAAAATTTTCTTCCTTAAAAACAAAGGATTTGAAAAGTGAAAGATTCTTTGTGCCTTCAATCTTTGGGTTCAGCACCCAAATCTACTATTTTAAAGGACTTTGGGGGTTAGGACAAATTAGTCTAAAATGGACGTTTTATTGTTTTCTGATTTTTTTTTGATTGTTCACAATTCTTAGTGGCATCCATTAATAATATGATCTATTACAATACTCCCTCCCTTTACACAATGAAATCACATTTCTTTGACTAAAGACTACTCTCTAAAGTGCGCTGGCCTTTCCCCCTTGTTTTTGTTTTTAGCTCAAATAAAAATTATATTTACAGAACGGTATGTACAGACAAAATAAGTCATTGTTTCTTTAATCTGGAAGTGGCTTCCTCACCTACAATTTAACCTGGAAAACATAACTGGATAGTGTAGAAAAAACCCACAGATATCTGACCTAGTGCCATATTCCAAATGACACTACATTGATAGATATCAGGAGATTTTATTCAGCAAGTAAAGGTGAGACAAAAAAGGGGAGAAAATGGCCCCCATGTTTATGAGTTGACTAGGCGAGGGGCGCCTGGGTGGCTCAGTCGATTGAGCGACCGACTTCAGCTCAGGTCACGATCTCACGGTTTTTGAGTTCCAGCCCCACATTGGACTCTGTGCTGACGGCTCGGAGCCTGGAGCCTGCTTCGGATTCTGTGTCTCCCTCTCTCTCTGCCCCTCCCCCGCTCATGCTCTGTCTCTCTCTGTCTCAGAAATAAATAAACATTAAAAAAAATTATGAGTTGACTAGGCGAGAGTCAAAATGGAAGGGTTTATCAAGGAACCAGCCTCCGCGGAGTGACCCTGACGAGCTTCAGTAACTCTTTGGTGATAACCTGCCTGCAGTAGACCTCATGGCCATGCGTGCTGTGACACTCTAGTTGAGAACTGGTGTTATAACGCCTGACAAGTTCACCTACACAAGCCCCTGAGATGAAAACTAAATTGCTTTTTAGGACTGTGGTTGGGGCACAGCTGGACGAAATGACATGAAAACTTCTCCCCTTCCCTCAAATTCCGCGTGCTCCCCTGAATAAACCACCAACCAGGTTTTAGGAAAGCCAAGTGCGCCTTGGAATGGGCACCCATGATGGTGCAGCCATCACCTCATGTAGGTAACCCTGCTCTTTTTGTAGAGGCTACACAAAAGAACTCGCATGCAGCACGGCAGTTACACGGTGCATGAAGCCAGGGCTCTCAGAAACTCGGAGGTGTGTGGCCGCAGCTTCCGCACATGGTGTGGGACAAAGGCGCCGTGCAGTGGACACGGAGATTTTTCATCACCGCACCCACATACTGGGTTGTCATCAGTTCGTAAGTGACCGGCAGGTAACTTGTTATTCAGCCAGTTAATTACATTTATAAAGCATTTTCTGAAAAAATAAATAAATAACTGAGCGCATATTCATGTCTTAGAGTAGAAAATCCAGGGGCCAGTCAACCAGCAAACAACATATCGTCCCTAACCATGGACGTTTCTACCAAAGCATGTCCTGCACGTGAACTTTGTCACGGAGGTTCGCAGGAGAAAAAAGGCTGAAGTTGCTTCATTTTATAACATTGTCGGCCCTGCTGCGTGTTTAGATGGGCGACCCAGCAGCAGTGATACAAACTTCAAAACAAGGAAGAACAAAAACGACCCTGTAATTAACCAAGAGATTGGGACCATGGCCTTCCCTCTTTCCTAAATAGTTCATTTGCAAATGTGTGTGGCTTTATAAGCGACAATTCTCTTCCTTTTTGATTTCCTGGGGGAGGGGAGTTTCAGTTCCCATTATCAGTGTGATGCTGGTCTGGTTTCAATGAAGTGTTGGATCAGGTTGACTCAGGGGCAAAAAGCCGGGAGCTCGGGGTTATCGGGGCGCTACAAATCAGGAGGTGGCCAACCGCAGCAACCTGTTCCCGCAAGCTGAGAATGGTTTTGACCTTTTGAAAACAGCCAAAGGGATCATCCAAAGGACAATGATGCCTTGTGACACATGAAAACTGTATGATATTCGCATGTCCTTGTCTATGAATAGGATTTCATTGGAACCACAGCCACAGCCACAGAGGTGAGCAGATGCGACCGTGACCACACGGCTCGTACAGCCGAAACCGTCGACACTCTGGCCCGTACAGAAAATGTGTGCCGACTCCTGCTATAAATGTTGAACTGAAAAAGGAAGTCAGCTTTGGTGATCCTTCGATGCAGACTTCTACCACGTGGCCCGAGAGGGGGAAGTGAGAAGCAGAGAGGGTTATCAGCGCCCCCCTCCCCTCCCCACCACGGCGCCTTCCTCACTCCGGGCAGTTTGAAGTGTGCACGCGCTGCTGAAATCGGGCCACGCCAATGTCGGCTTTCAGCTGACCCGAGTCCGCTTTTTCTCATCCCAGCTGCACCTACCTCCAAAATTGCAAAAGCCCCTGAAACCGCGCTAGGCCCTTACCGCCGCACTCGCTCCCTTCATTACCTCAGGTGGTCTGAGTGCATGTGACTGATGTAAATCAGGTCTGCCTGGCACAGCCTCTCCAGCCAATCAGACGGAGGCTCGTGCAGCAGCCACCAGCCTCGGGCGAACGCAGGACCCGTTAACCAGGGGTCAAACACCATCCTCTTGTCTCCCAGCTTGAGGTCCATGCAGGCGTGGGTGAGGTACGTGATCTGTTGGAAGACAGTGAGATTCAGGTGATGGAATCCTTCCCGGCCCGGCCAGCAACAGGGAGCCGAAAGGTCTGTGCCGCTTGGCCGACACCCCTTGGCCGGAGAACCCTGTCCTGAGCGTGATCAGGACAGAGGACCCAAGGGAGACTCAGCAAGAGACTTCAGATGGAATATAGCTCGCAGTGACTGGTCGCTGCTTCGTTAGAATAGAAACTCTCCCAGTTGGTTTTAGGTGGCAAAGCAACTGACCTACCTAGTTTTACTCTATTTAAATTAGCTCCTAAATGCTCACTTATAATCAGCACCGCAGACTGCCCTCTGTGCCAAGTCCTTCAGGGCACAATTTACGAGGAAAGGCAGTTAGAGCTGACGCGACAGACACTTGGGGATTTACATGCCAGAGTGGCTGTGGAGAGGTACAGGAATGAATGATTCCGGTGAGGTTGGTGGGTGGCTTGCCATGTGGCTTGCAAGAATTCCTCTTCTAAATCACCTGCTGCCACACTCAAGATGTCGAGGTCTTCTGAGAATAGCTATAAACAATGACAGAGAAACAGGCATTGACTGGAGGATTCCAGCTCAATTCCTCAGTCCTTTCCCACGGTCCGGCACATCCACGGCAAACAGGAAGTACACCCAGAAGCAGAGAGAAGGTGTAGAAAGCCAGCGCGGAGCGGGAGGGGAGGCAGGCGATCACAGTCCATTTTACTGGGCCTACTCTTGACAGGTTTCCCTTTCCCTCAAATAAGTACACGCTTCCCAAATATTGCAGAAAAACAAATTTTGGATTACCTCTCCCAAACTGTCAAAGTGTTTCCTCTGGAGGAAACTCTCTTTTAAAGCTAGGAGAGTACACAGGAAGGTTCGTAAAAGGGAAAAATACAGAAATATGCAGCTGGCCATCTTATCTGACAGCAATCTGGCGTCGGAGGTAACTTCCGAACTTTCTCCAATAGTTTGGCATGACTCTCCTTTGGAACTTCGTTTGCTCATGGACTTTTGTTGTTGTTGTTTCGTTGGGTTTTTTTCTGAATATATTTCCTTGCGATTCCTATCAAGTTGTGGAGGTTCCTAAAAACATTTGCTCAAGAGTTCAGAAGAACTTTATTTCATGTCCTAAACAGCTCCCTCAGAATATTCGAGGTAATATAGGATGTAAATATATATATATACATATTTATATATTTTAGTTTTATTATATATATGTGTATATATATACATATATATAATACACACACACATAAATGGACATCTTAGTTTTATTTTTGTTCTTAAGAACATAACAATTTTAATGTTTCCTTACCTGCACTTCTCCAAAAGCCAAATGTTCAGGAGATCTGGGTTCTGAATCCCAGGGATTGGGAGGATTCAGTTCTAGAAGTAAAAGTCCATTTTCTTCATCCATTTCAACAACTGGAACCAAAAGGGAAGAGACACGTATTCACAACAAACACGACTGTACAAAACAATCGCTCAAATAGAAATGTGTGGCCCGGGTACAGAGAGTACCAAAAATCAAAGGGAAATCAAAACAAGACACAACAGTCATTTGTGTCAAACAATATCTGCCCAGACAAGGGCTGGAGACAGACAATGCCAATTCATTGCCTCGTTCATATTGCACTTAAGGGACTCATGGGACCTCAGTTGAGTCACAGAGATGCACACAAACAACTTCATTACAATTAAATGAATGAATGATACAGATGGGTTCAAGGTGCCATGGGAATGTGCAAGAGGGAGGACCTAATCTGGTTGTTAAGACTCAAAGCAGATTTCAAATAGGAAATCGTGCTCCAGCTAGACTTGAAAGATTGGGTACTTGGTGTAGACAAAAGAAATGGGATTATGTGAAGGAAAAGGGGTGACTGAACAGCACACACAAAGGCGTGGAGGAGGGGTGAGCTTGATATTCACAAAGGGACTGGTGGTTTATGCCCCAGGAACACAGTGTCTGAGGCAGGCAGGATGGACAGGAAGGCCAGGGTACATCATAGAGGACCCTAGACAGCATGCTAAGGAGGAATTTGGATTTTATTATGTGGCAGCAATGAGAGGTCAATGATGAATTTTAAGCCATTGTGGCACACCCTACCGGTGACCTACACCCTTCTTTCTTACTGTTAGCATCCTAATTTTTTTTTTTTTTTTAGGAGTGGTGATATGCCCATCTAAAGATCATGATTTCCCAGGGCCCCTTGCAATTATGAGTGGCCATCGACATAGTGCTACATACGGTGTCTATAGCTCTGGCCAGGGCGATGTGAGTCTAAGTCCCCAAGTGGGCTTCCGGAAACACTTTGATTTTCCTGACAGAGAGGGACAAAGTCAAAGGAAGCACACTAGTTGCCCCTTCGTCTTTCCCTTCTCTTGTTCGGAAAGTGGTTGCTTCACCTGAGGGAACAGGAGCCATCTTGGGATGCTGAGGGAAAGAGCCAGATCCTGAGGATGGGAGAGTAGGAAGACAGAAGGAACTTGGCTTCCTTGAGAAACTTCTGAAACGGCCATGATACCCAGGACTGTCTGCTTTCCAGCTTCTTGCGGTATAAGAAGAACAACCCCCGCTGTGACCAGGCCACTCTGACTTGGGTTTTCTGTTACAGCAGCTGAAAGCAATACCTAACCGCTATGGCAAGGGAGTATTAAAATCAGAACTCAATTTTAGAAAGGCCACACTGTGAGACACATGGGGAGAATCCACTGGAGGAAGGGAGGACTGGATCTGAGGGCCCTCACTGTGGTCTCAGAGGCCAGTGGCAAACCGCTGACGGGCATGGTCTCCGAAGACAGATGGCCTTGTTTGGTTGGAACCCTCACTCTCCCCACTTGTGAGCTTCATAGCTGGGTGACCTCGAGCAAGTTCACTTGACTACTCCATTCTTCAGTGTTTTCCTTGTCAACCCTAGCTGCCTCCAAGGACGGAGGCATCCCAACAAATGGTAGCAAGTATATTAATTGCTAAATGAAAGCAAATGAGGTCCTAGACCAATGCGGTCCCTATGGAAATGGTGACACTGCTCTCTCCTCAAAGTCAAGCATTTTCCCCACTTTCTTCAAAGTATACAGAAAAAAAAAATCTTTTCCACACCTTCCAAATGAATATTAATTACACTCACTTTAAGACAACTGCTTATGGAAAAAACTGAGGCAAAAATTACCCATCAAATGAAAAAGGATGCATTTTAGGATTTTCCTCAGGGGTGTGAACAAAGACTTAGACATGCTGTCAAACTTCAATTTTCAAGGTCTTCCCGAGTGACCATAATAAAGAGGAAGTTGGAAACCTAAAGAATTACCTCCCCAAAGTCTGTTTTTCTCACTCATGTCCCTAGCTTTATCCTCATGGCCAGGTACTGGTAGTCTCCCTCCCTGCCCCAACAGACTGATGTCTTGTGTAGATGGTCTCCCTGGAAGGCTCTCCCAGTATCAGCACTGCCCACCCCTGGCTTCGTTGGGGCTCCCCCGTCACCTTATCAGAGAAGCCTTTCTGACCACTCTATCTCAAAGAGCACTCTCCAACCCCCTACCTCTCATTATTTTTCTTCCTGCCCCTTAGCGTCACTGCACATACTCTTATCTTGTTTGCTTCTGGCCTGCCTCCCCTACAAGATTATTGACTCCACGAGAGCCGGAGTTTGTTCTCTGCGATATCAGTAGCGTGCCAGGAACAATGCCTGACTCACGACAGGCATTCCTTAAATACCTGTTGAGTAAACTGTTTAGTTAATGGTCTTAATTGCATGTCTCCCAAGACTCTCTTGAGGCTACACAACTTTCTCTCAACCTAGGCACTGCTCCTGCCCAGACGTGGCACCTCAAATTGGGAACCTTAAATATAGAATTATCTCAAGATAAGCCAAAGATAAAATTTACTATTTCTTCATTTTTATTTTAAGGGAGACAGGGAGAGAGAACGAGTGGGGTGGGGGGCAGAGGGAGAGGGAGATAGAGAATCCCAAGCAGGCTCTGCACCATCAGTGCGGAGCCCAGTGTGGGGCTTGAACTCACAACTGTGAGATCATGACCTGAGCCGACCTCAAGAGTCAGACGCTCAACCGACTGAGCCACCCAGGCACCTGTGCTGCTGCTTCATTTTTAAAAGAGCACTTTAGAAACCAGAAACATGAATGCACCAGACGGCTTCCGTTCATCCTTTCAGACTCCTCTTCTCTACCTTTCTTCTCCCTCAGCCACCTGCTCTCCACGTCAGGAGGCTGACTTATTTGGATCACATAGAAGGGCTCCCAGAGTCTCCCCTTCCAGATGAGTTTGGCCACTGCAAAGCCCCAGGATGAGACAGTGACAGGACTCAGTGAGGTTGGAGTTTTTATTCCTCTGGCTCCTTCCCAGTAAGGTGATTTTGTTGCAGACATTGTTGGTGGTCTGCACAAAATCTGTTCCCTCCTTCTTCCTATTAGCATCCTCATTTTCCTGAGGAGTAATGCTATGCCTATCTAAAAATCATGATTTCCCATGCCCCCTTTGCAGTTATGAGTGGCCACAGACATAGCTCTGGGCATTGACAGAGGTCGCTGCTCCTCTCTTGCAAGCCAATCCTTTATGACTCTCTCCTCTTCCAGATTCTGGAAACTGCTCCCTTCCTCATCCCTTTGGGCCTAAAGATGGATAACTTGGTTGCTATCAATGCTAGGTTACTCCACTTTCTCTGTGTTTCTCCCACATCCACAACTTACAAAGAAAGTCCTTTGTGAATACACTCTCATCAAATTATCCTAATTTGGGGATGGCACTGGTTTTCCTTTTGTGAGTCTAACTAATACAATAATTAAAAACGGCTACATTGAGGGGTGCCTGGGTGGCTCAGTCAGTTAAGCATCTGACTTATGATTATGGCTCGGGTTATGATCTCACGGGATCATGGGATCTTGTGGGATCAAGCTGCACGTCGGTCTCTGCACCGACAGCATGGAACCTGCTTGGGATTCTCTCTTTCCCTCTCTCTCTGCCCCTCCCCTGCTTCCACACTCTTTATCTCCGTCCAAATAAATAAATAAACATAAAAAAATCAGCTATGCTGAAACCCCAAATTCAGAGGAGTGATTGCCTCTGGGGGATGAGGGTACATGTGATACGACCAAGGAAAGGTATATACAGGTCTTCTGTTGGTAATGTTCTGGGTCTTGTGCTGGATGTTGGGCACATGGGTGTCCACTCTATTATTTTCATACCTTTAAAATACTGCTTAAGAATTTAATGAAAGACTATTAATATCTTCATAATAATCAATTTATTTAATAGTGAAAGACAACTGGCTTTCTTAATAAAATCAGGAAGGCACAAAGGATGCCTGAGAGCACCATTATGATTATACTGTGTTCATGAAAATGTGCGTGGTATAATAAAGGTACATCTTATTATTATTTCCAGGTTATGCGATTGCTGGAAGATGGTGTCATGAAATAAAGAGAATGGTGGAATCCTGACTCTGCTGCTTATTGTCAGCATGGTGGGCTTCCTTCCTGATCTGTACAATACAAATGCGATACACCCGTCATCCAGTTGTGGGGATTAAATGAGATCATAGGTCCCAATGTGTCTAGCATTATGCCTGGCACAGAGAAGACATCTTATGAGTAACAGTATTATCATGGTAATTATTGTACCTTCAAGGAAGGAAGAGTTAAAACGAGAGCTCAGCACTGGACAAACAAAACGTATTAGCAAATATCAGGTAGAAAATACCACAGTATTATGAGAGTCTCTCAGAAAACTGCATTGATACCCACTCTGAAGGATTCTCCTTCAGAATGTTTCCCCCCCCCCCCCGCCCCCAAGAGAAACAGAAGAAACTAAAAGTCTACAACTCTTAACTATGATCCCAAAGCAAGTGCTGTAAGGGTCTCTCTGCCCCTTGCACAAAGGCAGATTGCACATGGGCTCCGAAAGAAGCCCTCCTGGGGCTCGCTGCCTCCAGTCCTCCACTACCCTGCCAGCCGCCGGGCAGCAGACATCAGCCCTCATGTTAATTCCCAGATCATCGTTCTGTTTTCCAGTGGACCCAACTTCCCGCCGCTGGGAAATCCCTCCTCCCTGCTCCTGCGGTCCCCGGCTGCGGGACACGTGCAGATTACCCCGGATATACGTGTACAGATAAATCATTAGGCCCCGTGTACCGAGGGAATCTAACAGATGTTCACCCTGAAAATCCTTACAACAACCCGGGAAAGCAGCTACCACTGATATCATCTCCATTTGAGGGAACTAAAGCACAAGGAGATGGAAAATACGCCCAAAGTCACTTAATTGTGTGTTTGCGCGTCAGGATCTGAACCCAGGCTGTCAGGCCCCACTGCCTCCACCCTTAACCATTTTGCTATCCTGTTTCTCCACACGTCTTGTCCAAAAGAGAGGTTTGGAATAAGACCCTAAGCGGCTCTAGATCTGTGGGTTACAGACTCACGAGGGGCAACGGTCTACTGGTCTTTCACTTAGGCAAACACTTTATCAGGCGCAAACTTTTGTTTATCAGTTTTCTGCCAAATTAACCTCACAGTATTTGTACAGCACTTGTGACCAGTTCCTGATAACGGCGATCTGCAGGCCTCCTGGGCCAGGTCAACACACATGGGTGGGGAGCTTACTGGCAAAAGAAGTTAAGGGTGCAGACGTCCCTTCCAGGGGCACAGGAGGAAACATTTCCAGTCAAAGCAATCAGCAACTCTGCCCAGAACAACATCCTGTCTCCCTGGCGGTGAATGGAATGAAGTACGTACCCTAGTCAGTGACCCCTCTGCTCGTGGGGGAACCTGGCCATATAGGTCAGCCTCTTTCAAAAGTGATTTGGAGTTGGTCTCGTGAAGACACATGAGCAAGAGTGGTCCCGATATTCTATGTTATCTGCTAGGGTCACAGTAATCTGAGCCTAAAAAGGATATAGAGGTAGCATACTCAAAGCCCCCAGTCTGGAGGCACATGTGGGAAGCCCCCCAGCTCAGCTCCCTCCACAGGTAACCAGTGGTAAGTCAGCCCCCACCCTACTGCCGGCACATGCTTAGGTACGTGGTCCTTTTTCATAATTGGGTCCTACTATATGTAATGTTGATGACCTTTACTCAGCTTTATAAAAAAATATTTAAAATTTTTTTAATTTTAAAAAATTAAATCTTTTTATTTTAAAAAATTTTAAAAAATTTTAATTTCAAAAAATTTAAAAGAATTTTAATTTCAAAAAATTAATTTTTTTTTTTTAATTGAGAGAGAGAGAGAGACAGAGACAGAATCTCAAGCAAGCTCCACACTCAGTGTCGAGCCTGACGCAGGGCTCGATCCCACGTGATCCCTGGGATCACGACCTGAGCTGAAACTGAATCAGACACTCAACTGACTGAGCCACCCACGCACCCCCTATTTTGCTTTATGATCAGTAATATTCTTTCCGTTTTTTTCACTCGTATCACTTTTAGATGTACTAGAATTGTTGCTAATGTTTAAGTTGTTTCCAATTTTTTTTGTAAGTACTGTAAATGAACATTCTTATAGCCATAGCTTTCAACACATCAGTGATTAAGATACACATTACACATCAGTGTATCTGAGGATACAGCCTTGGGTGTGAAATCGCTGGGTCAAAGGTATTCACATTCTTAAGTGTGAGAGGAAGCTGTCTGGAGAGTTTTGAGCAGGGAGGGGGAGTGAATCGACCTGGATATTTACGACATCAGGCCAGGTGCTGTAAGCAGAATGGACAGACAGCAGAAGGCAAGCAAGGAAGCAGAGCGGCCGCCCACACGGCAGAGGGCACGGACTTGCGCTCAGAGGGACGCGGTACACAGAGGTTCTGAGACGCTCTGGCATAGAAGCAACCGATTAACGGTCTGGATGTGGGAGTTTACGGAAACAGGAAAGTCAAGAGCGACTTCCGGGCTTTATTCAACTGGGCGGGTATCTACAGAGATGGGGAAGGCTGTGCGGGAGGCGGGCATGGAGAGTTCTGTCCTGGCTGTGCTGGCTTGGGATCCCGACGTCAAGTCCGTGTGGAAATACGGATGGGCAGGTGGCCAGCTCAGGGAGGAGCTCAGATCTGGAGGGAACGATTTTGGACTCATCCGAGTAAAGACGGCATCTAGAGTCACGGGATTAGATGGGATCCCTTAGGGGAAGCTTATAGGTAGGGAGCCGTAAGGCCAGTCCCAGGGCGTTCCAACATTCAAAAGTCTGGCCGGGGATGAGTCAGCAGAGGAGCCTGAGAAAAGTAGTTAGTGTGGTCGGAATGAAAATCAGGAGAGTGTTTTGTTTTTTGTTTTTGTTTAAGCCTTGAAGACATTTTATAGTGGTGACAGGTGTCTGGGTTCAGGAATAGGCTTTTTAACGATTTCGATGCATGCTATCCCCTCTTAAGCAACAGAATTTTATTTCTTATTTGTTTGTTTGTTTGATGTGGTACTTTCTTCTACGTTTGATTTCTCGGTTTTCTTGGCAGATATTCTTGGGTCCTCCAGTATTTCTTCAAAATGCCCCCTTTCTGGGTGGTTTCCTCAGAGGCCCCCTTGGAAGCCTCTCCTGACTCCTCCTCCTCCTCCTCCTCCTCCTCCTTAAGGGATAGTACAGCAGACGAGACTTGGAAGGTTGTAGAACTAAGGATTCTAGGTGGGAGCTGACAACCTGGACCAGGACAGCACTATGGCCTCCAAACATGTCCACATTCTAATGCCCAGGAACGATGGGTAAATTAGGTTTTCTATGGCAAAAGGGAATTAAAGTTGCCATCAAGATTAAGGTTGCTAATCAGCTGACCCTAAACTAGGGAGAATATCCTGAATTATCTGGGTGTGCCCAATATATCTCAAGGATCCTAAAACCTGTAAGCAGGAGGCAGAAGAGTCAGAGGGAGATGTGACTAGAGAAATAAGCCACAGAGATGCAAAGCTCTGACGACGGACAAAGAGGGCCTCTAGAAGCTAGAAAAGGCAAGGACACGATCCTTCCCCAGAGCTTCCAGAAAGGGACACAGCTCTGCTGACACTATAGTGTTAGCCGCCGAGACGTGTGCTGCCCCTGTGACCCACAGAACTGTAAGGTAGCACATAGGAAAGAATGCAGAAACCGCTGCTCCTCAGATAGGAGGGAAAGGACTGTGCCACTGGGCTATATGCCGCTGGCTTTGGGTACCGTGACAACAGAAAGTGACCAGTGAATTGAGCAACATGGAAGGGGCTGGTGACCTAGATAGGAGCCGTGTCCATGCCGTGGTGGGGCCGCAGCTCCACCACAGTGGGAAGGGGAGGGGCAGACAGCAAGTGTGGACACCTGCTTCAAGGGGGTTCCTTGTTTTAGGGTTCAGAGGAATGGGGGCATAATTTAAGCAGGCGATGAAGGTCTAGGAAGGGTCTGTATGAACACCAGACTGCATGTGTGTCTGTGCGTGTGTGTGTGAGCATGCACACGTGGGGAGCTAACAGGTGCCAGACCCTGTGTGTGTGTGTGTGTGTGTGTGTGTGTGTGCGTGTGCATGTGTGAGCATGCGCGCACAGGGGGCTAACAGAACAGGCAAGGCCAAAACTGATGACACAGGAGAGAGCATGAAGCTTTCTGTGATCTCCCCACCCGATCACAACTATCCGTTATTCCCACAGCAGTCATTCTGAAACAGCCTAACATGTAACGTTTCTACTGTTAAAACCCAGCGTTAGTAAGTTAGAACAGAAATGCATTTATGAGTCCACCGAAGCCCTTGTGACTCATATTTAGACAAGCCCTTCTGCTCCAGAAGGGGAAGCAGAAAGCTGAAGGGGGGTGTACTGAGAGTCGCACACACACTGCAGCCTCTTATCGGTGCCAGAAAGAGCTGTGGGGTTGAAGTACTTTCTTTGCCAGCCCAAAAGGTGAGGTTTCATCATCATCGTTCGGAGTGTCACGTGCACGAACATCTATCTTGTGTATCTGCACAAACACGGCCTCCAAAAGACCTGTCATAGCCCCCCACCCCTGACCCTAGCTGGTCACAGTCTTGTCCTAGGCACCACCTGATGGAAATGTCCTCTCGGTGGACCTGGCGCTCTCTCACCCGTCTCACCAAAGCTTCAAGTGAGAGTAGAGACACAAGCTGACAAAAAAGGACGCCAGTAACGATCACAGCAGAATATATTTCTCATCACCGATGGCATTTACCTAGTTCGTCTTGACAGAAGCTGCCTGGGGGATTGACGTATTTCATGGTGCTCACATCCAACCTCCAGTTGTGCTTTGTGCATCTGACAGACCTACGTGGAAAAGACACTGTACTGAGGTTTGTGAAATGGTGAAATTATAATTAATCTCACTAAGCTTAAGTGCATTACTTGGCGATCAAATTAAATGAGGGGCTTGAGCACCAACTGTATAAAAGGAAAATCACTAATAGATGAATACTCAGTACCCAAGGAAATATGTAATCATCCTCAGTAGGTGATTTTAAAAAAATGAAGCTAAAAAAAATAAATGAATAAATGAATAGTGATGTTAAGTTCCATGTCCTAAGATGACACGTGTCTAGACAGATCAACAGAACCAAGAGAATAAAGTGGTCTTCAGGGATGGTTCGCTGGAGAAGATCCAAATGGGAGCCAACACGAGGAAAGAACCTAGTAGTAAATATATGTTTCTGATCGACAACACTTGACCTCTGCCACAGTGTACCAAACCAAACTTCAGCTAAAGTGTTCATGTTTCGAAGAGGAAGGATTTCCTTATAGCTCAAAATTTCAGGGCCTGGTTGCCAGACAGAACAATGCCCCCAGTTAATATGAGTATCAGATAAATAGAGAACATTTAAAAAATATATCTGCATCTCACACAGTATTTGAGATAGGCTGAAAATCTTTTGCTGATCTGTAATTCAAATTTAACTAAGATTTCTGTACTTTCATTTGCTCGCTTGGTAGCCCCACTCCCGAAGGAGAATCAGACTGTAACAAAAACAGGATGTGTACTGATTTTTTCTTTCCATTCTTACCGGAGCGTTGAAAGGTGTGTGGGGGTTGGGGATGGGACACAAACGGTTCAACTTTTTCCTCTTTATTTTGCTAGCGTTTGCAGCGAAGTCTTTTCCTTGGACAGTTGAAGAATTTAAAAACCAAACCAAACATGTCTCAGACCAGAAACATGAGAGGTTGTAAACTAAAAATGTGTTTTATGATTTTTTTTTACATTTTTTAATGTTTGTTTATTTTTGAGAGAGAGACAGAGAGAGAGAGAGAGAGAGAGAGAGACAGAGAGAGACAGAGAGAGAATGAGTAGGGGAAGGGCAGAGAGGGAGACACAATATCCCAAGCAGGCTCCAGGCTCCGAGCTGTCAGCACAGAGCCCGACGTGGGGCCCGAACCCACGAACCGTGAGAACATGACTTGAGCCGAAGTCAGACACTCAACCGACTGAGCCACCCGGGGGCCCCTAAAAATGCGTATTTGACATATAAGGGAACTCTGATTTTTTTTTTCAAGCTTCGTTATATCTAGACTTTTAAAATATTCTTTTCTACGAAGAAGGCATAAAGCATGCTCCACAGTTTGGTTTACAGAGGACTCTTTTGGGCCATCTCCTTTAATCATCAGCAAGTAGCCAACAACAGCTCTCTGAAAACTAAGAGAAAACGTTCCAAAATAGCTCCTCAGCATCCTGGGCCATCGGAGAAGGAACATAAATCCTCACGCGGAGGTGGGCGGGCAGAAGGCAACAACAGCTTCACATGCAGGAGAGATTGTGAGAAACCGTTGGACTTGAGATCCGAGAAGCACAGCTTCAAGGAGTTGCTGACCTGGGTTGTGGCTGAAGAAGAGAAAATGGCTGCAGTGGGGAGGGGAGGAGAGGCAGGTCATCGTTCTTGACCGGATCCTGGAAGACAGAGAGTCTTCGCGGGGAATGGCTGGAGGAGAACCTGAACGGGGCGGCCAGATGGGGAGAGGAGGGTGAGGGAGGGCAGGGCAGAAGTTAACTCCGGGGATTCGGTTTCAGCAAAGAAATGCTCGGTGAGCTGCGTCTGGGAGTAACGGTGAGAGATTTTGGCTCCCCGTGTGGAGGAGACCCATCGACAGGACAGGGGCGGAACTGGGAGGGGAGAACGGAGGCCCAGACGGGCTAAGAAACTGGTCCAGGTCACCGAGCTGCTAAGCGGTGGGGCTTCTGAATCGGGCCACGGGAAAGACTCTGCCCTCAACCACCAAGCCGCAACACTTCCTTAAACGACTGGTTAGGTGGGCGCCGTGTGAAAGGGATCAGCAGAGACCCGAAGAGAAGACAAGCAAGTCTCCGAGCCATCAGAGGACCCGGACAGCCGTGAGCGCTGTCAAAAGTCCACTCGGGACAGGACCACCCCTGTCTCAGGGCCTCCTCACTGCACCCCGTGGGCAAAGGGCAGGGAGTCAAGATTGGGCTGTCAGCAAATTATCAAGAGGTTCTCCAGGGCACAGCTGTCCGTGAAAGTACGTTCCGTGCAGTACCCGGACGTGTTTGCACTAAAAATGTACTCGTTGTTTATCTGCAAGGCAAATTTAAGAGGGTGCCCTGTATTTTAATTTTCCCAAGCTAGTGACTTTATCGGAGGAGCCCATCAAGCCACAGGTCCGACAGTGGTCTTTCTAGGATGTAAAAGTCTACTAGTATGTAGGCTGGGCCCTGAAACTAACCGTTCACAAGCAAACGCATCTGCAAGCACGAGAACATCCCAGCCCCACCCCTGGCGGTGGTCTTCCGCCTGGTCACCGAGGGAGCTTCTCAACAGCCGCCCAGCTCCCTCTGGGCACGCTGGTCACACATGACCTGATAAGGAGGACTGACAGCACGGTGGAAGCAGAACGCCCACTATGGGAACGACTCAAGCCACACAGGGCAGGTTGGGCTGGAGCAGAGCTTGAAGGCGGGTCTCTCTCGCAGGCACTGCTGGAGCCGAGAAGCTGGCTGATAACACTTGGCCCCCGCTCAGAACTCCCCCCGGCTCCAGCAGGCACAGCTGTTAGCTCTCCGGCAGCCACAGGAAACAAAACAAAACCACCCTTTTCTGGCACCGCTCCTGTGTCTGGGAGGCGCAAGTTTAAGGTGAAGCTTTCATCGCGGGGCTGGGAACACCAGCGTGAGTTCTTCTGGGAAGGGCCCAGGAGAGTCGCAGCTCCAGGCAGGGAGAGTTGGGGCGCCGTCTTTTTTGTTTTTTAGTTACAAGGAGCCTGGCGGGGAGTGAAGGGAGGATTCCCACTTACCAAGCCAGAGAGGAATCGGAGAGTTCCCCCGAGAGAGAGGAAACCTAAGTAGAGATCATAAACTCTCGAGATCGGAGAGATGGCCTAAGTGAGCACACATGAAGATTATGAATTCACTCGGGGACGTCATCTGTTGACGGAGTTGTTCAAAATTTCTCAGTGAGCGCACCCCTCCCTGCCCAAGTCTCACCGGGAGAGGGGCCACCCGTGAGAAGGCAAAGAACCCCCGGTACCTTCCGTCTAAATCCTCGATGTCTTTTATGAACAGGCCTCCTTGATGCTTGCACATGTTCATGCACGCCCTCACGCGATTCTTATTCTTGTACAGAATGAAATCTTTGCCGGTCTTCTTATTTCTCAAGAAATTGATTCCTTCCTTCAAGTCAGCAGCTTCTCCAGGTGACAGACGCAACAAGACCTCCGTGGTCTGTTCAATGCTACGAAAAGGCAGACATTTGGGGGAGCAAAGGTTAATAACGTTAAGACTTAGGAGAGAATCTTTTGAAACTGGCGGCTCAAAGCCTCTTTCCACCGCGATAGGCTCAAGCCCCTCCCTCGCAGGACCCAGGCTTGGCTGCTCCCCTGGAAATGCACGCTCTGCTCGCTCAGTGTTGGTCTCGGGTTCCTCCAGAACCAATGCCCCCGTCACTTGCCTGCCCATGGTCCGCAGCTGCCTCTCCCTGGGAATTCTGAAAGGACGGTGGTTGCTCGTTCAGCTTCGGGTGCTCGTTTGCTCCCACGAAGTATGAGATGGACGATGTGTGTGCACGCTGTTCACTACTGATTCCGTTGCACCACTTCCTCTGCTGTTTTGCTTCAGACGCAGGATCCTATTGGGCTCCAGCTGCCCACCCTGCCCGCTCCCACCTGCACGCTGCTGTGTTTAGATCTGATCCTTTTGCTCGCAAGCACGGTTCAACTTTCACCACTAGTCATGTTTACCACCCTCCAGGTTCAAATATAACTCAGTCGTCCTACCCCCGCCTGGGTCAAGCCTCCAAAACCACCCCCGGGACAAGCCTACACGTGCTAATGCACACTACCATTCTGTAGGACATGAGAACCTTACACCCGGCACGGTGCCCCGTTTATTTACATATGGACGCTTTTCCAAACGTTCTCCCTCCCCGTCGCTGAGCACACGGCCTGTCACGCGGTGTGTCTCTACCAGCTAGCTACTTTGTGAGTTAACTTTCCCACAGAACCTCCGTCTGAATAATTTGTACGAATATATATATAACAATAACACTCCAGCAGCAAAGGAAACAGTTGATCTTGCGTATTATTTTAAGGAAACCACAGAGGTTACACTTTTTAGACCCCAGTTGCTGAAGAAACGGTCTTTATGATACAACTCTGAAGCATAACAGGTTACAATTTTTGCCAAGAGACGTTTCAAGAGATCTTTTGGCACACATTGCGTGGATTTGCACGGGATGCGATCTCAGTGTGTGTTGCTTAATTTTACATCCCCTTCCAAAGCCAACATGGTCAAAATTCTCTCCATGTGTTGACTCAGGATGGGTGTAGCTCAACTACATTTGTGGCATTTTCACTTTCAGTTTAGAAGTCCTGAAAATTTCTTAAAATGGGAAATAAAAATCAGTTTATGTTTTTAAATATGAAATTTATTGTCAAATTGGTTTCTATATAACACCCGGCGCTCATCCCAACAGGTGCTTTTCTCAATACCCATCACCCACCCTCCCCCCATCAACCCTCAGTTTGCTCTCAGTTTTTAAGAGCCAAAAATCATTTTAAAAATCACACCAAGGGGCGCCTGGGTGGCGCAGTCGGTTAAGGTCCGACTTCAGCCAGGTCACGATCTCGCGGTCCGTGAGTTCGAGCCCCGCGTCGGGCTCTGGGCTGATGGCTCAGAGCCTGGAGCCTGTTTCCGATTCTGTGTCTCCCTCTCTCTCTGACCCTCCCCTGTTCATGCTCTGTCTCTCTCTGTCCCAAAAATAAATAAACGTTGAAAAAAAAAATTAAAAAAAAAAATCACACCAAGATAGTGACAAGAAAGGAAAGCTACTTCAAGTCTGAGCTGACGAGGCAGAGCTCCGTAATTGAGTCTAATCCAGTATAATTCTCTTCCTCCAAGAACGTTCCAGCCGTCACTTCTGTCCCAAATGGCTAGTAATTCTGTGCGCAACCGATTTCAATATTTCCCAAACTGTTTTTTAAATGTATTTGATAGGATGGAATCCATTCTATGCCTCATGCATTTCTTTCAACTTTGTTCTTAGGAGTCCCAATATCTGACACCAAGCCCAGTAAACATAGCCACAGTTCCCAGAATAATTGGCCTAAAAAAAAAAAAAAAAAAAAAAAGAGAGAGAGAGAGAGAGAGAGAGAACCCCTCGAAATCTGTTGTTTTACTTGATTGAATGACTCACTTAGCCAAAGTTCTGTGTTGGATTCGAAGGTTTTCCCTGCACCGTGTAAAGCAGGCTGAACCAGCTATGTCTGTGTTTATCAGTTCTGTGGGAGGTCACGGTGGCACAGAAGGCAAAAGAAAACACGAGATGGTCGAGGGTTGGAGGTGGTGGCAGACGCACGTCCGGAGCTCACCTCCTCCCGTGGACACGACAAATCCGCACCTGTTTATGGAAGAATTCCCTCCGAAGGGGGCCTGGAGACTGGGAGGACAGAGCCTCCGCCGGCACTGAGATGAGGCGAAAGAGGCGGAGATCTGGTGTGGCTCAGGTTTGGGAGTTTCCCTGAGGAGTAAGAGACTCAAGCTCCAGATTGGCACTGTCCTGATCCTGCACAGGAGACATGAGCCCCCTGAACGCCTGGCTTTAAACGCTCATGGGCAATACGTCCAGGACAACGACAAAACTGTAGGGAAGGGAACGCTCTGAAAGGGCTCACATCCGATTTAAAAGTGCACGTGCCACAGGTGAAGGACACCCGCTTAGTAACCTTGGAGCACCTGCCAGAGATGGGGAGGCAGCTGGGCCTCTCGCTGGGAACCGACACACACTGGCAGCAGCAGTTTTTGCTCTCATTCTGCCATGCTGACCCCATCCCTGGCGGGTTCCGTTCTGCAATCCTCCCTCTGGACCGGTGACACCGTGCTGAGGGGACCACGCAGCCCTGCACCTTGGCAGACCTCGAGCCAACAGTACAACGGCACCACCCACCAGCACACCCACAGCAACCCTCCCTGGGCCTGGCGGTCCGCTGGGCTGGAAACCAGCCCTTTCCACCAGCCGCAGTCCTGGCCAGGTTCACGGCCAGCCACAGGCACACCCAGACAAGTCATGACCCTCCAACAACAGGGGAGCGTGAGTAGCCCACCCAGGGGTGCCACTAAAGCACCGGTCTCCGCTGTCAGGGGACACTGCACGCATGGGCCCCACAGGACATCGCCTACTTAAAGCCATGCCCGCAAAAGTGGGAGCCAAAGCTGGACTACCTCATACGTAGAGACCAACAGAGAGAGTCAGGCAAAATGAGGAGACAGAGGATTGTGCTCCCAACAAAAGAGTAAGACAAAACTTCTGAGTAAGAACTAAACAAAATGGAGATAGACAATCTATCCAACAAAGAATTCAAAGTAATGGTCATAAATGTGCTTACAAAACTTGGGAGAAGAATGGGCGAACACAGCGAGAACCTCAACATAAAAAAAAAAAAAAGGAATATAAGAAACTAAAAATAGACGGCTACATACATGGGTTACCATACACAAACCTCATGGTAACCACAAACCAAAAACCTAAAAATAGATACACGAAAGGTAGTGAGAGAGGAATCCAAGTATAACACTAAATAAAGTCATCAAATCACATGGGAAGAGAGCAAGAGAAGGAGGAATACAGAAGAACTACAAAACAGCCAGAAAACAATGAACAAAATGGCAATAAATACATACGTATCGATACTTAAATGTAAATGGATTAAATGCCCCAGTCAAAATACAGAATGTGGCTGAACGGATTAAAAAAACAAGACCATCCTGGGGCTCCTGGGTGGCTCAGTTGGCTGAGCCTCCGACTCTTGGTTTCTGCTCAGGTCATGATCCCAGGGTCATGGGATCGAGCTCCACATTGTTGCTATAAGATTCTCTCTCGGTCTCTCTCTCTCTCTGCCTCTCTCCCCTATGCACTCTCTCTCTCTCTCTCAAAACAAACAAACAAACAAAAAACCCCCACCTATATGCTGCCTACAAAAGGTTCATTTCAGATTTTAGACACACACAGACTGAAAGTAAAAGCATAGAAAAAAGATATTCCATGAAAATGAGAAAGAAAAGAAAGTAGGGGTGGCAATATTTATATAAGACATAATAGACTATTTTTGAAAGTCATAACTCATTTATTGAATGAACAGTATATGCAAGAATGCCAATACAAGGAAACTACAAACTTCAATTTTGAAAAGAAAGCCAGTAAGCCAGGAACAAAATATATGTGACAGGAATATTTGATTTCGACCCATAATGCATTCCTTATCTTTACAATTAACCTAAATGTCTGTTAGAACAAAACTGCCTATCTTGGTCTAACCTTTAGTGCTTCTCAAAAAAGCAACAGCATTTTAGAACACTTTTCTTTTCCTTTGAGATATTTAAGATTCACACATCTGTTCAAGCACATTGACTCTGATTCCACAGTAGGTCTACATATTTTGTTATTCTCTTACTATTTTGAGTAGCACGTACTCCTGAGAAAGTACTATCTGAAATTTTAAAATTGCTGATCTTTGAAATAAGATGTATTTCAGTTGTGGATTTTTAATACATTGAGATGAAAGTAAAATTCACCCCCCCCCCACCCCACCCTCAGGAACAAAGAGCTCTTACTGAAGTATAGAAACTCAAGTCTACCTTTCTACTCTAAAGAACATTTCTTTCTTTTTTTAATTTAAATTTTCGTTAGTTAACATACAGGGCAATATCAGTTTCATGAGTAGACTTCAGTGGTTCATCACTTACATACAACACCCAGTGCTCATTCCAACAAGTGCCCTCCTTAGTACCCATCACCCGCCCACCTCCCTCCATCATCCCTCAGTTTGTTCTCCATTGTTAGAGTCTCTTGTGGTTTGTTCTCCTCTCTCGTCTTCCCCCCACTTCCCATATGTTCATCTGTCTTGTTTCTTAAATTCCACATATGAGTGAAGAAATCATATGGTATTCGTCTTTCTCTGACTGACTTATTTCACTTAGCATGGTACATTCTAGCTCCAACCATGTCATTGCAAATGGCAAGATTTCATTCTCTTTCATTGCCGAGTAATATTTCAGTGTGTGTGTGTATGTATGGAGATATGTGTGTTTGTATCTATATCTATATCTATATCTATATCTATATCTATATCTATATCATCTATATCTATATCATCTATATCTATATCTATATCTATATCTTCTTTGTCCATTTATCAGTCGATGGATATTTGGGTTCTCTCCATAGTTGAGCTATTGTTGATAGTGCTGCTATAAGCATTGGGGAGCACGTACCCGCTTTGAATCTGTATTTCTGTATCCTTTAGGTAAATACCTAGTAGTGCAATTGCTGGATTGTAGGGTAATTCCATTTTTAGTTTTTGACGAACCTCCATACTGTTCTCCAGTTTGCATCCCCACCAAGAGTGCAAGAGGGTTCCCATTTAAAGAACATTTCTTACGAACGTTTCCAGAAAGGCAATAAATGCTCCAGAACAACCTTCGATATATGCTTGCAAAGATAACGCTGTTTAATATCAATAATGAAAATGAAACAAAATGAGAAGAAGGGGAAACGAAAGAAAGAAAAGATGACTCAAAATTTGAAGCTAAAATATGCATAAAAGATAGTCAGGGCAGTATTTTTTGAAACGATGTACATGTCGTATACTTAGCAATGTCATGCTTGTTAAAACTGTAGTTAAGGACTTAACAGATGAGCGGTAAATCCACTTCTGAGGTCCATTTTTCTGCGTATTCCTAGCACAATGTAATTTCTACCCAGAAGATGAGGACGCTACTTGGGAACATAAGTACTGTACAATTTTGGCATCGCGAGGTGCTTTTTATCCCGCATGTGACAAAAACATGGGTGGAGGGTCAAAGCGTCGGAGGTTTATAACCAAAGGTGATTTTTCATGTGATTTCAATCTACATTTCAACTTTTAATAAAAGACTGTTCAGCCAATCACACCGCAGCAAGAAAGAAAGGTAGCCGGCCACTTACTCTAGCCAACCAAAAGGTCAGGTGTTATTCGGGTTGCTAGTGGAAGAGAAAGGGTTGAAGACACCCATACAAAGTTCTACACGCGATTACATAGCAAATCCATCGACAGCTATAGTATTTGAAGTCCATGGTATGATTATTGACTGGCCATTATTACCCCTGGCACCTTCCATTTTTCCTAAGAACGTCATTAGAGTAGTCGTCCAAAACTGAAGGTGCTCTCCTGGTCCATGAGTAAGTACCTATGGCCCACCATGTGAACATGATCACGACACAGTGATCCAAAGATTTAAAACAACAGGTTTCAAGCTGGTGTAAGGAAATAAAGTACAGATCCTTTGGGAAAAGTCACACAGCGTGGTAAATGAACATCTAGATCTGTCATTGCACTTCAAGTCATGGTGAAGTTTGCAAACTCGTCACACACACACACGCACACGCGCACACACACGAGTCCAATGGCATGTTTAGAGCAAAAAGAAAAGTGCACGTAGGGCAAACCACTAAAGCTAGCTAGCTTCCTTCAAAAAATAATAAAAGATGGGGTGCCTGGGTGGCTCAGTCCGTTAAGCGTCTGAGTCTTGATTTTGGTTCAGGTCATGATCTCACGATTTGTGAGATCGAGCCCCATGACAGGCTCTCCACTGACAGCACAGAGCCTGCTTGAGATTCTCTCCTCTTTGTCTGCCCCGCCCCACTCATGCTTTCTTGCTCAAAACAAATAAATAAACTTAAAAAAATAAAAAAAATAATAATAGGGTCGCCTGGATGGCTCAGTCGGTGAAGCGTCCGACTTCGGCTCAGGTCATAATTTCACGGTCTGTGGGTTCGAGCCCCGCGTCAGGCTCTGTGTTGACAGCTCGGAGCCTGGAGCCTGCTTCGGATTCTATGTCTCCCTCTCTGTCTGCCCCTCCCCTGCTTGCACTCTGTCTCTCTCTCCCTCAAAAATAAATAAAGATTAATAATAATAATAATAATAATAATAATAATAAAAGGTGGTTAAAATAAAGCAATAATTGACTTAAGTAAATATGTGAACACACACTTGACAGATGTGACCTTAAGGGACTAACGGTTTAAAAATAAAAATCAGTCATTAAGCACAGTGTAATTTTCTGCCTATTACATTTTATTATTTTTTTACTTAAATCAATTCTGTTTTATTTATACTCACGTATGAAAAGAAATGGCTGCACTACCGTGTTTCCACACATATCAATAGTGGAAACAATTCAATAATGAATCACTTCTAAATTTCATGAAGAACACACAAACATTAAAACACTGATCGCTTACAGAAAGCAGAGGGGAGAACAAAGCCATCAGCCAGCACTTTCTTTTCCACTAAAGAGCAGCACTCTGAGAAGAATCAAACCAATTAGCAATATTCATCTGTGCCGCAACAGAACGTATACATACAAAAGTTAGAGACGGGACTGATTTTACTACTTTTACTGAGCCATTCTATCTTCCTCACACTCAAAGCAAAGAAAGAAAACCTAAAAAAATATGTTCTCATCATTATTCACAATAAAAAGGGTCTGCTTCATTCTGCAGGCCTGGGCATGTAACAGGAAGCATTTACTGGTACGAGTGGATCAAAGTACCATTTTGATTCTGACCCACTGAATAGAATCTCGTATGTACTTGGTGACTAGACCAAGTCCACGGGAACTGGGATGTACTTACTGAACCGCGTCTGTGGCATCCCCAGATCTCACTAAATACGAAAAGACCCTACACAAGAAAAGATAACAATCTGCCCGTAAACTATATCTATAGGCTCTTTCTTTAGTGTAAGGCAGAGAAAGGGGTCCTTTCTTGAGTACGTGGACACAAGTATTTGCTGTGGTCTAAAGGTTGCTGGATTGATATTGCATCTGTTATAATGAAAATAAGATGTAAATCAAAGCCACTGCCAGATAAGGAAACTTCCACAACTTGTCTCAATTCCTCAAATAATGGAGTAAGTTTCTTTTCTAGTCTAATAATTACTCCTGTATTGATTGGCATTGCTGCTGGCTATGAAACTCACCCCCAAAGGTAAACGACTGTATCGAACCACTTGGTAGGTGTTATAGTAACAGATGACAGTTTTGTTTTTTTGAAAGTGCAAGTTTTCTCTCTTCCTCTGTTTGCAAAGGAAAAAGTAGTTAAGAAGCCAGGTCTGAAAGCATGCTCCAGAGCACTGTCACTGGCCACTTAAAAAAAAATTGTTTTAATGTTTGTTTATTTTTGAGAGACAGAGAGAGAGAGAACACATGTGAGCAGAGGAGGGGCAGACACACACACACACACACACACACACACACACACACACACACACACAGAATCCGAGGCAGGCTCCAGGCTCCGATCTGTCAGCATAGAGCCCAATGCGACGCTCGAACCCACAAACCGCGAGATCACGACCTGAGCTGAAGTCGGACACCCAACCAACTGAGCCCCCAGGTGCCCCGTCACTGGCCACTTTAGTAACAGGCACTGCATCTCTATCTGACCCAACAAGAGCATAGAGCCTTTCAACACTTGGTAATGTTTCACACAGGAACTGCTTTAGGTCATCTGCCAAGATGAACCCCTTTCTCCCTCAGGATAAATCTCCATGCATGGCTTTCTGGGCTGTGATGTTCTGTCAGCTGTCAAGTCAGGTACAGCTTCAGACAGTCTCCTCTGAAAGCCACTGTCATATGATTTGTCTCCACTAGTTACATTTTAAAAATACTTTCCCATAAGCTGCAGAGTATCTTGAGGATAGCATGTTATTGCTTATCTGCTAATTTGTCTTAATGTGGTAGATCAACTAATAATTCAGAAATCAGAATCCCTGCCCTTGATGTTGAGGTGCTATGGTAATATTAGGCAGACTCCAGCTAAAATTTTTGTTGGTTTTGCCAGAAAGAAATAGATAAATGTGCTTCAGCAGGTAAGTGGAAGAAGATATCACTAGCCAGAAATACCAGTATGAAAATCTTTTCTGAACAGCTGGGTTCTTAGGCTTTCACACAAAAGCAAAGGCTGTACCAGGAGATGAAGAAGGGCATTACGTAATGATAAAGGGACCAGTTAAACAAGAAGTATTGACACTTCTAAATCTCTATGCACCCAACATAGAAGAACCTAAATATATAAAGCAAATGTTAACAGACACAAAGGGAGAAACTGACAGTAATACAATGGTAGGGGACTTTAACATCCCACCTTACATCAATGGATAGATCATCCAGGTACAAAATTAATGAGAAAACATTGGCTTTAAATGACATTTTATCTTTTTTAAGTTTACTTATTTATTTTGAGTCAGGGAGAGAGAGGGAGCATGAGAGAGAGCATATGTGTGAGTGGGGGAAGGGCAGAGAGAGAGGGAAAGAGAGAATCCCAAGCAGGCTCTACACTGTCAGTGTGGAGCCTGACACTTGGCTCGAACTCGTGAACCATGAGATCATGACCTGAGTTGAAATTAAGAGCTGGATGCATAAAGACTGTGCCACTCAGGTGCCCCTTAAATGACACTTTAGACTAGAGGTGCTTAAGAGATATATACAGAATATTCTATCCGAAAACAGAAAATACACATTCTTCTCAAGTGCACATGGAACATTCTCCAGGATAGGTCACATGTTAAGCCACAAAGCAAGCCTCAATAAATTTAAGAAGACTGAAATCATAGCAGGCATCTTTTCTGACCACAACAGTATGAAACTAGAAATCAATTACAAGAAGAAAACTGGAAGAAAACACAGACACTTGGAAACTAAACAACTGATTAGTCAATTAAGAAATCAAAGAAGAAATGAAAGTACCTTGAAACGAATTACAATGAAAACACAATGTTCCAAAATCTGTATGATTCAGCAAAAGCAGTTCCAAAAGAGAAGTTATAGTGATTCAGGCCCACCTCAAGAAACAAGGAAAGTAACAAATAAACAATGAAAGTTCACAGGAACTAAAGGAACTAAAAAAAGAGGAAAGCCTAAAGTTAGTAGGAGGAAAGAATAAAGATCACAATGGAAATAAATGAAATAGGAAAGAAAGAAAGAAAGAAAGAAAGAAAGAAAGAAAGAAAAGATCAATGAAACTAAGAGCTAGTTCTTTGAAAAGATGAACAGAATTGATAAATCTTTAGCCACATTCATCAAGAAAAAAAGGGAGGAAGCCCAAATAAAATCAAAATAAAAGAGAGAAGTTACAATGGATACCACAGAAATACAAAGGATCATAAGAGACTACTACAAACAATTGTATGCCATTAAATTAGACAACCTAGACTAGACCACTTTCTTACACCATACACAAAAGTAAACTCAAAATGGATGAAAGACCTGAATATGAGACAGGAAACCATCAAAACCCTAGAGGAGAAAACAGGCAACAACCTGTTTGACCTCAGCTGCAGCAATTTCTTACTTGACACGTCTCCAAAGGCAAGAGAATTAAAAGCAAAAATGAGCTATTGGGACCTCATTCTGCAGTGCAGAAGATAAAAAGCTTCTGCACTGCAAAGGAAACAATCAACGAAACTAAAAGGCAACCGATGGAATGGGAAAAGATATTTGGAAATGACATATCTGATAAGGGCTAGTATCCAAAATCTATACAGAATTCACCAAACTCCACACCCAAAAAACAAATAATCCAGTGAAGAAACGGGCAGAAGACATGAATAGACCTTTTTCCAAAGAAGACATCCAGATGGCCAACAGACACACGAAATGATGCTCAACATCACTCAACATCAGGGAAATACAAATCAAAGCCACAATGAGAAACCACCTCACTCCAGTCAGAGTGGCTAAAATGAACAAATCAAGAGACTATAGATGGTGGTGAGGATGTGGAGAAACAGGAACCCTCTTGGTGGGGATGCAAACTGGTGCAGCTGCTCTGGAAAACAGTGTGGAGGTTCCTCAAGAAATTAAAAATAGAACTACCCTGTGACCCAGCAATAGCACTGCTAGGAATTTATACAAAGGATACAGGAGTGCTTATGCACAGAGGCACGTGTACTCCAATGTTTATAACAGTGCTTTCAACAATAGCCAAATTATGGAAAGAAACTAACTGCCCATCAATTAACAAGTGGATATATATATACAAATGGATTTATATATACAATGGGATACTACTTGGCAATGAGAAAGAATGAAATCCTGTCATTTGCAGCTATATGGATGGAACTGGAGGGTATTATGCCAAGTGAAATAAGTCAGTCAGAGAAAGACAGGTACCATATGTTTTCAGTCATATGTGGATCTTGAGAAGCTTAACAGAAGACCATGGGGGAAGGGAAAGGGGAAAAAAGGGTTACAAACAGAGAGGGAGGGTGGCAAACCACAAGAGACTCTTAAATTCAGAGAACAAACTGAGGGTTGATGTGGGGGGAGATGAGGGAGAGGGGGGAGAGGGGAAAACGGGTGATGGGCATTGAGGAGGGCACTTGTTGGGATGAGCACTGGGTGTTGTATGGAAACCAATTTGACAATAAATTATATTAAAAGAAGTAGACAACCTAGAAGAAATGGATAAATACATACAATCTTCCAAGACGGAATCAGGAAGAAATAGAAAATCTGAAAAGATTGATTACTAGTAATAATTTAATCAGTAATAAAAAAAAAAAAAAAACCCCAACAAACAAAAGTCAGGACAAGACCGTGAATTCTACCCAACATTTAAAAAGGAGTTAACACCTACACTTTTCAAACTATTCCAAAAAATTGAAGAGGAGAGAATGCTTCCAAAGTCATTCCACAAGACCAGCATTACCCTGATATCTAAACTAAAGACACTACAAAAGAAGAAAATTATAGGCCAATATCCCTGATGAGAAGAGATGCAAAAATCTTCAACAAAATAATAGTGAACCAAAGTCAACAACAAATTAAAAGGATCCTACACCATGGTCAAGTGGGATTTATTCCAATGACATAAGAGTGGTTCAATATCCATAAATCAATCAATGTGATATACAATATTAACAAAACAAAGGATAAAAATCATATGATCATTTCAGTAGAAGCAGAAAAAGCGTTTGACAAATTCAATATCTATTTATGATAACAATTCTCAATAAAATGGGTATAGAAACAATGTACGTCAACAGAATGAAGGCCATATATGACAAATCATAGCTAGCATCATATTCAATGGTAAAAATTTGACTGATTTTCCTTTAATATCAGAAAAAAGACAAGTATTCCCACTTTTGCAACTTTTATTCAACATAGTATTGGAAGTCCTAGCCACAGCAATTAGGCAAGAAAAAAGAAAGGGGAAGGAGAAGGAGCAGAGATAGAGGGAGACACAGAATCTGAAGCAGGCTTCAGGCTCTGAGCTGTCAGCACAGAGCCTGACATGGGACTCGAACTCACAAATGGTGAGGTCATGACCTGAACTGAAGCCAGACACTTAACTGACTGAGCCACCAGGTGCACCAAAAGCTGCTTCTTTGAGTAGATAAATCAAGTCAATAAGTTTTTAGCCAGGTTAACTAAGAAAAGAGATAAAACACAAATTACTTCTATCAGAAATGGAAAAGGGGACAACACTACAGATCCTGTGGACATTTAAAGGAACATAAAGGATTACTATGAACTGTTCTATGCTCACAAATTTGATAAGCTAGATGAGATAGACCAATTCCTTGAAGAAACAACTTGCCAAAACTCACACAAGAAGAAACAGACAATCTGCATAAGCTGATGTCTATTAAGTAGATTGAGTCAACAACAAATAACCTTCCAAAACAAAAAAGCATTAGGTTTGGCTGAGTTTACTGGTGAAATCTACCAAACATTTAAGGAAAAAATTATGCCAATTCTCTACAATCTCACCCAGAATGTAGAAGCAGAGGGAATACTTCCTAATTCATTCTATGAGACCACCATTACACTAATATCAAAACCAGACAAAGACATTCCAAGAATATTATAGACCAATAACCTCCCATGAACATAGATACAGATATCTTTAGTAAAATAATAGGAAATTGAACCCAGTGATAAGTAAAAATAATTATACACCACAAAGAGGTAGGATTTATTCCACATAATGCAAAGCTGGTTCAACATTAAAAATCAATTAATGTAATCAACCACATCAACCACCTAAAGAAGAAAAATAACATAATCATATGAATAGATACAGAAGAAGCATTTGACAAAACCTAGCACCCATGCATGGTAACAACTCCATAAAGTAGGAATGGAGGAGAACTTTCTGAACTTAATAAAGAACATCTACAAAAGAAAGTCAAAAGCTAACATCAGACTTAATGGTGAGAAACTAGAAGCTTTCCTGCTAAGATCAGGAACAAAGCGAAAATGTTCCCTCTCACTACTTCTTTTCAACATTGTACTGGAAGTACTACATAAGACAATAAAAAAAGGGCATAAGGATATACAGATTGAAAAAGAAAAAATAAAACCATCTTTGCAGATGATGTGGTTGTCTCTGGAGAAAATCTCAGAATCAAGAACAAACTGTTGAAACTAACAAGCAATTATAGCAATGTTGCAGGATCCAAGGTTAATATACAAAAGTCAATCATTTTCCTATCTATCAACAATAAACAAGGAGACTTTGAGATCAAAAATACAATACCATTTACATTAACACCTAAAAAAAATGAAATACTCAAGTATAAATCTAACAAAATATAAATCAGATCTACATTAGGAAAACTATAAAACTCTGATTTAAAAAAATCAAAGAATTAAATAAATGGAAGATTCCATGTTCATGGATAGGAAGGAACACAATATTGTCAAGATGTTAATTCTTTTCAGCTTGATCTACAGAATCAACACAATTTCCATCAGGGTCCTTTCATGCTATTTTGTGGATATCAACAAACTGATCCTAAAATTTAGATGAAGAGGCAAAAGGCCCAGAATAACCGACATAATATTGAAGGAGAAAAATGAAGTCACAAGATTTAAACTACCAGACTTCAACACTTACTACAAAGCTACAAAAATCTATAAATCAAGACAGAGTAGACTTGCACATGATAGACAAATAGATCAATAAAACAGAGTAGACAGCCCAGAAACAGACTTACTCAAATACAGTCAACTGATCTTTGACAAAGGAGCAAAGGCCATGCAGTGAAAAAAAAGAGTCTTTTCAACAGATGGTGCAGGAACAATTGGACATCCACATCCAAAAGGACAAACCTAGGCTGTACACTTTTTACAAAAGTCAGTCCAAAATGGCTCAGATACCTCAATGCAAAATGCAAGACTATTAAACTCTTGGAAGATTACACAGAAGAAAATCTAGATGACTTTGGGTTTGGTGATGACTTTTTAGATATAACACAAGACTTCACACATGAAAGAATTATTGATAAGCTGGGCTTCATTAAAAGTAAAATCTTCAATTCTGCAGAAGACACTATCAAGAGAATGAGAACACAAGCTACAGACAGGGAGAAAATACTTGCAAAAAATATATCCAGTAGAAGACGATCATCTAAAATATACAAAGAACTCTTAAACTTAATGTGAAAACATACAGCCTGATCAAAAAATGGGCCAAAGATCTGAACACACACCTCACAGAAAACATACTGGTGGCAAATAATCATATGAAAAGACACTCAACATCAAATGTCATTAGGGAATTGCCAATTAAAATGACTATGGGGTATCACCACACACCTATTGCAATGGCCCAAATCCAGAACACTGACAACACCAGATGCTGACAAGGACGTGGAGCAACAGGAACTCCCATCCATTGCTGGTGGGAACGCAAAATGGTACAGCCACGGCAGTTTGGTGGTTTTTCACAAAACTAAACATACTCTTACAATATACAACCCAGCAACTATGCTCCTCGGTGTTTATTACCCACGGGAGTTGAAAACTTATGGCCACACAAAATCTTGCACACGGATGTTTACAGAAGCTTTATTCACCACTGTCAAAAATCTGGAAGCAACCAAGAGATGCTTCAGTACGTGGGTGGACAAATAAACTGTGGTCCATCCAGACAATGGAATATTCCTCAGTGTTAAAAAACAAATGCGCTAGGAAGTCACGAAGACATAGGGAAAACTTAAATGCCTGTGACTAAATGCAAGAAACCATATGAAATGGCTACATACGGTCTAATTCCAACTATATGACATCCTAGAAAAAGGCAAAACTAAAGAGACAGTGAGTGGATCCCAGGGGTTGGGGGTAAGGGACAAATGAAGAGGCAGAGAGCACAGAAGTGAATGAAATTATTGTGTATGCTACAATGGCCGACACTTGGACACTTGTCATTATGTATTTGTCAAAAGCCGTAGAATGTATACAAGCTGACAGAACGCCACTAAGAATGAACACTAACATAAACTACAGATTTAGGGTGATAATGATGCCGGCTCATCAACTGTAACAATGTGGTGTAGTTTGTTCATAACGAGGGAGGCTGCGCATGTGTGGAGCAAGGATACATATGGCAATTCTAGGTCATTTCTGCACGATGTTGCCATCAACCTAAAGCATCTCTAAAATATAAAGTCTACGTAAAATAAAAAAGGGGCGCCTGGGTGGCTCAGTCAGTTAAGCGTCCGACTTCAGCTCAGGTCATGATCTTACGGTTCGTGGGTTTGAGACCTGCTTCAGGTTCTGTGCTGACAGCTCAGAGCTTCCGATTCTGGGTCTGCCCCTCTCTCTGCCCCTCCCATGCTCACGCTCTGTCTCTCTCTCTCTGTCTCTCAATAATAAATTAACGTTAAAAATATTTTTTTAAATAAAAGAAATTAGCTATCAATCCAAAAAAAAAAAAAAGACATGGGTGAACCTTAAATACATATTATTAAGTGAGTAATTAATCCAGTCTGATTAGATGATATACTATGATTCTACTTACATGGCATTCTGGAAAAGGCAAAACTACAGAGACAGTAGAAAGATCAGTGATGACCAGAGGTTCAGGAGTGGAGGGAGGGTTAAATAGGTGAGGCACAGGAAATTTTTAGGGTGGCAAAACTAGTCTGTAGGATACTGCCATGGTGGGTATGACATTACACATTTGTCAAACCCACAGCACTCTATAGAACAGAGTGAGCCTCAACATAGGCAAATTAAAAAAAAAAAGGTTTAGAAGATTGAGGGATCCCAGGAAAGAATGTAGACTGACAAGAGAATGTATTACAAAGGTATGAAACAACCTGAAGCGGGCGAGGGGAAAGGTGCTGGCTAATAACCTATGGAAATGAATGGAGTCTGTAAGACTAAAGGCAAACGGAAGTGCGCGTAACTGTTATACTCTAGTTGCCAATGCTGTTTTGCAGAGGGGTGTGTTTACCAATTGTGACACTTCTATACATGTGTGGTGTTGTAACTGCACAATTAAATACATGGATGGCAACGGCAGGAGCCGGGTTTATCCTTGCTGGATAGGGACTCTACAGATAAGCAAGGGAAAGAGGCTAGAAGGGCTGGGGTGGCAATGGATCAGAGCTGGAGACATCTACGAACTCATGTTTAGTTTGATGTAGATACAAATGGATACACATGGAAACACTGATGGAGATGTGTATATATACTAATCAGGACGCACACATTCATGTCCCAGCTCAGTCAGCTGAGAGGAACAAGAAGCAACAATATCCCATGGCAACAAGAACACTGGCAGCCAGATCTGGGTGTCTAGTATCATCCTCCAACAAAAGAAACCAGGGCTCCTTAGAGAGAAATGGCTGATTCTAGGACTAGGAAAGGAAATACACAAGGTGAGCCTGGGGCATCTTGTAGTGCCAGAAAATAAGAAAGGGCACATGCGCGCGCACACACACACACACACACACACACACACACACACACCAAAACAAAACAAAACAAAACAAAACAAAACACCCCGAACAACTATCTTGACCGGGTTATGTCAAAGAGACAAAGGTGAAAACTGAAAGACCTCCCAGTGGCCAAAGCTAGAACATACTGGAAAAAAACAAAGTGGTACTAAATTATAACTCAGAGTGTAAAATACATATCCATGAGACCATACTGGTATAAATACATGACCAATTAAATATGGGGGGAAAGAGACAAATCTCCTTGCAGAATAATTTCAAAGAATTTACATGTATACTCAGCCTGACTCAAGGAAGGGGGCATAAATTCTGACCCCTTAAATATGGGCCACACATAGTGACTTCCTTTCAAAGAGTGCATCATGGGAAGGAAGGAGAGAACAACTTCACAATGAGAAATGGGACAAACATGACCTCATCCAGGAGCTCAAGGTCAATATCAACACTGATAAATTATGTTGTTAGGTAACCTTGAGGTGATGTAATGAAATGGCACTTTACCTCTGTAATCTTCCAACCCAAAACCCATAACCCTAGTCCAGTCTTGAGAAAAACATCAGACAAACTCCAACAGAGGGGTGTCTGCAAAATATTTGATCAGCAGTACTCCTTAAAATTATCAAGATCATCAAAAACAAGGAAAGGCTGAGAAACTGTCCCAGCCAAGAAATGCCCAGGAAGACATGATGACTAAATATAATGTGGTATCTGAGATGTGACCCTGGGACAGAAAAAGACATTAGGTAAAACCCAAGAGATGCAAATAAACGAGGAACTTGGTGAACAATAATGTATCAACAGTGGTTCATTAATTGTAACAAATATCTCATGTTAGCGTAAATGTTAGTAATGAATGGGGGAAAACTGGGTGTGATACTTATGAAAACTATCTGCTAGCCTCTCAATTTTTCTGTAAATTGTAATTGTAAATTTCCAAATAAAGTATATTTAAAAGTAAATATTAAGTTACCTCATTTTAAAATTTGTAATAGTTAATTTATTATAGAACCAAACACATATAAAATTTTATGTTTTAAAGTATGGCCAGAGCAATGAGGCAAAGAATAAAGGACATTCAAAATAGAAGAGTGACCAAGAAGAAAACACAGGCAGTGATCTCTTTGATATTGGCCTTAGCAACATTTTTCTAGATATGTGTCTTCAGGCAAAAGGAGCTAAAGCAAAAAGAAGCTATTGGGACTAAAGTAAAATAAGCTTTGGCACAGCCAAGGAAACCATCAACAAAATGGACAGGCAACCTACAAAATAGAGGAAGATATTGGCAAATGATATACCCAACAGGCGGTTAGTGTCCAAAATATAAAGGACTTCTACAACTCAACACTCAAAAAACCTCCAGTCTAATTTGAAAATGGGAAGAGAACTTGCATAGACATTTTTCCAAAGAAGATGTACAGATGGCCAAAAGATACATGAAAAGATGCTCAACATCACCAATCACCAGGGAAAAGTGAATCAAACCCACAGTGATCCATCCCCTTACGCCTGTCACAATTGTTAATATCAAAAAGACGAGTAATAACAAGTGTTGCCATTTGCAACGATGTGAGTGGAGCTAGAGCATATTATGCTGAGTGAAATACACCAGTCGCAGAAAGACAAATACCATTATGAGTTCACTCATATGTGGAATTTAAGAAACAAAACAGATGAACATATGAGGCGGGGGGGGGGGGGGGGGGGGGGGGGAGGGAAACAAACCCTAAGAGACTCTTAAGATACAGAACAAACTGAGGGTTGACAGAGGGAGGGTGGTGGTGGGGGGGGCGGGAGGGAATGGGCTAGGTGGGGGATGGGGATCAAGGAGGGCAGTTGTTGTGATGAGCACTGGGCGTTGTTCGTAAGTATTGAACCACTGAATTCTACTCCTGAAACCAATGTTGTACTGTATGCTAACTAACTAGAATTGAAATAGAAATTTAAAAAGAAAAAAAATGAAATAACAAGTGTGGGGGAGGATGTGGACAAAAAAAGGAACACTCGTGCCCTTTTGGTGGGAATGTAAACTGGTGCAGACACTCTAGAAAACAGAAAATTAAAAATAGAAATACCGCACAATCCAAGAATTCTACTAATGGGTAGAATTACCCAAAGAAAACAAAAATACTACTTTTCAAGATGCATGCACCCCTGTTTATTACTGCTTTATTTACAATAGCCAGATAGGAAAGCACCCAAAGTGCCCACTGATAGATGAATGGATAAAGGAGATGTGGTGTGCACGCACGCGCGCGCGCGCACACACACACACACACACACACACACACACACACACAATGGAATATTACTCAGCCATAAAAAAGAAGGAGCTCTTGCCATATGTGACGACATTGAAGGACCTAGAGGGTATTATGCTAACTAAAATAAGTCAAAGAAAGACAAACACAATATGATTTCACTTGGAATCTAAAAAACAAAACAATCTAAAGCAGAAATAGACCCATAAATACAGAGAACAAACTGATGGCTGCCAGAGAAAAGAGGTTGGGAAGGCGGTGGGCAAAATGGGTGAGAGGGAAGGGGAGATACAGGCTTCCACTTATGGCATGAGTAAGTCCCAGGAATAAAAGACAAATGGCAGTGTAGTAGACTTGTGTGGCGACAGATGGCGGCTACACTTGCGGTGAGCACGGGATAACGTACAGAGACGTCGAATCACCATGCTGGTCACCTGAAACTAATGTACCACCGTGTGTCAGCTATCCTTCAGTTAAAACAGGATTTTCAAGGATAATCCTTCTCCTCTGGTTTATTGGGAGGATTAAATGAAATAAGAGATGAGCACTCAGTGCTGCCTGATGGCATTTACAGGAAGGACCAAGAGTAGTCAAATCCGTAGGCGCGGACAGAAGAACGATCTGCTGGGGCTGGGGGGAGACAGAATGGGGCGATACCATTTAATGGTACGGTTTCAACTTTGCAGGATGAAGAGAGTTCTGGAGATGGGTGGCAGCGATGGGTGCACGGCAACGTGAGTGTGCTTAATGCCACCCAACTGTATGCTGACATAGTTCAGATGGTATAGTTCGTGTTATACGTATTTTACCACAAATTTTCAAAGAAGCGCTTAGCACATTGCCAGGCAATGTTTGTTGATCTAAAAAAAAAAAAAGGAGAAGCGTGAGCTACTTACAGCAGTTATAGGAAAACAAAGCAGACATAGACAGAAAGCGGGAAGCAGGGCGAGGAAGGTGGAAACCGTGAGGGACGGGAGAGAAGTCCCAGGAAGAATGTCGTACGAAGCAGGCTGCTTCTTCTGGTCACAACGCGTCAGAGTTTTCTTTTTTCCTGGCGCCAAAGCCTGACGCTTTGGGGAGAGAATAAAATACTCATTTAATCCAGTAAACACATAAAAGGCACTGTTATTATGGCAATTGTACTGGACATTTTCTATCTTCAAAGTGTTTTGTTGAATGACAGGAAATTGCCAAGAGTCGACGGTTTTTGCAAAAATGGCAGTTTCAGACGGTTTGATCTATTATACAGAGCCACTGTTCCTACTCTTACCATTATATAACCTTCAAAAAAACATGAGGTCCTCCATCGGGATATCAGGGCATATTCTACATTCACACAGAACTTTATGGTTTTCTAAGTCTTATTTAATCAGAATCTCACCAATCATCAACCTAAACCCTTGAGGAGAGTATTTTTACAAAAACAAATGGCTTTGGGGACACCTGGGTGGCTCAGTTGGTTAAGCATCCAAATCTCAACATTGGCTCAGATCATGAGTTCAAACCCCACATTGGGCTCTGTGCTGACAGCGCGGAGATTGCTTGGAATTCTGTCTTCTTCTCTCTCTCTCTCTGCCACTGCCCCAATCATGGCCTCTTTCTCTCAAAATAAACAAACATTAAAAAAATAAATGTTTTTTTTTACAAGAAAGTAATGATAAAATAGTAAATGACAAGACAAAATAACATCAAAGATGCAAACCACACATTTAACAAACTGCACCATATATGTATAACCATATATAAAAAACCATTTGCCCAACAACCACAGAAGGCACATCTTTTCAAGAGCACACAACACATTTACAAAATTTGACCATGTATATTGAGCCATAAAGCAAATCTTACCAAGTTTCAAGGAACTGAAATCATACAGTACATGTTACCTGACAATGCAATTAAGTTAGAAATCCAAAAAAAATGTACACAATTTATATATTTAGGTAAAAAATAAATCATAATGGAAATTAAATAATATTTTATGTTGAATATGATGAGAATTGACATATCAAAATGTGTAGCAGGAAAGAAGGCAGTGCTTAGAGAGAAGTATTTAGCCCGAGATATGAATATTTTTAAAAGGCTGAAAATAATGAGCTAAGCATCCAAGACCATTAAAGAACAATAAAATAATCCAAGAAAGTAGAAAGAATAGAAGAACAAATATTAATAAAATAGAAACTCTCCATGTATTATATAGGATCAACAAAGACAAAGGTATTTTTTTTGTCTTTTGTTTTTTGTTTTAACTTAATTAATTAATTAATTAATTAAATTTACATCCAAGTTGGTTAGCATAAAGTGCAATAATGACTTCAGGAGCAGATTCCAGTGATTCATCCCCTACGTATAACACCCAGTGCTCATCCCAGCAAGTGTCCTCCTTAATACCCCTTCCCCATTTAGCCCATCCCCCCTCCCACAACCCCTCCAGCAACCCTCAGTTTGTTCTCTATATTTAAGAGTCTCTTTTGTTTTGTCTCCCTCCATTTTTATATTATTTTTGCTTCCCTTCCCTATGCTCATCTGTTTCGTATCTTAAATTCCTCATATGAGTGAAGTCATATACTTATCTTTCTCTGACTGATTTCGCTTAGCATAATACCCTCTAGTTCCATCCACATAGTTGCAAGTGGCAAGATTTTATTCTTTCCCATCGATGAATAATACTCCATTATATATACATATATATGTATGTATATATATACACATATGTACATACATACATATATATATACATATATATATATATACACACACACACACACACATACACACATATATACACACCACATCTTTTTCCATTCATCCATTGATGGACATCTGGGCTCTTTCCATACTTTGGCTATTAGCAACAGTGTTGCTATAAACATTGGGGTGCATGTGCCCCTTTGAAACAGCACACCTGTATCCCCTGGATAAATACTGAGTAGTGCAATTGCTGGGTCATAGGGTAGTTCTATTTATAATTTTTGAAGAACTTCCATACTGTTTCCCAGAGTGGCTGCACCAGTTTGCATTCCCACCGACAGTGCAAAAGAGTTCCCCTTTCTCCACATCCTTGCCAACATTTGTTGTTGCCTGAGTTGTTAATTCTAGCCATTCTCACAGTCATGAGGGGGTATCTCATTGTGGTTTGGACTTCTATTTCCCTGATGATGAGTGACGTTGAGCATCTTTTTATGTGTCAGTTGGCCACCTGGATGTCTTCTTTGGAGAAGTGTCTATGTCATTTGCCCATTTCTTCACTGGATTATTTGTCTTTTGGGTGTTGACTTTCATAAGTTCTTTATAGATTTTGGATACTAACCCTGTATCTGATATGTCGTTTGCAAATATCTTCTCCCATTCCATCGGTTGCCTTTCAGTTTTGCTGATTGTTTCCTTCGCTGTGCAGAAGCATTTTATTTTGATGAGGTCCCAATAGTTCATTTTTGCTTTTGTTTCCCTTGCCTCCAGAGACAGGTTGAGAAAGAAGTTGCTGTGGCCAAGGTCAAAGAAGTTTTTGCCTGTTTTCTCCTCTAGGATTTTGATGGCTTCCTGTCTTACATTTAGGTCTTTCATCCATTTTGAGTTTATTTTTGTGTATGATGTAAGAAAGTGGTCCAGGTTCATTTTTCTGTATGTCACTATCCAGTTTTCCCAGCACCATTTGCTGAAGAGACTGTCTATTTCATTGGATATTCTTTCCTGCTTTGTCCAAGATTAGTTGGCCATACACTTGTGGGTCCATTTTTGGGTTTTCTATTCTGTTCCACTGATCTGAGTGTCTGTTTTTGTGCCAGTACCATATTGTCTTGATGATTACAGCTTTGTAATACATCTTGAAGTCCAGGATCGTGATGCCTCTACCTTTGGCTTTCTTTTTCAGGGTTGCTTTGGCTTTTCAGGGTCTTTTGTGGTTTCATACAAATTTTAGGATTGTTTTTTTCTAGTTCTGTGAAGAATGCTAGTGTCATCTTGATAGGAATTGCATTGAGTATACAAGAGTGCTTTGGGTAGTATCGACATTTTAACAATATTTGTTCTTCCAATCCATGAGCATGGAATATTTTTCCACTTTTCGTGTCTTCTTCAATTTCTTTCATAAGCTATACTATGCTTTACCATGGTATACACTTGGTGTATAGGAATGCATCTGATTTCTGTGCGTTGGTTTTATATCCTGCAACTTTGCTGAATTCATGGATCAGTTCTAACAGGTTTTTGGTGGAATCTTTTGGGTTTTCCACATAGAGTACCATGTCATCTGTGAAGAGTGAAAGTTTGACTTACTCCTGGCCGATTTGGATGTCTTTTTTTCCTTTGTGTTGTCTGATTGCTGAGGCTAGGACTTCCAATACTATGTTGAATAACAGTGGCAAGAGTGGACATCCCTGTCATGTTCCTGACCTTAGGAAAGCTCTCAGTTTTTCCCATTGAGGATGATATTAGTGGTGGGTCTTTCATACGTGGCTTTTATGATCTTGAGGAATAATACTTTCTTGATGGTTTTTATCAAGAAAGGATGCTATATTTTGTCAAATGCTTTCTCTGCATCTATTGAGAGGATCATGTGGTTCTTGTCCTTTCTTTTATTGATGTGATGTATCACACTGATTGTTTTGGGGATGTTTAACCAGCCCTCCATCCCAGGTATAAATCCCACTTGGTTGTGGTGAATTATTCTTTCATCATATTGTTGGATCTGGTTGACTAGTATCTTGTTGAGGATTTCTGCATCCATGTTCATCAGGGAAATTGGTCTAGAGTTTTCCTTTTTAGTGGGGTCTTTGGTTTTGGAATCAAGGTAATGTTGGCCTTGTAGAATGAGTTTGGTGTCTTGTAAACAGCATATAGACGGATCTTGTTTTCTTATCCATTCTGTTACCTTCTGTCTTTTCATTGGAGCATTTAGTACATTGACATTTAGAGTGAGTACTGAAAGATATGAATTTATTGCCATTATGTTGCCTGTAGAGTTGGAGTTTCTGGTGGTGTCCTCTGGTCCCTTCTAGTCTTTGTTGATTTTGGTCCTGTTTTTTTTTTTTTTTTGTTTCATCTTTTCTCCCCTCAGAGAATCTGCCTTAACATTTCTTGCAGGGCTAGTTTAGTGGTCACAAACTCCTTTAGTTTGGGGGAAACTTTTTATCTCTCCTTCTATTTTGAATGACAGCCTTGCTGCATAAAGAATTCTTGGCCGTATATTTTTCCAATTCAGCACATTGAATATATCCTGCCACTCCTTTCTGGCCTGCCAAGTTTCTGTGGGTAGGTCTGCTGCAAACCTGATCTGTCTTCCCTTATAGGTTAAGGACTTTTTTTTCCCTTTGCTGCTTTCACGATTCTTTCCTGAGTTTTGTGAATTTGACTATGATATGCCTTGTTGATGGTTGGTTTTTGTTAAATCTAATGGGAGTTCTCTGCGCTTGCTGGATTTTTATGTCTGTGTCTTTCCCCAGGTTAGGAAAGTTTTCTGGTATGATTTGCTCTCATAAACCTCCTACCCCTTTTTCTCTCGCTTCATCTTCTGGGACCCCTATGATTTGGATGTTATTCCTTTTTAATGAGTCACTGAGTTCTCTAATTCCTATATCGTGTTCTTTTGCCTTAGTTTTCCTCTTTTTTCTGCTTCATTGTCCTCCATAAGTTTGTCCTCTACATCGCTGATTCACTGCTCTGCATCATCCATCCTTGCTGCCATGGCATCCATTTGAGATTGCATCTCAGTTATCACATTTTTAATTTCGCCCTGACTAGATTTTACTTCTTTTATCTCTGCAGAAAGGGATTCTATGTTTTTTTCAACCCCAGCTAGTAATCTTTTTTTTTTTTTCAACGTTTATTTATTTTTTTTTTGGGGGACAGAGAGAGACAGAGCATGAACGGGGGAGGGGCAGAGAGAGAGGGAGACACAGAATCGGAAACAGGCTCCAGGCTCTGAGCCATCAGCCCAGAGCCCGACGCGGGGCTCGAACTCACGGACCGCGAGATCGTGACCTGGCTGAAGTCGGACGCTTAACCGACTGCGCCACCCAGGCGCCCCTCAACCCCAGCTAGTAATCTTATTATCATGATTCTAAATGCTGGTTCAGACATCTTGCTTGTATCTGTGTTGATTAAGTCCCCAGCTGTCATTTCTTGCTGATCTTTCTTTGGGGATGAATTCCTTTGTTTCACCATTTTGATGGAAGAAAAAGAATAAAATAAAAATAAATAAATAAAATTTAAAAATTAAAAACAAGACAAAAAATTCAAATAAAGGATTCTAGATCCTAGGTGTGTTGTGGTCTGGTTGTTGAAAGAAGCTTGATATAATAGAGGAAAAAAGGGAAGAAAAGAAAAAAAGACAAAAAAAGGCAAATGTCTGAAAATTTTAGAAATCAATACAATATAATAGAATAAACCGAAATGATGAAAGTAAAATAGAATTTTAAAAATTTACAAAAAAGTAAGAAATATAGTTAAAAAATAAAGAAAAATCTTTTTTATAAAAATGAAAAATAAAAATAAATTTTTTCTCTTTTTGTATTCAAGAATCACAACAGAAAAAGAAAAAAATTGAATAGATGGACCAATGAACAGAATGAAATACAATTGAAATTACATCGGTTTCCCCTAGAAGTCAAGCTATGAAGCCCCTTATAGTCCATAAACGAAGCAGGCAGAGAGACTTGTGGTGTTCCTCTAGAGCACAATTGACCCAGCTGGACAGTGCTTGGTGTAACAGCTCCATTCTCCACTAGATGGCACTGCTTAGCTTACTTGGGTGGATTGTTGGCGGTGCATGTAGATATGTTCGTGCATGTGCAGGAGGGGTGAGAATGGCATCACCCAGCTACCCAGTCTCCAGTTTCAGAACTCTGTGCTTTCCCCGACTGGCAATCAAGCATCCCTCCTTTGTCTCCAGCTTCTGTCACTCCCAGCTTCTGCACTGTTTGTGACCACGCTGTCAACCTGCCAGGCAGCACCTCCCTCCCGACTTTTATCTCAAATGGGTCTATGTTTCCAAACCCTTCACTTCTGAGGGCTGTGTAGCTTTGACCTGCTTAGACCCTCTCGGGGTGGGGGGTGGGGTTTCACTGAGCAATGGCCAGGTGCCGGCCCGCCCCCAGGAATGTTCACACGACTGTGCCTCTACCGATGCCCAGAGACCATGGCCAGGTACCAGCCACCCCAGAAAAAGTTCATGCAATCATATAGCAGCAGCCTTTCAGGGATTATGGAAAATCACGACACACATCTGGCACCAGGCTTCACACTTAATGACCTTGTTCCAGCACCAGCAAATGCCGTTGTTCTCCAGGGTCCACTGGGACCTTTGTCTGTGGGGAGAGGCCACACAGCCTCTACCCAATGTCCTCCCAGCAGTGAACTGCCTCTCCTCGTGTGTCCCAAGGACCCCCTGGATCCCACTCTCCTCCTGGGGATTCGCCCTTCCCACCAGAGCACCACCAGGTAACAAGCTGCGGAGTTTCAGACTCTGTGCTCCCCTGGTTTATAGAGTCTTAATGGAAGTTAAACCATCTCCTTTCTTCCTTTCGTGTGCAGTCCTTTGCTGGTGTTTCCACTCTTTCTTTTCTCTCCAGCTGCTTTTGGGGGAATTGTTTCTCCATACTCTCGCCCTGTCTCCGTCCTCTCTCCACAAGCAAACACAGCTCCCTGCCCTCCGTGGCTTCTCTCTCCCTCAGTTCACCTCTCCGCGCTGTGTTCCTGCCGAGTTCTGTGGTTCAGGTTGTGCAGATTGTTGTGTTGATCCTCACATCAGTTTTCTAGATGTGCAGAATGGTTTATTGTTGATCTAGCTGCATTTCAGGCATGAGACAGGGAAAAAAAACTTCCATGCTGCTCCGCCATCTTGGCACCTCCCTTAACAAAGGTATTTCTTTGATAAGACTAATAGAACTGACAAATTTCTAGTGTAATTTGTCAGAAAAATAAGAGAAAAATACAAATGCCAAGATTAGGATTGAAGAAGAATTACAGATTCTACAAGCATAAAAAATACATTAAGTGGACATTATTAACTTTATTTCAATATTCTGAAAATTCAGATGACATGGATGAATTCCTAGAAAAATATATCAGAAGAATTTAAGAAGAAATAGCAAACCTGAATACTCTTCAACCACCAAAGATAATGGTTGGTGGTCTAAACTTTTCTCACAAGGAAAACTCCAGGCCCAGATGGCTTCACACAAGTTCTACTAAAGTCAATGGAGAAATCATTTTAAACTTACAAAAAATTTTCAGATAACTGAAATGGAATAATCCATTCCCCCAACTCATTGTGTAAGGCTACTTTAATCTTTCTTTTTGAAGTAATCTCTACACCCAATGTGGGTCTCAAACTCACAACCCCAAGATCAAGAGTTGCATGCTCTACTGACTGAGTCACTCAGGAGCCCACCCCGAGGCTACCTTAATCTTTGGGACGGTATGAGAAAGACTGAAGTTTTTTTTTCATTAAAAAAAAATTTTAATGTTTGGTTGTTTTTGAGAGAGACAGACAGAGTGTGAGCAGAGGAGGGGCAGAGAGAGAGAGGGAGACACGGAACCTGAAGCAGGCTCCAGGCTCTTGAGCTGTCAGCACGGAGCCTGATCCAGAGCTCGAACTCATGAGCTGTGAGATCATGACCTGAGCCAAATTCTGACATTTAACCAAATGAGCCACCCAGGCATTTTTTAAAAGATTTTTAAAAAATGTTTATTTATTTTTGAGAAAGAGAGTGCGAGTGGAGGAGAAGCAGAGAGAGAGGAAGACAGGGAATCAGAAGCAGGCTCTGCACTGTCAGTGCAAAGCCCAACGTGGGGCTTGAGCCCACAAACCATGACATCATGACCTGGGCTGAAGTCTGTTGCTCAACCAACTGAGCCACCCAAACACCCTGAGAAAGATTATTTATAGGCCAATTTTACTAATGAACATAGATGGAAAAATCCTAATAAAAATATTCACAAACCCAAACCAGCAATATATAAAAAAGATAAAACATCATAATCAACTAGTCTTCATTCCAGAAATGCAAAGTCAATTTAACATTAAGAAAATTAAGATAACTCTCCACCAAGAGAGAATCAGTGAGAAAAATCATATCATCACCTCAATAGACACAACAGTGTAAGAAAATTTCATCCATTCATAACAAAAACTCATAGCAAAACAGGAAAAATTATCTCTCTTAGCTGAGAAAGAGTATGTGAACCAAACCAGCCAAAACAAACCAAAACAAAACCTACAGCAAATATCCATAATGGTGAAACACTGAACACTTTTCTTTGGTACTGGAAATAAGGTAAAGATGCCTCCAATTACACTTCTACTCAACACTGTACTGAAGGACCTCCCTAGGACACTGAGGCAAGAAAAGGAAATAAAAAAAATATAACAGCTGCAAAAAAAAAAAAAAAAAAAAGAGAGAGAAAATGCTTTCATTCTTTGAAGGTTGTATATATAAAACATTCAAAGAGAACACACAGATAAATTATAAGAATCTATGAAAGTTAAACAGAATTGTTGGATACCTAATCAATCATTTTAAAAGTCATTTATTCTCAGGGCACGGGGTGGCTCAGTCAGTTGAGTATCTGGCTCTTGACTTCACCTCAGGTCTTGATCTCACGGTTCGTGGGACTGAGACTTGAGTGGGGCTCTGTGCTGACAGCTCAGAGCCAGCTTAGGATTCTCGCTCTTCCTCTCTCTCTCTCTGCCCTCCCCACCCTCAAAATAATAAATAAACTTTTAAGAAAAGGCATTTATTCCCATACCAGCAAAAAAAAAAAAAAAAAAGAATATTGAAATTTTGTAAAGATAAAAACTTACAATTACATAACATACGAAATATCTAGGAATAAATCTAACAAAAGATGTGGTGATTATCTATGGAGAACATTATAGAACTCTATTGAGAGACATTAAGTAGATCCACAAGACAGTTAATATTTTGTTCCCTGGTCAGAAGCTGAATATTGTAAAGATGGCAATGCACTCCAAATTAATTCGTAGACATAATACAATCCAAATCAAATTCTCAATGTTCTTTCGGAGGGAGTTGGTTTTTGTTTTGTTTTGTTTACATCAAAAAAATGTATTCTAAAATTTATTTGGAATTACAAAATGCCAAAAAGAGACAAAATATTCTTGAAGAGGAATAAGAAAAGGGAAGATTTGTCCTAACAAATATCTAGACTTATTGCAAAGTTATAATTATTGTTATTATTTTTTTAGAGAGACAGCATGAGCAGGGGAGGGGCAGAGAGAGAGGGGGACAGAGGATCTGAAGCAGACTCTGAGCTGACAGCAGTGAGCCTGATGTGGGGTTCCAACTCAGAAACTGTGAGATCATGACCTGAGCCAAAGTCGGATGCTCAATGGACAGAGCCATCCAGGTGGCCCGCAAAGTTATAATTATTAAGACAGTGTGGTGTTGACTCAGTGACAGAAAAAATACATCAGTAAAAGGATAGAGGGCTGGAAACAAACAAACACATACAATAACACTTGAAAAGTGACATTGTATAGGTGCCTGGGTGGCTCAGTCAGTTAAGCATCTGACTCTTGATTTCCGCTCAGGTCATGATGTCATGGGTTCATGAGTTTGAGCCCCACATTGGGCTCTGCACTGCTTGGGATTTTCTCTCTCTGCTCCTCCCCTGCTTGCTCTCTGTCTCAAAAATAAATAAATAAAACCTAAAAACAAAAAAAAAATGACATTGTAAATCAGTAGGGGAAGGACAAACTTTTCCATATGTGTTACTGGGATAATTTGGAGCCCATACTGTAAATATAAATTGGCCTTCTGCCTATAGTATAGACAAAAATCAATTCCAGGCAGATTAAAGATGTATTTAAAAGGCAAACAATGTAAGTAAACACTTTTTTATGTTTTGAGTTCATTTTTGCAATGGATAATGAACCCAGTAACCTTAAAATAGCTGAGCAGTGCAACATAATTAACATGATAATTGCAGTAAAATTGTTGATATTAGTATGCAGATCAGTAAAATTTGTAGGAAACAAAATTTTGTATTGGATTGTAGCCTTTTTTAACTTTATTTTTTAGTTTTTAAAATTTATATCCAAGTTAGTTAGCATATAGTGAAGCAATGATTTCAGGACATTTCATAATGCTCCTTACCCATTTAGCCCATCCCCCCCTCCCACGATCCCTCCCGTAACCCTTAGTTTGTTCTCCATATTTATGAGTCTCTTCTGTTTTGTCCCCCCCCCCCGTTTTTATATTATTTTTGTTTCCCTTCCCTTGTGTTCATCTGTTTTGTCTCTTAAAGTCCTCATAGGAGTGAAGTCATATGATTTTTGTCTTTCTCTGACTAATTTTGCTTAGCATAATACCCTCCAGTTCCATCCACGTAGTTGCAAATGGCAAGATTTCATTCTTTATGATTGTCGAGTAATACTCCATTGTATATATATACCACATCTTCTTTATCCATTCATCCATCAATGGACATTTGGGCTCTTTCCATACTTTGGCTATTGTTGATAGTGCTGCCATAAACATGGGGGTGCATGTGTTCCTTCGAAACAGCACACCTGTATCCTGTGGATAAATGCCTAGTAGTGCAATTCCTGGGTCATAGGGTAGTTCTATTTTAGTTTTTTGAGGAACCTCCATACTCTTTTCCAGAGTGGCTGCACCAGCTTGCTTTCCCACCAACAATGCAAAAGGGATCCTCTCTCTCCACATCCTCGCCAACATCTGTTGTTGCCTGATTTGTTAATGTTAGCCATTTTGACAGGTGTGAGGTGGTATCTCATTGTGGTTTTGATTTGTATTTCCCTGATGATGAGTGATGTTGAGCATTTTTTCATGTGTCGGTTGGCCACCTGGACGTCTTCTTTGGAGAGGTGTCTATTCATGTCTTTTGCCCATCTCTTCACTGGATTATTTGTTTTTTGGGTGTTGAGTTTAATAAGTCCTTTGTAGATTTTGGATACTAACCCTTTATCTGATATGTTGTTTGCAAGTATCTTCTCCCATTCTGTCGGTTGCCTTTTAGTTTTGCGGATTGTAGCCTTGATTCTTACTATTTTGTTTAGACTAACGACTTGATTCCACACTGTTCAACCGGAAACAAAGCTTAGTGGGAGAGGAGAGCCAGAGAAGTGACAGGGAAGCTACAGATTACAACAGATTTGTGAACTTGGCCACACAGTGGTGGCAGGACCTAGCTGATACTGAGGTATATTTTAGCTCTATCCATGTCATTATGCTAAAGCAAAATGAGTTACTCAGAGAAAGACAAATACCATATGATTTCACTCATGTGTGGAATTTAAGAAACGAAATAAACAAGCCTAAGTTAAAAAAGAGACAAACCAAGAAACAGACTCTTAAGCATAAAGAACACACTGACGGTGACCAGAGGGGAGGTGGGCAGGGGGGAGGGAGGACAGAGGGGATGGGGACTAAGGAGGGCACTTGTTGCGATGAGCACCAGATGTTGAATGGAATAGTTGAGTCACTGTATTGTACACCTGAAACTAACATTATACTGTATGTTAGCCAACTGGAATTTAAATTAAAACTTAAAAAAAAACACCAAAGACATGTTTTAAACAACACTCATGTGTAAGAGCAAAAACTTCATGGACTGTATTTGTGACTAATTGTATAACAGGTTATTATAGTTTCTGTTCAGTGGAAAGGGCAAAATATTCCTACAAAGGGTTTTAATGTAGACTTTTTTTTTTTTTGCACCCATGCTGTTGATTGTTAAGTGTAAGAGTCTGATCATGGCGCTGAATAAATGTAAGTTGTGTCTTTAAAAACAAATAGGAGGGGGCACCTGGCTGGCTCAGTCAGTACAGCATGTGACTCTTGATTTCCAGGTTGAGTTCGAGCCCCATGTTGGGTTGAGAGATTACTTAAAAATAAAATCTTTAAAAAAAGGCAAGCAATAAAGTTTTTTGAAAGATAATATAGGAAAAAATTTTCATGATCTTGGGGTAGTGTGGATTTTTTTCATCAAAACACAAAAAGCACCACCCAAAAAGAAAATTAGTGGTATTTTATACTATATTAAAAATTAGGGGCATGTGGGTGGCTCAGTCGGTCAGGCGTCCAACTCTTGATCTTGGCTCAGGTCATGATCTCACGGTTCATGAGTTTGAGCCTCGTGTCAGGCTCCGCGCTGACAGTGCAGAGCCGGCTTGGGATTCTCTCTCTCTCCCCTTCTCTCTTTACCCCTCCACCACTCATGCTGTCTCTCTCTCAAAATAAATAAATAAACTTAAAAAAATTTAAAACACAGAACATGCTTGTCCAAAGGCACCATAAATAATGAAAAGACAAGCCATCAAATGGGATATATGTAATACCCTTATAACAAAGGCTTTCTTTGCAGAATATATAAGAACTTCTAGAGATCAGTAATAAAAAGACTGCAATATACAAGAAAAATGGACAAAGGTTTCAACAACACTTCACAAAAGAGAATATTCGGATGGTCAATAAACACAAAAAGAAGGCTCAACCTAGCAATTGGGGAAATGAAAATTAAAACTACACTAACATACCACTACACCCACCAGAATGACTAAAATTAAAACAACTGAAAATACCAAGTGTTTATGGGCAGTAATGGAAACTCTCATATTACTAATGGTTCAGTCACCTTGGAAAACAGTGGCATTTGCTAATGAAATAGAAAATACACACACATTGTGACTTACCGGTCCTACTTCTAACTAAGTCTCAACATTAGAGAAATGTGTGCACATACTCTCCAAGATACATGTACAAGGATGTACATCACAGTATTCATAATTGCTTCAAAATGGAAACCCAAATGTTCATCAAAAATAAAATGTTAATTACACATTTATGTATTACGTAAATAAATTATAATGGTACAATATCATGCCATGGAAAATAAGACCAAGGGCAAATGAACCCAGTAAGACTACTTGTAAAAACATAACACCAGTATATTAAGGGACAACACACACACACACACACACACACGCACACGTGTACGCAAATATATACAATGTGACTTCATTCAAATAACATTCCCAGACAGAGGCACCTAGATGGCTCAGCTGTTGAGCATCTGACTCTTGATTCCAGCTCAGGTCACCATCCCAGGGTCTTGAGATCAAGCCCCACATCAGGTTCCGTGCTGAGCATGGAGCCCACTTAAGAGTCCGTCTGTCTGTCTGTCTGTCTCTCTCTCTCTCTGCCCCTCTACTCCACTCATGTGCTCTCTCTCAAATTAAAAATATTTTTAAAAATTAACATTCCCAAATAGGCAACTAAAGTATACTGTTTAGGAAAGTGAGAAAGATATTTGAGAAGTAGAGTACTCCATGCCTTTGGTGGGGAGAGAACTAAAATCAGAAAGAAGACATGCTCTGCAGCTAAAACAGGACATAAAGGGAAATTTATTCTTTAGAAAAGAGGAAATCATAAATCAATAACCAAAACCTTCAACTCTAGATCCAGAAAAAGGACAGCAAGCTAAACCCAAGGCAAAGAGAAGAAAGAAAAGAATAACCATTACATTAGAAACTCAATGAAGCAGAACACAAAACACAAAAGAAATTTCGATTCCAAATTTCAAATTTCAAAAGATTCCGAAAGAAAAGATTCCAAAACATGGTTCTTTGAAAAGATCATCAAATTGACAAACCATTAGGCAGACGGACCAAGAGAAAGAGAGAAAACATCTGTCACAAGAATCAGGAATGAAAAAAGAGACATTATCATCAATCCTACACATATTAAGAGGATTGTAAGGTGATACTTTAAACAACTACATGCCAACAAATACGGTAACAGAGGTGATGTGGACCAATTCCTGGAGGAACATGAATTGCCAAAAGTGATTCATGAAGAAACAGAAAACCTGAATAAGCCTGTGACAGGTAAAGAGATTGAATTAGTAATTACAATTAATACTTCCACAAGGAAAGCCCAGATGGCTTCATTGATGAATTCTACTGAATATTTCGAGAAAAACTAATATCAATCCTTCATAAACAGTTACACACCAACTGGGATTTATCATAGGAATACAAGATTGATTTAACATTAAAAATCAATTAATATACTATATACCATATTGATAAAGAGATAAAAACCACATGGTCATCTCAAAAGTTACACAAAGAGCATTTGACAAAAATCCAACATCTCTTGATAATTAAAACAAATCAAAAGCAAAACACTGAGAACAGATGGGAATGTCTTCAATCTAATCTGCAGAAAACCCACAGCTAACATTATACTTGATGAAAGACTGGTTGCTTTCCCCTAAGATCAGGAGCAAGACAAGGATGTCTTTTCTTACCACTTCTGTTCAACACTATATTGGAGGCTCTCCTCAGGCAAATTAAGCTAAATAAAGACATACAAGCCATCAAAATTGGAAAGGAAAAGTAAAACTATGTGCAGAAAACATGACCTTCTGTATAGAAAATCCAAAGAGATTTACTAAAAAGTTCCCAGAGTTAACAGACAGGTTCAGCGAAGGTACAGATACAAGAATAATAACAAAAGTCAATTGTGTTTCTATATGCTAGCAACAAGAAATTATAAAAAGAAGAAATTATAAAAATAATTCCATTCAGAGTACCATCAAAAAGAAGAAAACACCTAGGAATAAATTCACCAAAAGAAGTGCAAGACTTGTATGCCGAAAACTACAACACGTTGAAGGAAAATAAAGCTCTAAATAAAGAGAAAGACATCCCATGTTAATGGATCAGAATACTTAAAATGTTAAGATGGAAATTCCCCCTAAATTGATCTACAGGTTTAATGCAACCCCTATCCAAAACTCAGAAACTGACGAGCTGATTCTAAAATCTTCACGGAATTGCAAAAGACCCAGAATAGTCAAAGCAATTTTTAAAAGAACCAAGTTGGAGGACTCACATTTCCCAATTTCAAATTTACTGCAAATCTACAGCCATCAAGACAGTGTGGTGCTGACATAAGGATGGACACAGATACCAATGGAAAAGAACTGAGAGTCCAGAAATAAACCTGTGTGTGTGTGTGTGTGTGTGTGTGTGTGTGTGACCAGCTGATTTTCAACAAAGGCACCAAGATCGTAAGAGTTGAAAGGATAGTATTTTTAACAAAATGCTGGCGGGACAACTGAATAGCCACGTCCGAAAGGATGAAACCGTACCCCTGTCCCTCACCACATAAAAAAAGCAACTCAAAGTGAATCACAGACCTAAAAGTACTGGTTGAAACTATACAACTTTTAGAAGCCAACTGTAGGGAGTGAGTTGGAGGATTGGAGGGCTGATGAAAGAAAAAGACACGATACAGACACAAGATGGCAGTAATGTGCGCATGCCTTGTGTGGGAGACACAGAGGGTACGTTGAGGGAGAGGCTTAGCACACCATGCCAGGGACTGTCCATTGTTCAGCAGGGCCACCGACCTCAGGGGAATTCCAAGGGAGAGAGGCCGATGTGTCTACGTGGTGTCAGCTTGGCCACACAGTAGAGCACTTGTGCCAGAGAGTTCAAAGGGTCACCGAGCTTGGGATCTTTACAGCACCGCGGCTTACTCTGTCTACGGCTAACAAACGTTGTCAGCTTCACAAGGTAGGCAAAGCAGTCTTTACAGGACTAAATTCTGCTCATTTGGGCGATGCTTAAAACCACTGAATGTACAAGAATTTGAGTTTAGCACCACCAGCTTTTCAGCTAATGGGTCTCTGCTTGCTCTTGAAAAATAAACAACCGGGGTGCCTGGGTGGCTCAGCCGGTTAAGCGTCCGACTTCAGCTCATGTCACGGTATCGCGGTTCACGAGTTCGAGCCCCGTGTCAGGCTCCGGGCTGACAGCTCGGAGCCTGGAGCCTGCTTCGGATTCCGTGTCTCCCTCTCTCTCTGTCCCTCCCCCACTTGTACTCTGTCTCTCTCAAAAATAAACAGACATTTAAAAATGTTTTTAAAAACACTAAAAAATTAAATAAAAATAAATTACCTAGAGAAGAATATAACAGGGCCATCTTGGGCTCACTTACACTTTAAAAAAGTAATAAATCTTTGTGACTTTAGATCGGGCAATGATTTCTTAGATACCACACCAAGTGAAAAAAAAGGCAAAATTGGGGTGCCTGAGTGGCTCAGTCAGTTGAGCATCCAACGCTTGATTTCAGCTCAGCTCACGATCACAGGGTTGTGGGAATAAGCCCTAAGTTAGACTCTGCACTGAGTGTGGCACCTGCTTACGATTCTCTCTCTCTCCCTCTGCCCCTCCCCTGCTTGCAAGAGCATGCAAGTTCTCTCTCTCTCTCTCTCTCTCTAAAGTACAAAAGAAAAAAGACAAACTTGATAGATTTGGCCATTAAAATAAAAAACTCTCACACTTCAAATGATACCATCAGGAAAGTGAAAAGACAACACGCAAATGTTTGCAAATTGAATACCTGATAAAAATTTCGTATCAAGAATGTATAAAAAAAAACTCTTAAAACTCACTAACAAAGCAAATAACCCAATTAAAAAACAAAGGATTTGAATACACATTTGTCCAAAAAAGATACATGAACGGTCAGTAACACACATGAACAGGAGCTTAATATCATTAGTCGAGAGAGAGACTCAAATCAAAACCACAATGAGATAGCACTTCACATCCATTAGGATGGCTATTATAATAAATACAAATAATAACAGGCTTTGGTGAGGATGTTGACAAATGGGAACCAACATGCACTTGCTGGTGGGACTTCTGGAAACAATTTGGCAGGTTCTCAATGTGTTAAACGCAGAGTTTCTGTATGATTGAGCAATTCCACTCCTAGGTCTCTACCCCAAAGCACTGGAAACATATGTCCACACAAGAATTTGTACACGAACGTTCATTTGGCTATTATGAAAACAACCTGAATGGCCATCAATTGATTCGTGGGTGAACATAACACGCATGTCTACACGACAGAATACTATTTGGCAATAAAAAGGAAGGACGTACCAATGCGAGCTACAACATAGATGAACCTCAAAATACCGAGCTAAGTGAAGGAAGCCATAAAATGCCACATATTGTAGAATCTCATTTATATAAAATGCCCAGAGTTGGCAGATCTATAGAAACAGAAAGGAGAGTAGTGGTTGCCAAGGGTGAGAGTGGAGACGTGGCTGGGGAATACGGAATGACCGGTGATGGGCATGAGGTTTCTTTCTGGGGTGACAGAAAGAGTCTAAAATCATTGTGACGATAGCTGCATATCTCTGTAAATACACCAAAGACTATTGACTGAGACAATTAAATCTGATCAATTTTATAGCATTTAATTCCTATGTCAAAAAAGCTATTTTCAAAAAAGGGAAAGGGGGCACGTAAGAGACTTCTGGCGTGCTAGTAGGTATTGCTACAGTTACTGACTTGGGTTAAACTGGTATTTATACGTGTTAAACTTCATGTTTTATGAACTTCTCTGTATACACCTTATAACGCACAACAAAAATAGCGGGGTGGGGCGCCTGGGTGGCGCAGTCGGTTGAGCGTCCGACTTCAGCCAGGTCACGATCTCGCGGTCCGTGAGTTCGAGCCCCGTGTCGGGCTCTGGGCTGATGGCTCAGAGCCTGGAGCCTGTTTCCGATTCTGTGTCTCCCTCTCTCTCTGCCCCTCCCCTGTTCATGCTCTGTCTCTCTCTGTACCAAAAATAAATAAAAACGTTGAAAAAAAAATTAAAAAAAAAAAAAATAGCGGGGAAATTCGTATCTTAAGTATGGCTTTTCAACAAAATAAGTCAGTCAGAGAAAGACAAATACCATATGATTTCACTCGTATGTGGAATTTAAGAAACAAGACAGACGAACATATGGGGGGGTGGTTAGAGAGGGGAAACAAACCATGAGAGACTCTTAAGTACAGAACAAACCGAGGGTTGATGGGGGTGGGGTGGGGGGAGTGGATTGAAGGGGTGATGGGCATCAAGGAGGGTGCTTGTTGGGATGAGCACTGGTTGTTATATGTAAGTGATGAATCACAGGATTCTACTCCTGAAACCAATCTTGCGTTGTATGTTAACTAACCAGAATTTAAATAAAAACTTGGAAAGAAAAATACATACATACATAAAGAAGGCTTTTCAAAGCATATGCACTCCTCACTTACTCTGAAATATAACTGTAAATAAAGACCGCCCTTCCAGGAGGGAGCAGACCACCTCTGACACCAGGTAAAATCAATGCACAAGGTCAAACACCAATGCATTTGCCTTAGTTCCCCAAACTGTCTCCGGATTGTCTTCTAGGGACAAGAACTGGAGGGGGTTTGAGTTATTTTTTAAAAATTTTTAAGTATATTTATTTATTTTTGTGAGAGAGAGAGAAAGTAAATGGGAGAGGGGCAGAGAAAGAGGGGGAGAGAGAGAATCCCAAGCAGGCTCCACACTGTCGGTCAGTCTCTAACTTGAGGCTCGATCCCACAAACCGTCAGATCATGACCTGAGCTGAAATCAAGAGCTGAAATCAAGAGCTTAATTGACTGAGCCATCCCAGGAAGCCCAAAGTTTTTTTTTACTTGTGTTTCTTTTAAGTAATCTCTAAGCCCAACACGGGGCTCAAACTCATGACTGTGAGCTCAAGAGTCACATGCTCTAACCAACCGAGCCAGCCAGCCACCCCATTTGAGTTATATTTTAATGATAAGTGCTTCCTGTGTGTGATGCATGAGTAATAATGATGAGAGTAATAATTGAGCCTCACCTAGAGGACAAAATACTAAAGAAAAAGAGAAAAAGACATTCCTCCAGGACACCTTTCCACTGTCGATTTCCTATCTTTCTCTATCGCCGTTTTACAACTTTTCCTTTGGAAATAAAGCTTAAAATAAAAATAAAATAGGGGCATCTGGGTGGCTCAGTCGGTTGGGCAACTGGCTCTGGCTCAGGTCATGATCTCGTGGTTCGTGAGTTTGAGCCCTGTGTCGGGCTCTGGGCTGACAGCTCGGAGCCTGGAGCTGCTTCTGATTCTGTGTCTCCCTCGCTCTCTGCCCCTCCCCTGCTCATGCTCTGTCTCTCTCTCAAAATAAAATAAAATAAAATAATAAAATAACGTAAAAAAAATTTAAAAAAATAAAATAGACGTGGGTTGGGTCTATTTTTGAAACGGACTCACAGAAATTTGCAAAAATAGTCGCAGGTCCTGTGTCTCCTTCCACTAACTTCTACTAGTGACATCTTAGATGACATCTTATTACCGTGTTATAACACCCAAACCAGGAAACTGACATCGCTACAATACTGTCGGCTACACACTTTATCCCATAGTCACCAGTTATACATGCACCCATTTTCACCCATTTTCATGCACATGTGTGGGTGTGTGTGTGGCTGGGCGGGTGTGTGTGTGTGTGTTCTATGAGATTTTAGTCCATGTATAGACGTGTATAGCCACCACTCGATCAAGGTAACGTAACTCTTCCATTGTCACCAAGGACCTTGCTCGGTGAACTCGCAAGGAACTCCCCTTTATATGGTGCCCCCACTGTGCCTCTCCTCTGGCAACCACTGATTTATTTGTTCTCTACCCTTACTGCCATTTTGCAAGTGACACATAAATGGAATCATACAGCATTAGATTGACTTTTAAACTGTCGAGATCTCTCTCATTAAAGGAAAAACAATGTCTCAGCCCCACATAGTCTCCAGCTAGCTGTTTTTCTCCTCACCCTCAGAGTCCGACATGCTTTTGGGGATTGCTGTTTCTATACACCTAACAGCTCACTGGTTTCTATCCTACATTTCTGCTCATACTTTCTGTTTCCACTGTTGACTCATCCTTCCGCTACCCGGTCATTAAATGTTGTAGTTACTCAAGGCTCTGTTCTACATTTTCTTCTTTTGACATTTCTTCCTAAGGGATCTCATCCATACCCATGGCCCCAGAACACTCATGACTCAAACTCAAACACACACACACACACACACACACACACACACACACACACACACTGGAGCCACAAAGCCATTGCTGTAAACGAACTGCCTTTTGGACATATCCTTCAGAATATCTTAAACACACCTGAAACTTAGCATGTCCAAAATTCAACTTGGCACATCTCACCCTCCCAAACCTTCATACGTCCGCCATGACCCTGTTAGCGGACACCCCCTTTCCTCTCGCTATCACATATTCAATTCAAGTCCATCCATTTCACCCAGAAAGTGTATTTTCACGACCATCCTCCTCTCCCACCTCACCCAAACTACCATTATCTCCCTTCTGGACCACTGTCAGAGTCCCTAACCGATCACCCCGCCGTCACTAAGTCATTCTTTCCACTATGGCCAGAATAACATTTAAGATGGACATTTCAAGATAATCTCATCCTGCCAGTCCTTCTCTTGCCTCTCAAATATCCATCAATCTCCTGCCATTGTTTCCAGAAGAGAAAGTACCTAATATGGCCTGGACCACAGTGACCCCTAATCACTTCCTCCAGCTCGTTTTTATCTAAGCTGTTTCTCCTAACAACACCTGGCCTTTTTTCATTTCCTCAAAGTACAACCCTGTACCCAGAATATATCGCTTTGATCCCTTCTCGCGTATTTTACTCTCCTACCCTTTAGACCTCAGCTCAATCATCTCCACTGGGAAACCTTCCCTGAGTCTCCAGAGAAGGTCAACTCCTGCTCTAACAGTCTCACAGCCCCGTGTTCCTTTCTCTCATGTGAGATACTAAACCTATAATCGCATGTTTAATTATGAGACTGATTAATTACCTGTACCCCCTAAAAAACTGAAAACCGCACAGGGAAGGAACCGTGTGTAAGTTTGCTGCTGCACCCCCAAGAGCCCAGCACACATGAGGATCCCAATTAATATTTACTGAAAGAAGAAATGGACATTGCACCTAACGACCCACCACAGCGATTCCTACAAAACCTTTTACACGAACCTGGGATTTAAACATGCGAGCATTCCTAGAATATCTTTAGAACAGCTGCATGTTTGCTTGAGAACTAGGCATGTACCCAAATGGTACACTGACATGTTTAGAATGAAATGTCCTACAGACAGTATCCCCAACATGACTAGGCAGCAGTCTACAAATTTATTTGTACTGCACGTGACCTTCCCCCGCAGAAACAATTTGCGAATGGTGAGTAAGCTCCAACCCAGCCCTCAAAATCTTACCTATCTCCCGATGGAGTCAGCATCTTACTGTAAGAACTTTAAGGCTGACTGCACTTCTGAACCAAGAATTCAGGGAACCTCTCAGTCCAGAGCACCCCTCAACTCCAAGCCCTTCAGGGCTTGAACCCCCATGGGCTCCTTCAGCCCTGACCCTTTAGTCTTTCTCATGGCCCTAAAGCTTTTTGAGCCCTAAGCAAAGCAGGAGGCAATGTATACACAGAAGCAAGTTCCAAAATCAAGAAGATCTGCTGGCAGCCAGAGACAATAGTAATGGAAATCTGCAGAAAAGAAGAGGTCACGAGTGAAGGGCTGGGCACAGCAGACATGGCATGGGAGAGAGAGAGCTCTGGCAGGGAGGATTTCAGGACAGCCAGGGTGTGCAGGAGGCAAGCTCAGAACCCAAATAACTGACTGAGTTGTGACTCCCATGCTCCTAAAATGGGACATATATCCCCAAATCATCTTAGCTTCACGAGATCCTCCCTATCCTCCACCAAGAGCTTTCAGTTCCCTTGTACCTTTTCATCAGAAGCAATAAATACAAGTTAGCAAACATATCAATCCCAAATTCGGTAGGAAGAAAAAAAAACAAGTAAACTAGAAACCATACCTTTGTTCCATTCCAGGTAGGAAAGGGTCAAACAGCACAAAACAGCTCCTTAGAGAAAACAGAAACAGAAGGAGACTGAAATCTTCTTTTAAATGATGTTTACAACTTCTAGGATGACTCCAGCCTGTAAATTTCAATTTGCGTGGTAACGAATTTGATTTGATTTCTTTGAAGCCAGAAAACCTTTTCAAAAGCAGTTATGAGAGCACAGGGGGTGAGGGGACTTGTGGAGGCACAGACATTCAGCCAGCTGATGTGAGTTTCTGTTGTCTTCAGATACCTGCCAACCTTCACTCACCCACATGGCTCCACCCATTACAGCCTGGCAAGTGGAGGGTGATTTTAGATAAACTTCTAATTCCCTGCCAGCACCAGAGCTTGGGGTGTGTATGGGTGTGTGTGGGTGTGGGGGTAGGGAGTGTTATGGGTGTGTGTGGGGGGTGGTGGGTACATGCGGGGGGGTAGAGATGTGTGGGTGTGTGACAATGTGCATGTGTGTGTGTGTATGTATGTGTGTGTGTATGTGTGTGTGTGTGTGTGTGTGTGTGTGTGTGTGTGTGTGTGTGCAGGCACATGAATGAGGTGACAGAGGAGAAAGTACCAAGGAGGAATTAACTCTGTTAACTCTGCCTCTTCGAGTCAGCTCATCACCTACACACATATACCCCGTATTTAATGCACTGACAATAACTGCTTTCCTAGCGAACAAAGGGTATCTGCAGACTATTTTCCATCGAGGTGTAGAGTTTAGCTCTGGCCCCAGGTCGTCCCTGATTCCTACACCCCTCTGACTGCGATTCTGTCTTCCCAGTCCCTGGAGCCCAGGCCGGTGCCAGCTCAGGGTCCAAACCCAGATCTCCTGGCAAGTCTGGGATCTTCTCCATGGTTGATTTCCCCTTTGTGACAAATTCGCTGTCTCTCGGCTGGTCACTATCCCGGCACTTGCTGGCAGGTCTTCTACGGTCCGTCAAACAAGGACAAGAAAGTAAACAATAAAAGACTATCAGACAGTTTTCCCATCGGGTTAAAAACCCTCAAGTTCTTCCTCCTTCATTGAAATCACTCCATTTTTTTTCCTTTTAAATTTTACTGATTTTTGAGAGAGAGAGAGATCATGCACACAGGGGAGGGGCAGAGAGAGAGAGAGAGAGAGAGAGAGAGAGAGAGAGAGAGAAGACAAAATCCCAAGCAGGCTCCGCACTGTCAGCGCAGAGCCCGGTGCGGGGCTCAGACCCACGGACCGTGAGATCACGACCTGAGCTGAAACCAAGCATTGGACACTTAACCGAATGAGCCAGCCAGGTGTTCCTCACTCACCACCTTTTCTTTTTTCTTTTTTTTTTTTAATTTTTTTTTTTTAACATTTATTTATTTTTGGGACAGAGAGAGACAGAGCATGAACGGGGGAGGGGCAGAGAGAGAGGGAGACACAGAATCGGAAACAGGCTCCAGGCTCTGAGCCATCAGCCCAGAGCCCGACGCGGGGCTCGAACTCCCGGACCGCGAGATCGTGACCTGGCTGAAGTCGGACGCTTAACCGACTGCGCCACCCAGGCGCCCCACTCACCACCTTTTCTAACTGACTTTTCTTTCTTCTGAATTCCTGGAGAATTCTGCACCTCACAAATTGTACTTGAGGAAAAAGGAATAATACTAAATTCTCTAAATATGTTATTTCTGCTAGTAAGACTGTAAGCTTCTGGAGCACAGGAAGTGTGACGAAGGACTTGTATCCCCGAGGACGCTTATGATGGTGTGGAGGGACCAACTCAATGGCAAATCATCAGTGGAGTAGCAAATCAGCTTCAACTGTTCTAGGAGGAGACATGTCTGTTAATAGGATAAAGGAAGGATTTCTACATAAGGCAATTCGAGGTAACCTCTGGCCCCTGAAAGTGTTCTTCTCCTTCCCAAATCGAGAAAGTCTCTCAATTCTTCCTTCCCTAGTGTTACAACATATTGCATCATACTTTTCAACGTTTATTTATTTTTGGGACAGAGAGAGACAGAACATGAATGGGGGAGGGGCAGAGAGAGAGGGAGACACAGAATCGGAAACAGGCTCCAGGCTCTGAGCCATCAGCCCAGAGCCTGACGCGGGGCTCGAACTCCCGGACCGCGAGATTGTGACCTGGCTGAAGTCGGACGCTTAACCGACTGCGCCACCCAGGCGCCCCTGCATCATACTTTTTAAAAACTCAAGTATAACATATAGTAAGGTGCACTAATCTTGAATGTACAGCTTTGTGATTTTTTAAATTTAACTATGCTTCACACCCAGTGCAGAGCCCAACATGGGACTTGAACTCATAACCCTGAGATCAAGATCGGAGCCGAGATCAAGAGTCAGATGCTTAACCGACTGAGCCATCCAGGTGCCCCTATGATCTCTTACATAGATATACACCTATGCAAATGCCTCCCACATCAAAGTACACAACATTTGTAGTTCCCCAGCAAACTCCTGCCCTGCCAATACCCACTCCAATACCAACCACTCTTCTGACCTCTATCACTACAGGTTAGTTATGCCTACTCTTGAATTTCATATAAATGGAATCGTGCAGTTACATACCTGGGCTCTTTCTCCCACCATTATGACATTTATCCATATTATTATTTGTTTTTAATTTTTTTTAATGTTTATTTATTTTGGGGAGAGAGAGACAGAGCGTGAGCAGGGGAGGGGCAGAGAGAGAGGGAGACACAGAATCCAAAGCAGGCTCCAGGCTCTGAGCCGTCAGCAGAAGAGCCCAACGCGGGGCTCGAACTCACGAGCCTTCAAGCAGCAAGATCGTGACCTGAGCCGAAGTCGGCCGCTCAACCAACTGAGCCACCCAGGTGCCCTGACATTTATCCGTATTATACACAGCAGTGGGGTGTTCCTTTTCATTGCTACCTAGTATTCCACTGTGTAAATACGCTACATTTTCTTTATCCTACTATTGTTAGCTATTTGGTCTGTTCCTTGTTTTTGCCTATTATGACTAAACATGCTATGAATATTCTTGCACATAACTTTTGGTGGACGTAAGTGCTCATTTCTGTTGGCAATATACCCAGGGATGGCATTTCTGAGTCAAATGGTATATAAACAACCAACGTTGACAGGTTCAAACAATTTTCCAAAGAGACTCTGCCAATTTACACTCGCAACAACAAGTGTAAGAGTTGTGTGGCGATATCACAGGCTTTTTGCACCGTTTTCGCGGTGTTTTTTAGTGTGTAATTAGTCAACTGGACATGGCCAGTTGCATGCTAAGCAGCTATGAACCTTTGTGATTGGTTGACCAGCCCTAACGCAAGCATACGGACAGCGTTAAGGGGACCAGCACCCAAGAGTGTGGTATGGGGACCAGATGCGTCACAAAAGTGAATCTGAATTAGGTAGACAAAGGAGAATGGCAACGAGTCTGTTATTGACTCCTGGCTAATGGTGAGTCACACTCTCTGCGGTCTGTACGTTATTGCTGGTGGCTGTACATGTATTACATGGTTCATACATTCTACACAAGCCTCACTTAAGGAAAGGAGGCAGGAAACTGCCAGAAGAAACTGGCACAATTGCCGTGGGAACCCGCATTGCTTGCCAACACTGAGAAACCTAAGAGAAATCAAAGGGGGTATGAGAACCACTACGTATGTGGAGGAAATTGGGAATTGGAAATAAGAAGATCTCTCTCCCCAAGATGGACTGAGTACACAAGGCAGAACTTAAAAAAACACCTTTTTCATAGTGCACTGAGTTATAAACATCGTCATTTTAATAGCGGGAGCCCGGACACTCGTGAGGAGAAAACAGGTCTGGTGATGGCTTTTCTGCCTGTTGAAGTACTGACAGAAAAAGAACTAGGATTCTGGAGAAGGGGGCTCTTGAATGAGCACGAGCCAGTAGGAGGTGGGGGGAAGGCACCTGGGGAAGCAGGTGCACGCAGGCTCCCAAGATGGGGAGGGGGAAGGACTTTCAAGGACAGTGTGTGCTCTCTGGAGGGCAGTGATACCACCCCTCCTTACACCTCCAGCAAAGAGAGCCCCACACAAGGTGAATGGCGCTTGGGAAACACAGGGAAAGATGTGGCCTTTGTCCGGGCCAGGATGGGCTGGCTGTAAGGAGGAGTGAGGTCAGGAGATGATTGGCCAAAGAAAATTGGGCCTTGAAGGGACTATTTATACAAAACCTGCTGGAATCAAAAAGAAACAAAACAAAAAAAAAAAACCTAGGAGGGGCATTAAACCTCCCATCGGGTATGGGGTTGGGAGTTAGACATTTAAGTCTCAAAGGACAAAGTGACATGCAGGAAGATGTTGCAGAGATGGAAAAGGAAGTATGAACAGGGAGCAGCGAGGGAACAGCCGTAAGAAACAGAACCGTGAGTGCCACAGCAACGCGTAGTCAGAAGAGGCCTTAGGTAGCAGGATATACCAAAACCACATTTAGAATCTGTGAACTAGGAAACCAATTTAAGGAGTCTCATCCCCCTCCCCCCACCCCCCACCAGCTCAGAAAAAAATTACAAAAGAAAAAAGAACACAGAAGAGAGAGAAATTATGAAACACAAAATAAATAGGAAGAAAATATGACAATACATAAGAATTTGTCTTCCAAAGGGGGAAAAAAAAAACAAATTGAAAAGGAACAATCAAAGAAATAAAAAGAGAACTTTTTTTTTTCCAGCTGAAGAAAAACCAGATTCCATAGTTAAAGGATCTAATGATTGTTGGGCAGGAATGCTGAAAAAAGACATACTACAGATAATCTGATGACACTTACAAGTGACCAAAAAAAAATCCTACAAGCTTCCAGACCACTCCCCTACCCACCGTACTCCCTCCACCCATAGAAGTCCCCCAAACAGCACCTGGCCAGGGAAAAGAAACCTGCTGATATCAGCCCTCTCATTTGCAAATAAAATGCTAGGGGGATGACAAAAGAAGTGGGGGGGGGGGGACATTCTACAGCCTGGTGGTGACTCAAGCGAGGCTATAAAAAGAAGATCTCTTCAGACTTGCCTGACTCAGAATACACACGGGTCAGCTGTGCTCCCCTGAGAGGCCCTTCCCCAGTCCCCTCATCCTCTCTGTCTCGAACTCTGGGGAGAAACCACTGTAACAGAACACTGCACCTCCCAAAGAAGTGTGCCAGCCTTCTCCAGGGAAAGGTTTGTATCCCGCCCACTCTCACCCACACTGTACCCTAGAGAAAAGTTCTCTAGATCCCTCAACACTGTCCTACTAAACCTCCCTCGGATGATGGCCTTTTCCGGCAACTATCCTCTCTCTCTCTCTCTCTCTCTCTTTCATCTGCCACATTTCTTGTTACTCTTATTCCTCCTCTCCACTTCCTAACTCTCCCTCCCCAGTGCCATCTGGCTTCTCCCGCCGTGCCTGGAAGGAAGGCCATCCAGGAAGGTGTGATAGCATCTGCCCATCCTTACCGTACTGGCCTCACTGTTACACCCAGTATGACCACCCACCTTCTCCTTGAAACTTTCTGCTTGCTAGAAATCGGTGAATGGAATGCATTCATTCCTGGGCCTCCAGAGCTGTTTGCTCTGTTCTGTTTTGGTTTTGTTTCCTCCTTTCCCTCTGCCTGACCTTAAATGTTCCTGTTCCCCAGGCTTCCTTCCCTCGTTGCTCTTTTCAGAGACTGTGTCCGCCTCGCTCATTTGTTTCTGGAAATCAGAACCTCCTCGAGTAAAAAGAGGGGTTTGTGAGAAGGATCCAGGGATATCTCAAAAAACCCAAGCACAGGAACCCCTGTGGTCTCATGCAGGTCTGGAATCCCTTGCTTTTTGTCCCTGCTTGGAGAACACTTATCCCCCTTCTGCCTGTGTTTCCAGGGCATGCGGGAATAGAAAGACAAATCTGAATGGCCAGGCACACATTCACAGGGTCACGTGCTTCAGTGGGTTGAGCCACGGGAGTGGGGGTAGCGAAGGGGGAAGGCTTGGGTTCTTTTTTAGGCTACTGGTTGGACTTGGAATTTCCCCCGCAAGCCCAGTCGTATCTCTGTAGGCACAACAGCACATGACCAGTCCCCGAACAGAGGTCCAGGACAGGGGATTGAGGGCCCCATGCCTTCTTCAGTCATGCGCTGTAATATGGCTTTTATCAAAGAAGCCTGCGCTGGGGTTTCTAGGGTACTGCACTGACTCACAGAATCATTATTTCCATGCATCCACAAGTGGATCTTCGTGTGCGTGCCCAATTTACGAGAACCTAGAAGACTCTTTCCCTAAGCAGCTCTAGTGGACGCTGAATTCATTCTAGGACGGTGCGCAAGGATGAGCTCCCAAAGGCCAGCACTCTGCTGCCTTCTCTTCATTGCCTGTGTCTGGCAAAGAGCCTGGGCCAGAGGCACACGGTCAACGGTTAATAAATACTGGCTCAACAAACACCTCCGTAGCATGTTCCTTTCTTGGAAGTATTAACCAGTCTGCTTCTGGAACCGGCACACATCCTCTTCACCCGGCTTCAATCTTCCCTTCCTACAAACCCCAGAGGCCATTTCCAACTCATTCCCTCCCTCCTGGAAGAATCTCACGCATAAGTGTCAGTCTTTAAGCATTTTGAGATTTGGGGAAAACAAAACAGATATGGAACAATGTTTGCTTCTCAAGATTAATGGTGCCCTTTGCCAGTAAGGAAAAAAAAAAAAATCTAATGGAATCGTTTCATTGAGTTAGTTTAATTTGCACATTTATATAAGATTTATGATCAACTGGATGGAAAAAGACTGGCAACCAGCTTTTTGTTCTGTTTGAGGCCTGTGCTAATAGCTGCCTCCCATCGACAGAAATGGACCCACCAAGTGGGAGCATTGTTCCTTTTCCTGTGGAGACTGTTGGATTGCTCCTTTTCCTTTCTGGGCCAAGAAGAAAGCCAAGAGGGAGGGAAATACTTCTCTAGTCATTCTTGACTTGTATACCGTGTGTTTCTCTCCATCTCCATCGTGACGGATTTCAGCCACTACCTTCCCATCAAGTATAAATGACCAAAGGTACCAGCCTAATCACTGGCCAGGCGACTCTGTCACCCATAGCTCTCATTTCTAAAGTCTACGCCAGAAGCCCACTCCATGTCAAGGCATTTGGTCTCTCTGCCCAAGGGAGGACTTCCAGCACCAAGGACACATGAGTTCAGTTAAATGCTCACAGGGCACTTTCCGTGTCAGGTCTTAGCCTCAGTGCTAGGGATACAGAATCGAGTAAGATACAGGAGCTTACGGGCTAGTGAGAAAGGCAGACATCTTATTGGAAAATGCCCGTGAAATGTGCCAAGTGACCAATTCCTCTACCTGGGTTCTAGACTTCCTTCTTCAGTGCATAGTCTCAGGAGCCCCAGGCTATTGTCCCTTTCTCTCCTAATTCTTCAGTCTCTCCTCTCTCCCCAGCTCCTTCCCTTTGGCATTTAAACGTGTGCAAGCCTCTCCAGTTTTTAAAACTATAATTCTTTCTAAACTCACTATTGTCCCCCCCAGCAATGGTCCTTTCTCTTTACTTCCGGAAGAGTATCACTCTTTGTCTGTCCCTCTGTCTCTCTTTCTCCTCTCTTCTTACTTTCCACTGACCCCTCAAGCCACTCAAGATGAGTGTTGCCCTCATCCTCCACCAGGAATGTCCTAAGACCAGCAATATCTTCTACATTGTGAAATCCAAACGATGCTTCTCAGTCATCCACTTACTGGACATCTCAGCTCCACTGGCACCCTGGACAACGCTCCCCCTTCTGGAAAACTCTTTCCCTGTGGCCTCCGTGGAAGCCTTCTTGACCCTAGGTCCACCTGCAGCCCCCCAGCTCCTACCAAACACCATGCCTGTCCCTCCAGGGGGATCCAGGGCCTCAGCCACATCCCTGGCCTTCTCATGTGAACTTCAGGAAGAGCCTCCTACTCTCCTCCTGCCAGCCCACCTCCAACTTACGCAGTATGTTACAGCTAGACGAGCCTTAAAAATGTCAGATGTAACCACGTCTCTTCCCTGCTTGCAGCTCCCGATGATTCCCCACTTCCTTGGGGATAAAGTCCAAAATCCTTAGCGTGGCCTATCATGCTCATCCTGGCGTGTGCCTCCCTCTCCTGCCCTTATCTTCCACTGCTCACCCCGGTCTGGCCAGTGTGACGCTCTTAGTTTTCCTGCTGTTCTGTGGACCTGTGCACTTCAGTTGTTCCCCCTACTTCAACATCCCCCCTCCCCATCTTTGCCTGGCTAACTCCCTCCCACTCCTCAGATTTCACTTGAAATGCCACTTCACCTGGAAAGTGAACCCAAAGTTTTGGTTCAATCCCACTATAAGCTTCCGTGGCACGGAGAACTTTCCATTTCTCCAGCTTAACATCCAGCACACCTGTTATTACTTATTCACTGCCTGTCTTCATGTTTGAACATTAACCTAAATGGGGGGCGGTGGGGGGCTGTCTTGTTTACTGCTGTATCCCCAACACCTAGCATGGGGCATATTTTTGAATGAATGCATGAATGAATGAGAAATGCACTAGATGCTATAAAAACAACTACGCAGTCATCACAGGTCAGGCCTTTTCCCAAACTATACTACTATGATTTCTAAAGGAAATGTAGTCGAAACCAGATGGTGGGTTCATAGAAAGGGCGAGATGTTTGTAAAGGGCAGGTGTGTTTATGGAAAGTAGTTAAGGAGGGCATAATGGCTTTTAAGAGAACCACTGTTATTCTTGGGTTCCAAATACAAGATCTAGGGTGTGACAGTATCCAATAATTCTGCCCATGATATGGTTCATACTCTGAGGAAATATTTGTTATCTTAAATTCACGTCGCACATTTTCAGTTGAGTAAAGGCATGATAGAAACAAACAGTAGCTTCTGTGATGAGGTAGTTACAATGAGCTCATGTCATAAATCAACGTGGCCAGGACCTAGGGATCAAGGCTTTCTAAAAACAAAAATTTGATCTGGATAAGAAAGTAATCAAGCTTTTTAAAATCATAGATGTATAGAGCAGAAATGGACCCGACATTATCCAGCCCAAGCCTCCCACCCTGTCCTCCAACCCCTCCTCCATCCATGTTGTCTAATACAGGAAGCAGAGGCCCTAAGAGTTTAAGTCACTTCCCTAAGGTTAATGTCCTGTTAGCAGCAAATTGGGTAATAAAAACCAGATGTCTATGCCAGTGGAACTGAATGCTTTCCTCTTCTTGATTCCATAAACTCTAATTTTATGAAATTTATAAGCCTTCTCCAAACCATGGCCCGAAAAAATGGTTTTCCAGAAACTCTTATTCTCCTCTAGTCTCTAAACCTGATTCACTAAAGAGAATACCCTGAATAAAACAAAGCCTTTATGTGCTGCTGGCCCCAATAACACCTTCCCCTTACCACTTACACTGCTCAAAGGCTTAGGATATAATAATAGTAGTCGCTGAAGAACTTTGAATAACGCCTTGACATAACATTCTGTCCTGAGGCATTACGTAACATAGTGCCCTTTTGTCCATTCTAAGCCCCGAGAAAATCAGTCTCCCTGCTGTCATAGAATATTTTGGAAACTTCTGTGTTTCCAAAAAAATCACTCAGGATGATCTGGCAATTCCATTCCTGTGTATACATCTAAAAGAATTTAAAGCAAGGAGGGACTCAAACGGATACTCGTACATCAACGTCCAGTGCAGCGTTATTCACAAGAGTCAGAAGGTGGAAATGACCCAAGTGTCCATCAACAGAGGAGCAGATAACAAAATGTGGTGTCTATATACACAATGGAATATTATTTGGCCAAATAATAGAATGACATTCTGATAGGTGCTACAACATGGATATAGCAGGAAAATAGTGTGCTAAGTGAAATAAAGCTGACACAAAAGAACACATACTGTAGAATTCCACTTCTGGGAGATACTCAGAATAGGCAAATTGAGACAGTATGTAGGACAGCTACCAGGACTGGAGGGACAGAAAAACGGGCAGTCCCTGCTTAATGGGTACAGTCTCTGCTTGGGATGATTGAAAGAGTTCAGGAAGCAGACAGTGGTGGTGATGTCGAATGCACTGTGCAGGATGCCTGTCTTGGTGGCCATGGTCAGGCTAGGATGGACCCCACTCTCGTGTGTTCTAGGCAGGTGCTCACAGGAAAGTCACGGTACAGACCTGCTGTGCTTTCTATGGACTGAGGAAGGGGGCAGGGGAAGAATTTTAATTAAGTTGTAGAACTACATTCTGCCCCAAGAAGCAGCAGGGAAAGGCGAGTTCTCTTGGTTTCCCATTCGAATTCAGGAACAGTTTCTTGAACTGACACCCTGATCTGATGCATAAGACGAGGAACCATCTGGCATCTGAATGAGAAAAGCGTTTCTCAGGCCTGAGAACTTTTTGACCACCCACCACCCTCCTCATTTGTGCCCTCAAGACCGTGGCTCTGATGGGGTGCCTGGGTGGCCCAGTCAGTTAAAGCATCGGACTTCGGCTCAGGTCATGACCTCACGGTTCGTGGGTTCAAGCCCCGTGCTGGGCTCTGTGCTGACAGCTCAAAGCCTGGAGCCTGCTTCAGATTCTGTGTCTCCTTCTCTCTCTGCTTCTCCCCCATTCATGCTCTGTCTCTCAAAAATAAATAAATGTTAAGAAAAAAATTAAAAAAAAAAAAAAAAAAAGGACTGTGGCTCTGGCCATTACCTTCTTTCCTTATGAGGCCTGTTCCATTTCTAGTTTCCAAACTACCGAGAACTTAACAACTAGAACTCAATTATGTAAACACGGGGAGGCAGGATTTTTGTAGTTTCAAAGACGTAAGGTGCCACCGGCCAGGAATGTGGGTCTCCTGTTCAAATGGCCAGGTTTTGTGTCCAGGTTATACATCCAGAGGTTATAGTCTATGATGCAGTAAAGGCATTTCTAGCCACTCACCTTCCTACTGATCTTCCCAAGGACTGAGAAGACATTAAGAAGAACATACTAACTTTTGGGGGGGCCAATTTGGGGTCAGCAGTTTCGAAGGTCGTGATAAATATAAGGGAAACGATTTTGCATAGCATATTTCCTTCCAGGGAAGCTACAATAAACAAAGGGTATGTAACTGAAGAGTCCCTAGAACCAGACTCGTTTGCAGAGACAAATGTGTTACCCTCTCTGATTCTGGCAGTTTTGATCTTCAGTTACATTTTTCTGGTGGGAGATATCTGGCCAAATGTCTTCCAGTCTGGAAACGAAGAGAATGCATTCATAGGGCCTAGGGAAAGTGGCGGCTGGTATTTTCCCAAGACGGCCACAGCTTCCCACAGGCTGTTCTCACAGTGAGACTGACCCTCCTCCCACGGAGGTGTGTGGCATCCATGTTCTTCCCCTTGTATCTGGGCGGGAGCCTGTGACTGCCCCAGACACCAGATGCTACGTGGCTTCTGACGCTTGGTCTAAGACACCACCTGGCCTTCTCTCTTTTGGGCCTGTCCTCAGAAGCCAGTCCCCATTTATGAGGAAGCCGGGACAAATGAAAGAACCCCGTGGAGGCGTCTGGCAAGTCCAGCCAAGGGCTAAGCCGCCATCATTCCCAGGCGTGTGAGGGAGCAAGCTTTCCAAAGATTCTATCCCCAGCTGCTCCAGCCGTCCGGTGAGGCTCCAGACAGCACGAAGCAGACACAAGCTGTCCCTGGCGTGCCCTGTCTGAGAATGCCTGACCCACAGACTCTGTGGACATAATAAATGGTTGTTTTTATCGCTGCAAAAAAAATTGCTCAAGTCATGCTTATATTAAGTTTCCATTAGTATAAAATGAGAGCATGACAAAGCATATTGTGACGCTTAAAGGGTCGGTCACCGACACACAGCCCTAGTACCAACAGTATTAACACAGTGTGGCACACGGTCTATTAGAGAAAAGTAAGAGGGCACGTACAGTTCCCCAAACTCTCATCTCCCACAGCATGGGCCAGCCATCGATGGTCTATCTGCACCAAGGCCAAAGTCCAGTAGAGCATGGCCAGCCTCTTACGGTAATCTGGGTGCACACAAAAAAAGGACCTGATCTCACACCACATTACACATTTAGGCTGCTACACGCTTATGTTGGCCTATGGAACACTTAGGTTCTCTGGGTCACGAGAAGTAAAAGATGGCATCTCTGGGCCCAGAGAGGAGAGTAGGGAAAATGCATATGGAGGGCCTAATCTACACTGAAGGTCAAAGGTTGCAGACAGAGCACCCTGGAACAATCTAGAAGAGCCTCTGCATATCCAGAACGTTAACATCCACCGAAAGCCCTGCTGCCCCTCTGCAGACTAGCTCAGGCCAGCTCAGCCTGGCAGAAGGAGAGAGGAGCCCAGCCCCTTCAGATGTGTCTCCCATTAGACACAAAGGGAACACAGTGAGAATCTTCCCTAACCTTCTCTTCTGCCCTCCTCCCATCAAAACAAGATGGTCACTTGCACCCTTTACATTGGCAGAATTTAAAAAAAAATTTTTTTAACGTTTATTCATTTTTGAGAGAGAGAGAGAGAGAGAGAGAGAGAGAGAGGGGGGGGGGAGGGGCAGAGAGAGAGGGAGACACAGAATCTGAAGCAGGCTCCAGGCTCTGCGCTGGTAGCACAGAGGCCAATGCAGGGCTTGAACCCACGAACCCTGAGATCATGACCTGAGCCTAAGGCAGATGCTTAACCAACTGAGCCACCCAGGTGCCCCTGGCAGAATTTTAAAGATGAGTAGTATTCAGTGTTGGTGGGCCCCCTGGGAGAGGTGTATGCTCATAATAAACACAGGAGTATAAAACAGTAGCTCGGCAGGGAAATTTGACCGTGTCTATCAAATCACAATATAACTATCCTCTGGCAGAGCAACTCTACTTCTATTCCAGTTTAAGTTTGTTTTTAAAGCAATACTTTAGCACGGGTACAAAGAGATGTCTATTGAACAAAATACTGGAAATACCAATGGAGGAATAAGTAAGTAAATTTTGGCATATTCTTCTATGAACTACTATGCAACAGTTATGAATAAAGTAGATTTATAAGTGCCAATATAAATAGGGTTCTACAACATAGTTTTCTCCATTTATGTTGTTTTGGAGTGTGTAAAAAAATGCCTACTTATAATTACCTTGGTTTAAAATTAACATCAAGTTTCTTTTCATCTCTTTTTTAGTTTATTTATTTTGAGAGAGAGAGAGAGAAAGAGAGAGAACGTGAGTAGGGGAGGGGCAGAGAGAGAGGGAGAGAGAGAATCCCAAACAGGCTCCATGCTGTCGGCACAGAGCCCAACATGGGGCTCGATACCATGAACTGTGAGATCGTGATCATGACCTGAGCCGAAATCAGGTCAGATGCTTAACTGACTGAGCCACCCAGGCACCCCAGCATCAAACTTCTTAATGCTCCAAAATTACACTACATGCAGATAGTGATGTATAGTCGTTTGCCAGCTGGTGAGGCTCAGAATAGATCAATTACGTTGGAATCCCCAGAGCGGCTTAGAATCTAGAATCTAGGACATCATAGCTACTCAGCACTGTTTAATAAATTAATAAAACAGGCTAGCAGCTCCAAGGCTCCTTCTGGTTCTAGTTCTTTGGTTCTAACTGGAGGAACACTGTCCTTTTAAATAAAATGGTGACGACAATGCCCACCTCACAGCGCTGCTGTGATGACAAATCCTAGCAACTGTTGTATTGTTGGACTTCACTGGATAAAAATGACTTTTCTGTCAAGTTCAGAGACACACTAGATGTTTCAGAGAGACTTTTTCAATGTGTTTGGAGGAGGCGGGGGGAGGTGTGAAGGAGGGGATGGGAGAGAGGGTCAACCATTAAAAATACTACCATAGATGAGGGTGAAGAGGGGGATGATGGCAAGAGCCAAGCCCAGACGTGAGGCATGGTCAAAAGTAATGGTAATAGCGGGCGCCTGGGTGGCTCAGTGGGTTAAGCGTCCGGCTTCGGCTCATGTCATGAGCTCAGGTCATGATCTCACCATCCATGGGTTCACGCCCTGCATTGGGCTCTGCCCAATCCCAAGCGGGGGAGCCTGCTTGGGATTCTCTCTCCTTCTCTCTCTCTCTCTCTCTCTCTCTCTCTCTGGCCCCCCCCACACACACACATGGGTGTGCATGCTCTCTAAAATAAAATTTTTAAAAAGGTAACAGAAAAAAAGTAACAGTCATAGGAAGGGCGTTATACTTTTAAAAGCTTTGAGCATGTACACTAACAGGAAACTCCTGGAAACCCTTGATTGGAGAAAGTACACAAGCAGGAAACTGCTGAAGTTGGGAGTGGCTCCAGAGAAGTTCCATTCTGGTCCCTGACCTTGATCACAATTCATGGGAAACTAGGCTTTCAATCTCATAGAAGCAGAGAGAGTGTGAGTACCGGTTGTTAGTTTCCCAGAGCTGCCCAAACAAGTTCCAGTTTAACCGGGTGGCTTAAAATCACAGAAATGTAATCCCTCATGGTTCTAGAGGCCAGGAGTCTGAAATCAAGGTGCCTGCAGAGCTGCTTCCTGCTGGGAGTGTGAAGGAGCGTACGTGCCTTTCTCCTAGCTTCTGCAGATGCATCACCTCGGGCTCCTGCTCTGTGGTCACCTTCATTCCGTGTCTCTCCTCTGTGTCTTTTCCTGTGGCTCTGCCTTTGTCTTTTCCTCTTGCTGTAAAGGCACCTGCTATTGGATTAGGGTCTACCTACATAATCCAGGATGATCTCCTCTTAAGATCCTTAATTATATCAGGGCGTCTGGGTGGCTCCATGGGTTAAGCATCCAACTCGGTATCAGCTAAGGTCATAATGTCAAGGTTTGTGAGTTCGAGCCCCATGTTGGGCTCCACTCTGACAGAGCAGAGCCTCCTTGGGATTCTCTCCCTCTCTCTCTCTCTCTCTCTCTGTTCCTTCTCCACTCATGCTCTCTCTCTCAAAATAAATAAATAAACTTAAAAAAAAAATCCCGAATAATATCCAAAAGGTCCTCTTCCTATATTAGGTCACATCTGGAGGCTCCAGATAGACATATCTCGTGGGGGCAGGGCAACTGCCAAACTCCCATAGCTTGCTCATGCGGTTTTGGCATTGGAAGAAGGCTACTACAACAGAAATATAAACCGAAGGGAAGTAAAAGCTAAAAATAAAAAATGTAAAGTTTCCTGGGCAGTTTCAAACCAGCAGATGTAAGTGGCTTGTGGTATCATCGTCAACACTTTCTGGCAGCCTCTTTAAAAACTGACCCAAGCCAGGAACATTGCTAAATGGTCAGCACATACTTAATCGCTAAAGCTGATCACCTTCCCAATTTCTTCCCATGGAATTTAAAACAAACACTCTCAATTGTCATGTATGGACATATATAATTATGTGAGAGACAAAAGCATAAATAAGGAGCCTAACAGAGTTTGAGGTACCACATACTAAATTTAGATTCTGTTTCCAGTAAGGTGACGGACTAACCACCTGAATGAATCCTCTTGTTAAAAACAACTAAAAATCTGACCATCTTAAGAGAGTCAATGAGCTGTCATGAATGTAAGGAATTCTCAAATCAGACACTGATTGCAGACAAGACTGTAGCCAACCATTTCCCCCAAATAAGGAGGCAGGGTGGGGGAGGGAACACATAGAGGTTTGCATTCATGGCCTCCAATGGCTCCAGAGACACAGCCCAAAGAGCCTGTCAAGTTGGGGAGTCTAATTGGGATCTTCCCCCCAAAAGTGATCCCAGTGGGTGAAACCCACTGAGCCCTGGGTGGCTCAGCAGGTCATGATCTCACAGCCCGGAGCCTGCTTCCAATTCTGTGTCTCCCTCTCTCTCTCTCTCTCTGCCCCTTCCCCACTCATGCTCTCTCTCAAAAAACTAAATAAACGTTAAAAAAATTTTTTTTATTTAAAAATACACATTAAAAAATTACATTAAAAAAAGAATGAATGTAGAAATAAACTGCTTTTCTCCTCAATCCCCCACTCCTCCCATCCCAAGCCCAGTTCCAGGAGACAGGAAAATCTATTAGTTCAAATCTTAATGTTAAGTGGATGGGAGAAAAAAAGTACAACCTGGCCACCATGAGTGTTTTCAGCCTGAATTCACACTAGCGAGGGGCACTGGACAAACCTCTTGCCATTTAGTTGAGTAGCTCCCATAAACCTGGAAAAAACAAATGCTGATCCCGTCTGCAAGGCTCCACTTCTAGCTCAGCTAATGGTAATTTGTGCAGGCAAAGTTCCAAAGCATCAGCAGCTCACAGCATGAGAAATTCAGAAATTCCATAATCTTACAGTTAATTCCATTCTCTGTGCCTGAGGCTTGAAATATGTCTTTGTATACTTATGCCCACGTAACGTCTGTATAAAGGAGATCTCAAACTCTAACCAAGAGAACACTGACCTAGCCGTATAAGCAATAAAGCATGTGCTAAGCAACAAATATTGCCAAAGTGAGTCATTTCATAAAGATAAGAGGACCAATTAGTCAGAAACCATACTTTTAAATTTACATGCACTCAGAGCCTCAGGATATACTGCCAAAACTATAAGGAGTCACAGGCGAATTCAAAACCCCAGATTTTTAAATACTCTCAGTAACTGATTGAAGAAGCGGATAAAAATGTATTTTAATTCGTCCAGAGGGCGCAGGCGCAGCAGGCACGCCAACAAGTGATGCCGGCTCACCTGTGGGGACTCCTGGGGACTCAGGGAGGGTTTCCGGAGGCCCAGGGAGGTCTCCGGACTCCACCGGGGGACGCAGGGCTGCAGGAGGGAGGCTGCGGACGGAGGGGCTCCAGGGAGAGGCGCCAGAGTCAAGGGAACCCAAAGGAGCATCCACTGGAGGAGCCGGGCCGGGAACCACGTGGGAAGGGGAGTCACCTGCCCTGGGGGTGAGCAGGGACAACTCGAACTCCAGAAGCTTCCTCCGCGTCCCATTTCCTGGGGATAAGGCTCGCCCCCCCCCCCCCGCACCCCCTTGTCACCCCCTCCGAGGCCGGCCAGTCGTGGAGTCAAGCGCCCCACGCGCCTGGGAAGGGCGCCGGGCTGTTTTGGCCTCCTGCCTCGCCCAGCGCCCTGGGCCCCGCCCCGTCCCCACATACCCTTCTCCCCTTGCTCCCTTGCTCCCCTCACCCTGTGCCCCTGCGCACGCCCCCACCCCCTTACCCGTGCCCGCCCTCCACTGGCCCCACTCTGCCCCGGAAAGGGCAGTACCCTCCCTTAGAGAGAGAGAGAATGTTGTAGTGAGATGTATCCTGCTTCCAGACTGACTTGAGCCATTGTCAGGGAAACGGTAGCCCCCAAAGGTACCAATACATGTTGGGATATGTCAAAAGCAGATAAATTAGTAAGGATGAAGAGGGTTTGAATATCACAGTTACCAAACCTGACCTAATGGAGATTTTTTTTTACACGCACACAAATGGCCAATGAACGCATGAAAAAGTGCCCAACGTTATCATTAGTCAGCAGAGAGATAGAAATTAAAACCAAAAAAAAAAAAAAAAAAATGAGTAGGAAGCAAAAGCATTAAGAATGACTCATGTATTTCTACTTCTGGCCAAGTTCCAATAACGGGGACCAAATTTACCTTCCTGTTTGAAATAACCAAAAAAAAGAGAGAGAGAGAGAGAGAGATACAGGAATCACAACATACCATTCAACAACTGCAGAATATACCTGTTTTTTTTCCTGCACACATGTAACAGGTATAATAACTGTTCATACATAGGCTTAATCTCAAATTTCAAAGGAATAATGTAGAGATACAAGATTGTATATATCATAATAAAACTAAACTCAGAATCAAAAACAAATGGTAACTACTAAAATTCATCATTGGAAACTAAGCAATATATATTAATATAATATATTGGGTCAAAAATAAATCATAAGAGATCAGAAATTAGAACTAAATACTAACGAAAACATACATATCAAACTTGAGGGATTCTTTTGAAGCAGTATTTAGAGGGAAACACAGACATTAGAAAAGAAGGAAATCTGAAATTTAACAAGCCAAATATTAATTCCAAATATAATTAATTAAATACTGTACTTAGAAAAGAACGGCAAAATAAAATAAAGAAAAAGGAAGTAAGAAAGAGTGGGGTTTTATAAAAAAGAAAACATACAATAGAGATCTATTCAAAATCATCTGTTCAAAAGGTAGTTCTTTGAAAAGGCCAAAACAAAATAAAAATATCTCTAGTGATATTACTGGCCAAGGAAAAAATAAAGAGAAAGCCCATGAGTCACCACTGTCAGGAAGAAGAGACTGTACTGTAGTCCTGCAGACATTAAAATAAAATAATAGTACTAAAATCTTTGTGCCAATAAACATAAATATGTAGATGAAATGGATAAAATACTAGAAGAGTATCAACTCCAGTATATCCCATCAAAATTCAACTATATAATATCAATCAAAACCCTGCATAAATAGCAAGCCTAAAATATCCCGGGTCGGAAGTCTCAGTTGTTAACATGTCATTTCTCCCCACGTTGATTTCTTGACGCAACAGATTCAGTGCATTTCCAATCAATCTCACTAGAAGTTTTGTGGAGAAATTGACAAGTTTATTCTGGGACTCGTATGGAAGTACAAAGGACCTAAACAGCCAAAGAAATCTTGAAAAAGAAGAAAGTTGGAAGACTTCGACTACCTGACTTCAAAGCTTATTATAAAACTACAGAATGAAGACAATGCGGTATTGGCAAAGGATTGAAAAATTAGATTGCGGTAGAATACAACCCGTTTGAAAACATAAACCACGATCAGATACCACCTCACCCCTGTCAGAATGGCTAAAATCAAGCACTCAGAAAACAACCAGTGTTGGCAAGGATGTGGATAAAAAGGAACCCTCAGGCACTGTTGGTGGGAATGCAAACTGGTGCAGTCACTCTGTACAACAGAGTGGAGGTTCCTCAAAAAGTTAAAGCTGAAAGTAGAACAACCCTGTAACCCAGTAATCACACTACTGGGCAATCACCCAAAGAATACGAAAACAGTCACTCAGTGGGATACATGCAGCCCTCTGTTTCTAGCTACTATAGCCAAACTATGGAAGCAGCCCAAGTGTCCACTGACTGATGAAGGGACAAAGGTGTGGATATATGCACAATGCAGTATTATCCAGCCATAGGAAAGAATGAAATCCTGCCATTGGCCACGACGTGGACGAAGCTAGGGTATATTATGCTAAGCGAAATAAGCCAGGCAACGAAAGGCAAATACCATATGATTTCATTCATACGTGGAATTTAAGGAGCGAAACAAATGAACAAAGGAAAAAAAAAAAAAGACCAAAAACCAAACTCTTAACTAGATAGAATAAGCTGACAGTCATCAGAGGGGAGGTGGGTGGGGGGATGGGTGAAGTGGGGGATGGGGATTAAGCATCCCCTGACCATGAGGTGCGCCGGGTAATACACGAATTGTTGAATACACTACATTGTACTTCTGAAACCGATATAACACTGTATGTTAACTATGCTGGAATTACAATTTTTTTAAATGAATAAAAAAGAAAAATATTTTTAAGATGGAACAATGAAAACGAAACAAAGAACAGAAGCCCTTTGTTGTTTTTCAACCATGGTGCTGGAACAACTAGTTCTGGATGTTCATATGGGAAAGAAATTTATCTCTACATCGCACGATACACAACAATTAATCTGCGATACACTTAAACATAAAACTATAAAGCTTTTGGAGGAAAGCGTGAAGAGCAAACGCATGACTCGGAGGTACACAGGATTTCTTAAAATTGATACAGAAAGCATTACCCTAAAAAAGACATTAATAAACTAGGCGGCACCAAAATTTTGTTAAACTTCTGCTTAACAAAAGACATCGTCGAGAAAATGAACAGGCATGCTAAGGACGGGGAGAACACATTTGCAAATCACACATCTGATGGAAAACTCCTGCCCACAAATACACAAGGCAAGAATTCCTGTAACTCAAGAACAAAAAGGTGGACAACCCAATTTTTTACAAACGCAGAAGTTTTGAACGTTTCATCAAAGAGATAAACGCACGCCAACGAGCACGTGAAAAAGTGCCCCGAATCATCACTAGATGAGGACATGTAAATTAAAACTGAAAATAAGTAGGAAACGAAAGCACCAAAAATGACTCCTGTATTTCCACTTCTTGCCAAGATGGAGAAGGAGGGACCAGATCTACCCCCTCTGTTGAAACAACCCCAGAAAAGGGGGGCGGGAATGAAATACATGAAAGAACAGTGCTCAGACAAATCAGACAACAAAAACCAAAGATCTCCAAGCGACAAGTGAACAGGGGCGCCTGGGTGGCCCAGTCGGTGAAACGTCCGACGTTAGCACAGGTCATGAGCCCACAGTTGGTGGGTTGGAGCCCCTCAGTGCCCCACCCACTTCAGATCCTCTGGCTCCCTCTGTCTTTCCGCCCCTCCCCCGCTCGTGTTGTCTGAAACATAAATAAAACACTAAAAAAGAAAGAAAGGAAAAAAGAAAGAAACAAGTAAACAAATGAGGTGAGCAGAACGACTGCCCCCAGTTTAGTGGTTGGAGTTTCCAGGCCTCAGAGTGAGGAAGACACACGCTTCCAGAAGTCTCTCCCAGTTGAGGAAATCACCGAGGGGCTGGAGAGTTTGAGGTAGTTAAGAGTTTGTCAACTGAGAAAGGAGACAAAACTGAAAAGGAACACAGGTCTTTATTTGGGGTCCCAGGACTGCAATTCGGGGGAGAGCACAGATTCCAGAATAACCAGAAAAGCGACCCACGTGTGCAGGGAAAGCCAAGAGTTTTTATGAGAAAGAAGGAAGAGGTAATTACAAGATTGAGATAAAGAAGAGAGGGGAAAAAACCCTGCTAATTTAGTGCTGACCAGTTGAACCGATGGTGACTATCTTATTGATTACTGATCGGTGCTATCAACGACACGGTTCCTGCTAGATAATTAAGTTTCCTGTCCTCATATGCTCTGTCGGTGAAATTTTATGAGCAACGTTTGTCGTAACAATTGCTGCTTCCGGCCGAGTGGAGTTTCTAGACGCCAGCCAGGCTCAAGGCACCTCCGATGCAGTGAGGGCCGGCAGTGACAATCTGATGGGGTTTCCTGGTCTCCAGTTTGAAGGTCTCTGGGGATCCTGTGTCTCAACGAGCGCTGTTGTGGCCATTTCTCTGAGGTTTATCTCAAGTCATCCAGCCTCAGTTTGCAGGGCTTTTCAGGGGGAAAAAAGGCAGTTTTGGTTCTCGGTGATTCCAAGTGACGAAAATGAGAAACCTTTGTTTGAAGAATCACAGTCAGATATTCGCGGAAACCAGAAGAATTCGGGATCCAGCCCAGTTTTATAGGCAAACAGCAAACACTCAGAGACCGTCAGAACTAGAAGCTAACATCCACAACACTGTGTTACAGAAACAATGTTTTTTTTTTCTCTAAAATCACCCTGGTCTCCAGCAAGGAGAACTAAAGTAAGAAGAATTTGTTTGTAAAATAAGTCCAGTTTTAGCCAAACTTGGCCTAATTATTTACATAAGGACAGCAAGAATAGGGGTTGACCACATAGACTCTTTAAAACCTGCCTTACTGGAACTTTTCATAAAGAATCTCTAGATTGAACTTTTAATAGCCTCTCAAGGCCAGAAGCCAAGCCAGATTCTTGCCAACAGATTTGCCTGAAATACCTACAGATCTGGGTTACTTCCTCCTCTCTTCTCAACGTCCCCCAAAGATCCTGAGTTTCCTGGGCCTGCCAGGAAGTGACCTTCCTTGCTCCCCTGGTAAGGCTGCTGGGAACCCTGTAAATTAGGGGACAGGGCTGATTTTTTTTCAAAGGGGCTTTATTGGCCCCATCAAGTCAACCCTAGTTCCTTAAATCTGTCTGTTGGTATCTGAGTCTATGGATGTCTTCTCAAATATAACCTTCCAGTCAAAGCCTTGCTGGTATAACCTTGCTTCCAATCCTATCCTGTTAGGAGGAGAAGCTTATGCAAATAACTCCAATTTGCATGAAAATAAAAGTACTCACTGAGAGTTTCCCCATTCTGGAGGAACCAGGGAGAAAAATATGTTTCATATTTATTTATAAAGATATATTAAAAAAATTTTTAACGTTTATTTTGAGAAAGAGAGAGAGAGAGAGAGAGAGAGAGAGAGAACGAACTCAGGTACCTGTGCAAGTAGGGAAGGGGCGGAGAGAGAGGGAGAGAGGGAATCCCAAGCAGGCTCTGCATTGTCAACGCAGAGTCTGACGCAGGGCTTGATTCCAGAGACCTTGAGATCATGACCTGAACTGAAATCAACAATCAGACGCTTAACTGACTGAGGCACCCAGGCACCCCCATTTTACCAAATTTCTAAAAGCCATAGATACTTTAAGAGAAAAAGTTTTCTTAAATCTGGAAGAACAAACATTAGGGAACAGAATGTTTCAAATAAGGGTCATAAAAACTATAATCACCTTCCTCAATTCATTCAGCCCCATCTCATTAATGCTTATTCTGTTGGAACCCAGTCTTCACTCCAGGCCCAGAAACGCTTACCCAGTTTAGTTTTATAATCTTAAGGGTGTCAGAAACCTGCATTTGTCAAAAGTCCTCTCCATGAATCCCCTTAAGAGGAAATACATTCGTAAGAGCATCAAAGTAAAACAACAGCTGTAAATGACAAAAGACTAAAACCTGGCTATGGCTAAAGATCTGATGAGAGTGAATTACAATGCAATTGAACCAAAGGAAATTTGGTTATTTCTGCGACACACAACAGTTCCGTAAATAGAATTACAAGTGATAACATTATGCCGGGACATATCAAAACTTTAGGAACTTCATATAATTTCTGGAATAGTTATATTAATAACATTCCCTCCTAACAATATAGCCTAAGAAAGTTTATTATCACTAATGACAATGCTTCCCTTGTAATTGAACATACCAAGTAAATGAGTCTCATTAGTCAAAAAGACTTCATTTAGAATTTCAACTGGGGGAAGCTTGTCAAAAATATCAGAAGGTTTTTAAAACAAATTTTTTTAATGTTTATTCATTTTGGGGAGAGACAGCACGCAAGAGGGGGAGAGGCAGAGAGAGAGGGAGACACAGAATCGGAAGCAGGCTCCAGGCTCTGAGCTGTCAGCACAAAGCCCTATGTGGGGCTCAAACTCATGGACCGTGAGATCATGACCTGAGCTGAAGTCGGATGCTTAACTGACTGAGCCACCCAGGCGTCCCATACCAGTGTTCTTTAGATGGCAAATATATGAATACGCTGAATATTTTTAAAAAACATATATCTCCTCATAGCAAATTTCTCATCATGGCACAGAACCTATTTACTAACAGATCCCAAATCTTTCGTTTCTAAGAGGAAGTCAAAAGCAGATAAATCAATGGCTATTAATTAACGTTTCTGTATTTTATCTTATTTGGAAAGATCTAAATATTTAATGACTATCTGTCACTTTATTTAAATGAGCAAAACGAAGGTTTTAAGTTACCTACCCCCCCCCCCAAAAATTGGGGAAACTAAGTAGACATAAATATTATTGAAAAGTTCAATTATAAACTTTTATCTTACTTCAGTAATTCACTTCTCTTCACCATTATGTTTAGATCAGTCATGAAAATTTCATGAGACGCTAAATAGCTGACCATCATCTCTAAGTTCTCTTCCTGGCTGACAAATTCTATGACAGGGATAACACGAGCTTATTTGACTTTTAGTAAACCTAAGTAGAATAAAAGTATTATATTTAATGTGAACAGCTCTAAAAACACACCTGTTTTAATTAAATGATCTTCCGTTTAGTGGTTTGATTTTTTTGGTTGCTTTTTGTCTTGTTCTGTTTTGTTCTTTGGGGGCCCTTGCTAGGGAAGCCGTGCACCTGCCCGTGGTGCGGCCAGGAGGCTGCTGGGAGGCCCAGGCCCCTGCTGCACCCCCGGCCCCCTGCACAACTGTCCTTGCCCCGGGCAGAGCCCACTTTTGAGCCCTTCCACACTCACCCTGGGATGTTCTTAAAACCAGGCCAGACCCGGCCACACGATGACCGTCAACCACAGCTGCTCCTGGAAACGTCTTTCTTGAAACACACACACGTGTAATCTCCCGCATTGACTATTTCCTCTCCCCTGGGCACGGGGAGGTGTGCAGAGACCCTGTTAGTCTTCCTACCCTCTCCCACCCCAGCCCACCCTTCCGTCCCCACCCGTCTATCCCCATGCAACCCATCTGAAGGAACCGCTGTGTCATTTCTATCTTTCGGTCGCACAACCACTGCAACCAGCCATAAGCCTATGGCTTGTGTCATCATGGGGCACCTGCTCCCCGAGAAACCACGCCATAATCCACCAACTTATCAACTCCTGCCTATCAATTATATTTGAAAAGATAACATGTATTGAGGACTTTTGATAAGCCAGGTGTGTTCTTACAGTTTACATGTATTTTATCATGTAATCCTAAAAGCAACTCTAGGTAGCAGGTGTTAGTATGTTTGCTTTACAGATGAGAAAAGTGAGACACAGAGCATATGACACGGCCACTGTTGCTAAGAGTGAGGTCATTCTTTATGCATTAACATGACTGTCCATCTTTCCACTGTGCCTCCATCATGATGGTTAAGATCCCAAGGTTTAGAACTGGGGGGTGGCGGGTGGGGAAGAGAGCTGGTTCAAATATGCCTCCTCCGCTTGTGCAGTAAATGAGCTTCATGTCTGAGTTTCACTTTACACATCTGTGAGCAAAATAATAATGCTCACTCTACATAGTCACACATCACATTTGTTGAGTAAATGGTTGTTATGGCCATAATTATCTCTATAACACCTCCCAGCAAACCTAGTGGTTGCCCTACAAATGTTTGCTATGTGGTTTGTGGCACATAGAAACTAAAACATTTAGGGGCACCTGGGTGGCTCAGTCGGTTAGGTGTCCGACTTCGGCTCAGGTCATGATCTCGCGGTTTGTGAGTTCAAGCCCCGCATCAGGCTCTGTGCTGACAGCTCAGAGCCTGGAACCTGCTTCAGATTCTGTGTCTCCCCGCTCTCTGTCCTTCCCATGCTCATGCTCTGTCTCTCTCTGTCTCTCAATAATAAATGTTTAAAAAAATTTTAAGAAGCTAAAACATTTACCATCACACCATACTATCTCTGACCTCAGGTAAACTGAATAAATCCCCTCCTTGCTGGGGTAAAATATTTCAAGACACAGGTCCCCAAAACAAAGAGAACCTCTTATTAAAAACTTACCATGAATTACTTTGTGTGCTTTCTACCCTGGCTTCTATGAGCAAAAAAAATGGAACGTCTTAGACACTCAAGAAAGAGTAAGCAACGTGATCACATTTTTCTTGAGTATTTTATACAGTGTCCCAGATCCCCGTTGGGTCTGGCCATACAGCTGACTAAATTATCGAGCCTTGGAGTGGGTGGGGCGTCTCCGGCTCTAGTCCTTGACTCCAAATCCATTTTCCAAAATTGATTTATGTCTAATCAGCATGACCTATTTGACTGTGTGTATGACTCAGTAGATCATGAGACTTTAAAAACAAACAAACCCTCAGAATTTTAGATGTCAAAACATGTAATACTCTTCAATTTAGGAACCCTAGTTGCAAAAATCCTTTCATTACCTTAAGAAATTGGGTATTTCTGGGGCGCCTGGGTGGCTCAGTTGGTTGAGTATCTGACTTCAGCTCAGGTCATGATCTCGCGGTTTGTGGGTTCAGGCCCCATGTCGGGCTCTGTGCTGACAGCTCAGAGCCTGGAGCCTGTTTCAGATTCTGTGTCTCCCTCTCTCTCTGCCCCTCCCCTGTTCATGCTCTGCCTCTGTCTCTCAATAATAAGTAAACATTTAAAAATACATAAAAAGTACAAAAAAAGAAAAGAAATTCGGTATTTGTGATCACGCGAGCAAGGTTATTAGACACAAAGGGAAAAAAATCTTTTCTTGAAGATTTCTATATTATAAAAGCACATACATATTCATCATAAAAGGAAAAGTCTACAGGAGCGTGTAAGCATGCTTTATCCCTATCATCCTAACCCCCAGGGGCAGTCACTGATGGCAGTGTGGTATTTCTCTTACGAGAAACAGACTTAATTTGATCTACCCCCTTCTCTTATCAGTTGGACACTACATAGCCAACTGAAAATTATAGCCACTCTCTTTTTTTAAGTTTTCTACTACAGAGGGGTGCCTGGGTGGCTCAGTTGGTTGAGCATCCGACTTCGACTCAGGTCATGATCTCACGGTTCGTGAGTTCGAGCCCCACATCGGGCTCTGTGCGGACAGCTCAGAGTCTGGAGCCTGCTTCTAGGTCTCCCTCTCTCTCTGCCCCTCCCCCAGTCATGCTCTGTCTCTCTCTCAAAAATAAATAAACATTAAAAAAATTTTTTTTTAATTTTCTACTATGTAGAAACTCAAACACACACCAAAGTAAATAAAATAATATAATGGCATCCCATACGCCCATCACTCAGCCCAACAACCATCAACCCACAGCCCACCCACGCTCCATCCAGACTCCCATCTGCTTCCCTCCGTCCACTATTTGGAAGCAAATCCCTTACATCACACACTTGCGGTTTACCTCTGCATCTCTGTAAGGAATGACCTTTTTTTAGATGAAGCCATATGCCAGTATCACATCCAAAACATTACTTATTATTAAATATCCAGCATTCCAATTTTTACTTGTCTCCTGTCATAAATGGAGGTTTAGTTAGCATTAAAAAGTTCACCATCTAAACAAGCTTCCCACCTTACGACTGGTTGCTAGAACTTTAAGGTCTCTCCGTGAATAGACTCCCTGCAGTCTCTCTTTTTCCCCTTAACAATTTATTGGTAGAAGAAACCAAGTGGCTTGACCCTCCAAATTTTTCACCGTCTGGATTTTGCAGATTGCATCCCTGTGGTATGATTTAATATGTCCCTTGGACTTACTTCCTTTAGATGTCTTTAGAGGCTTGTTCAGATTCAGATTCAATTTCTTTTACAAGAGCTTTGCTTGTAATGTTTAGTTTCTTCTATCAGGAGGACTGTGATGTCAAGCACTAGTGTTCTTTGCTTCATATTTTTTAAAGGAATTTAATATACTAATTTTTATAAGAATTTAATATACTAATGTACATGATGAATCATCAAGAAGGAAGGGATACGGTGTTCCACATTCCCCAAACTTACTTAAGATTAAAATAGTTTTTTGGCAGAATATTTAATAGACAATATTTAGCATAACCTGCTTTGAGACATGTTGTCCTATATTAATTGATGAAAGATTTTCACCCTACAGAAAAGTCAGACTTTCTCTCTTGTTTGTGAGGTTTAAAACCACTGATGCTCAACACTGTGGCCCATTATTTCATTAGGGGCTTGCAAGATGGCCTGATTCTACCATTCCTGTTTCATGCATTAATTGGAATCCTTTCGTAAGTTAAATTTCCCTGTCTGTACCACTTAGTTACTCAGTTGTACAGTTTATCAAGGAAAGGGAGGGTGGTGGCATCATTTTCCCCTAGCCTCCAATTTTTTTTTTAGTGTCATTTTGAACTCGGTGAGTTAAACATATTTGATGAGTTTGAATCCAATCAATTACCATTCTTTTTTTTTTTAAACTGAAGTATAGTTGACAACAAATTTTATATTTGTTTCAAGGGTACAACATAGTGGTCTGGCGATTACATACGTCACCAAATACCGTGATGAGTGTAGCCACCATCTCCAATAACAATCCTTCTTTTTTCCAGTTACTATTCTTACTAATGCTCAAAGTGACCCATTTGGCCAGCGGGAATCTCTCCATATTGGCCTTCGCGAGTCATTTTGTGATGATCCCAATGGCATTTGAGAGCTCCTTGCCTCTTCTAGGACAACACGTTCCACATTCACATTGCACTTTCCTGCTCCAGACTCCCAATCAGCTATTTTTCCTAAAAAAAGCCTTGGTTTCTTTTGTTGAGAGCGTGTCCAGAAGCCACAGTCCGGGTGCTAGAGATATGACTACTCTGAAAAGATGCCAATTTGCTCACAGTGTTTGGATGGTGTAAGGAATATTTGCAAACTATAAACAGTCCTAAACACACTTGATTATTTAAGATTGGATTATCTGGATCTCTTCTTCTAATTGTCCATCTGTGTCCTTTCTGAGGCCAGGAGTTTGAGAACCATAACCCCTTCTTCACTGGTCCCTGACCCAAAATCTGTAGCATGCTAGGTACTCAGAACATATTCAGTGAGAGAAAAATCAGGCTTTAGAGGCTGAAAAAAACTACCAAAAATGAGTTTCAGAACTATGAGGAGAAATGGCAGCATAATTAGAATTGCTCCATAGCCGCTGGGGTCATGACTTGAACAGGTTCAGATTTGCTTGGATGGTTAAGTCCATGTATATTCGTATTAAAGAATCACTGCCTTACAGAGTATTCGCTAGTTTAAAAAGAGCACCGCCATGAAAATATGCCAGGTCTTAATTTGTTTCAGTTCCTCCTGACCCGAGCATTTGAGCCTGAGATCATTGTCCAGTGGAGACAATCAGGGCTGAGGTAAGGGCTGATGTGTGTGTCCCCAGGACCCAAAGGAAGGAGAGCCCGTCCCTCCCTGTTGGCAAAGGGCATTGGGCGGGCGGGGCGGGCACGGGTGGCAGGTTGGTTGGGAGATAGGAGGCCTCTGCTTAGTAGATGGGGAAGCACACAATGAACAAGTTGCAGATTGACCTCCCACAGTTCAGAGCCTTTGAATGGAAAGGGTAGGACCTGAAGCAGAGGCCCCGGCAGGAAGGCCAATAAGGTGACAGAGGTGGATGTGGCCGTTGTGGGGGGCGGGGAATGGTTGGGTGTAAAAACTAGGCCTTTCTTCCTCTGTCTCCCCAGGACGTCGGCATCTAACTCCCAGCTGACCTTGGCTCAGGTAAGCCCGTCCTGCTCCTGGAACAGGGGCTCGCTTACAGCGCTTTCTGTCTCTCTTTCTGGCCGCTGGCTTCTTTCTTGGGAGCCCTTAACTGGCCACACGGTGGACCAGACCATGAGGGTTTCTGCTTGCTAACGGGGAACACCCGACCCTGGTTACCTCCAACACACGAGGAAACAGCTGGCTCTCTGCAAACCAGGAGGCACCTAGGAGAAGCAGCCTGGGAAATTGGCAGCACCGATTTCCCAGTGGGAGCTGGGATCGGGAGCTAACGGATCGGATCGGACCGCGTTCCTGGCAGGCACAGCTTTGTCTGGGATGTTGCCGCTGGGATCAGCCACTTGTCAGAACCTCAGACAGCTTGCTCCGCCCAGGTCCCAGAGGAGGAAGCTTCTGGAGTGAAAGGCAGCCCACTGGATTTCCTCTCCCACCCACACTACGTGAAACAGAGCCAAGTACAGTAGAACCTTGGACCGCCAGTAACTTGTTCTGAGTGTTCCGCAAGACAAGCAAACTTTTCTAATACACTTTAACTTGATAAACGAGCGATGTCTTGCACTACAAGTCATACATGAGGCCGAACGTCACCTGATCACAATGGAGCCAAAGGTTCTCTCTCTCTGCCTCTTCTCTCTCTCTCTCTCGGGGGTTGTGGGTGATCCTCTCCCGTGCTTGGATGCTCGATCTCAGGCCGTGGTGTTTGACAGAGATCAGTGACTTTTCAGAATGTTGGAAGGTGCTCACAATAGGCACTAGTGTGTTTTTTGTCACTTCCAAGCACCTATGGACAGTCTTTTGCTTTTCCAGAAAGAGTGAGCTTAGGAACGCTTTGCTTCATTCTAGATCAGGCTGCCTGTGGATACAGACCCTTTCCTCCACTGCCTTATTGCCAGTTACATTAAATACCATCTATGATGAGAGTTTATTAATACTGTGCTGTAGTCAACATCCGTGCGAGCGTATACAATGGCCCCCATGCAGAGAAAGATTCCATTGAGCCAACGGATGGCAGTGATCCTGTTAGCATAGTGAAAGTTGTCCTACACAATAACCCTCCTGTCTCTTGTCTCCCTCACATCTGCCACGAAGGTTTTCAAAGGTAAGTTCAGGTTAATTTACTTTTCTTTATGTTTTGCGTTTTACTATTTTATAGTATATTACAGCATTGTAATCATTTTTATATGAATATTTTTGGGTTGTGGAACAAATCATCTGAGTCCCCCCGCCCTTTTTTTAAAGTTTATTTACTTATCTTGAGAGAAACAGACTGTGAGCAGGGAAGGGGCAGAGAAAGAGGGAGAATCTCAAGAAGGCTCTGCGCTGTCCGCACAGAGCCCACGTGGGGCTTGAACTCACAAACCGTGAGATCGTGACTTGAGCCAAAGTCGGATGCTTAGCCCACTGAGCCACCCAAGTGCCCCGCCATTATTTCTTATGGGAAAATTCACTTTGAGATACAAGTGCTTTGGATTACGAGCACGTTTCTGGGACGAATTATGCTCGCAAAGCACGGTTTTACTGCATTCGAAACTGGCAGAGTTGTCAGGAAGAGGAATGAATGCTGGTCAGCCAAAAAAGGGGTTTGTTTGGGGTTTTTTTTTTTTTTTTACTCAAAGATACTACTTTTTATTTCTTTGAGAAATGAATGCGTGAACATGCAAACACAGTGCTAGAAAATATGGTAACCATACAACGCGCTGCTTTGATCAGTACATGGAGAGGTCTCTAACTCATGGTCAGTGGATCCAGTTTGTACAGCAAGAGGTCAGAGTGCAAGGTCACAGCCAGACACAGCACAGGTGGATCTGAATCCAGGTCTACTGGCTTCCACAAACCATCATCCCACACTGCCTCTCACCCCCCAGCCCCCCGACTGATTGCATTAACTTCTCTCTCCTTTCAACTCTAACATCACTTTTGACACCACTTTATTTATCATGCTTTGCAATATTGATTTGGGCATGTTTCTTTCTCACTCATTATTATGATCATCACACCCACTTACCGATTCAAATTTTGTGATGTCTTTCTTGGACGTTTAAAGTCAATGCTTTTTGTTTATTAAAAAAAACTTTTAAATCAAATTAAAGTGTCTGGTGTTGGTTTCATCTCCTCCCATGAGTCAGCGACTTGAACAACAAAAAATACTCCTCACCCCTGGATGAAGGCCAGGAGGAAAATTCTTTTATTAAAATCAGCCGACCTGGAGCTGGGTCGTCTTCCCACCCCTGCGTTCTCTTCAAGTTCTCTCCACCCCACCAGGAATAGCCAGTCATCAAAGCCTAACTTTCAACTTATTAAGGTAACGTGCTTATTCACGTAATATACATGATACGCAAAATACAAAATCGTGCCCGCCTGGGCAATGCTGCAGACAACAATAGAGTCAACTTCCGTGACCCAATCTCAACAACTCGTCTCTACCCCCACCAGCGCACCCTCATACCCACTCACACCCACCCCTCACACTCTCACAAAGTCACACACCCTCACACTTTTATACACACTCATATACACTCACACCACCTCATACACTCTCACACCCGTACCTACCCTCACACACACGCATGCATTCACACACACCCTTACACCCTCATACAAACTGTTGCACACGCTTACACACCCCCTCACACCCACCCCCCTCATGCACAACGACAGTCACACACACCCTCACACCTTCACACAAACTCTTGTGCACACTCACACACCCCTTCACACCCGCCCCCCACCTGCATACACACACTCACACACACCCTGACACACCCATACACTCAAGCTCACACACACAGTCCTCCCCACTGATCGGGGATTCTAAAGCCAACCCCAGGCATCATGATTTCATCTTCTCATATATCACTATGTATCTCTAAAATATAAGGATTCTAGTAAATATAACTACAACACCATCACCGAATCTAACATTTAGTAAAACTGCCTTAATATTACCAAATATCCAGTCAGCAGTCAAATTCCCCCAGTTGTCTTATGTATATTCTCAATCAAATCAGGATCCAAACCTGGGTTCAGACATTACAGCCAAATTTTTTTTTTTTTTAATTTTTTCAACGTTTATTTATTTTTGGGACAGAGAGAGACAGAGCATGAACGGGGGAGGGGCAGAGAGAGAGGGAGACACAGAATCGGAAACAGGCTCCAGGCTCTGAGCCATCAGCCCAGAGCCTGATGCGGGGCTCGAACTCACGGACCGCGAGATCGTGACCTGGCTGAAGTCGGACGCTTAACCGACTGCGCCACCCAGGCGCCCCATTACAGCCAAATTTTTAAGGAGACACATACAACTGCCCAAACTTTCACACTCTCCATTTTCTTTGGACACAGCTTTTTCGTTTCAATATTTTTTTCAAAAAATTAGATTCTGGCTGGCTGGTAGTCCACACTTGTCTGGGCCCGGAAGCTGCCCTCGTCTGCACGTGTGACATGACTCAGGGTCCCTCAGCCCACATCTCCAGGCCTATCTTGCAGTCAGCTAAGAGGAATTAACTAGGCCTTTAAAAACAAAGTGCTTTTAGTACTTCTCCTAAAGAAGTGGAGAAATTAGCAACTGTTCTTTAAAATGTAGAGTTTACTTATGGCGGCCTTGTTTAGGATAACTTCAATTTAGAACTAAGCCAGATGTCCATCGGTCAGGGCTTGGCTCAGCAGGACACGTTACATCCGAACAATGGGAAACCGAGCCACTTTTTAATTTTTTTTCCTGTCTTGTTTTTTTTTTTTTTTTTTTTTCAACGTTTATTTATTTTTGGGACAGAGAGAGACAGAGCATGAACGGGGGAGGGGCAGAGAGAGAGGGAGACACAGAATCGGAAACAGGCTCCAGGCTCTGAGCCATCAGCCCAGAGCCCGACGCGGGGCTCGAACTCACGGACCGCGAGATCGTGACCTGGCTGAAGTCGGACGCTTAACCGACTGCGCCACCCAGGCGCCCCTCTTGTCTTGTTTTTTGAGAGAGAGGCAGAGAGAGCGAGAGAGGGAGAAGCAGAGAGAGAGGGAGAAAGAGAATCCCAAGCAGGCTTGACGCCGGATGTGGGACTCAACCCCATGGACCGTGAAATCACGACCTGAGCCGAAACAGAGAGTTGGACGCCTGACTGACTGAATCACCCAGGTGCCCCCAAGCCACTCTTTAAAACAATGAGGTTGCTCTATATGTGATACAAAATACCAAATGCCAAGATATATTTGTGCACGAACAGGAACAATACGAGTAATGGGATCCATGTTTGCCTAAAGAAATCTGAAAGAATAAGCCGTTAGGCATATACCCAGATTCCAGACTCGCGGAAGAAAAGCAGGCATTCAGGATAAAGCATACTGTTTGCACGAAAGGTTTAAGCACAGTGAGTGGGCACCCTCCCCAAATCTAGGCTCCCAGTTGCTAGCCCAGGGCCGACCTCCCTCGTAAGCAGGCCTGTCAGAGGATACGGTTCATTCCTGCTAGGTTAACTCTTTCTGACCCAGCCAGGACACAGGAGTCAGGTGTACAACAAACATAAAATTTGGGCCGCCTAGATGGCTCGGTCCGTTGAGCACCCAACTCCTGATTTCAGCTCAGGTCATGATCTCACGCTCCGTGAGTTCGAGCTCTGCATCGGGCTCTACGCCGACAGTGCAGAGCCTGCTTGGGATTCTCTCGCTCCGCCCCTCCCCTGTGCACACGTGCTATCTATAAATTCATTAATTAAAAATAAATAAATAAAATAAAATAATATCAGCAGCTTCCAGTCTGTTTTCATGGTGAAGAGGGTGGAGCCAGTGAATTGTATCTCTTTCCCGGAAATGACGGTTTCCTTCCAGAGCCCCGGGTATATAGTGCACAGCAGTCACACTGAAGTGTCACACTTCAGGCCAGACGGGCATTTGACATCCCCTCTCCGTGGACAAAGGCACCGCCCTTCCTGTCCCTTCCTTCACTTGTCACAGCATCTTCCAAGAAAGCGTAGGGCCAGCACGAAACAGCCCGGTTTTCGCTGGCACTCCAGCAGGTCACATTCAAATGCCTGGTGTCAGGAAGGGTTTTGAAGCGTTGGTCTAAGGTCTTTAAAATCCAGATTTGATTTTGAGCTCCTTGGTCACTCCCACGGTCTTCTCTTTGATAGTAATTTCCAAATCAGATGACTCGTTTAAGGAAGAACCTGGACAAGGGCCTGATCACTCGGAGGGAGTGGCCATTCATTCCAGCCTGACTTGCCATGCTTGTCCGAACAATGGGAAACTTGGGCAAACTTTGCTTAGGAGGTCATAACTTTTGCCCTTTCTTTTTATGTAAAATGTTGCGCTCTGTACATCCAAGCATCCGCACTCAAGATACCTTGGACGGTGTTGGGTTAGGATATGCCCTCTGATGTACGTCATACTATGTTCAGATGCACAGTTCAGCAATTTGAGGATCGTCCAAAACACTAGACCAACTTATCTCGTCTGCATGGATTTCTTTCACTGTTGGCAATTCAATCTCTACTGAAAATGATAGAAGTGGAGGGTTTGAACATCACTTTTTGTGCTTACAAAATCTGAATAAAAATTGTAAAATTCAGCTTAGTTCCGGGACTACTTTTTTTTTTAATTTTTTTTTTTTTTTTGAGAGAGAGAGACAGAAAGAGAAAGAGCATATGCACGCGAGCAGGGGGGGAGGGGCAGAGGAAGAGACAGAATCCCAAGCAGGCTCCACGCTTAGCGCAGAGCCCAACGCAAGGCCAAATCCCACGACCCTGGGATCAGGACTTGAGCCAAAAATCAAGAGTCAGATGCTCAACCGACTGAGCCACCCAGGCACCCCTGTGACTATTTTTACATGTTTTACTTATAAACCTGAAAGCTTGTATTGCTCTCCCCAGAGCCACACCAACTTGTTATAGCCATGAGTCAGACATCTTCCCTCTTTGGGTTCGGAAATCAGTGCAATTGCACACCCACAAGCATACCCCCATGGAATGATACAACTCAGAGCAACATATAAAATTTGCATACAAATAAACAATATACTGGGGGGCTTGTGCGATCTTATGATTTCCCCTGCGTGGAAATTTTAGCAAATAGGTTGGGCAGTGTTCTCTTTCTCTGTTTTAAAATTTGTTTCAAATTTCTGTGCTCGGATCGAATAATCCACAAAGATACTCAATTACCTTAAATGGGTATGTAATTTCTACCCACGAGTGACTGTGAAACAGCGTAGCAAAAATCTTTCATAAAAACAGAGGATTTTGTCTACTGTTTTCTTGATTCATTTTGTGATACCCTGCCTACTGCCTTATGATGTCTCTTCATCATTTTTGGACTATTAGTTCACATCTGCTTTGTTCTTTTATACCTCAGGCCTTTCTCTGCTCTCTTAAATCTCCACAAAAGCAATGACTATGTTTTTATTCACCTCTGTGTCAAGCCCAGTGTGGGAAATGTCACTGGTACTTACTAGCCTTTGGCTGAATGGGTGAACAGATGAGTGAATGAATCGCTCATAGGCTCCTGAGGAATGTGAATCATCTATTTCAGTATCTCTGCTAGAGAAATGCTGGTTTTGCTAAAGGAGACTCTGAGAACTCATGCAAAAATTGGACATGTGGCTCTGCCATGTTGCTTCCCCACAATCAAAAATTCACAAGTAATTCTCATCTCTTAGAGATACATGCCAAAATATTTATGAATGGAAAGACTTAGCGTGTGAGATTTGCTTCGAAAGAATTGAGGAGGGAGTTGAAGAAACAAATACAAGCACAGCCCACACAGGATCAGCCAGGAGGTTGATTGAGGTGAAGCAGAGTGTATGTTTGAAAGTGTTCATCACATAGCCTCACAGTGGATTTCACAGTGGATTTCACAGAGTGGTTTCTGCTTATGGATGTTTACGCATGTGCCCATTCTAATATGTTATTTTCTCTGGGGAAAAGAGGCACTCCGTATTGACTACCTACTACAGCAAACATTTCTGCCAACTTTTTAACACCCTGGATATTTGGGGAATTTCACCCTAGTTGAGTCCCTGCCTTCCCAGTACAGAAGACAGAAAGCCACTTTCCAACCTCCTTGGTGTGGCTGGGGTAAAGGTATGGGACCTGGACCCTGTCTGTTAGCAGTACTCAGGTCAATCATCAGTTCAGGAGAATCACAAAAATAGGAGATGCCAGGAAGAACTTTCTGGAAAGGGTGGTGGGGAGGCTTTCAGGGTGCAGAGGCAGCTCTGGCCCGCCTGGCAGTTATATCCCTTGTCCAGGTCTCTGTCCAGGCACTGAAGCATTCAGTACTATACAATTCTGGTTCTGGACCCTCATCCTCTAGGATTTTGACCCTTGGATAGCCTTTAACAAATGTCCTTATTTGCTTGCACGAACTAAAGTAGGTCTGCTTTTATTGCTTTTGCAACTAAATCCCTTGACTGATGTCTCTACCTCATCCTGGGTATTCGATTTGGTATCTAACTCAATCTGGAAATTATAACCCATTGAGGTTTTAAAAGAGGGCAGGAACGATATTATGAACAACCTGGTTGGCCATGCATGGGCGTTTGAAATTTATTTTGCGTGCAAAGGGGAGCCACTATATATTAAATGTGAAAAGGAAGTGAGGGGCCGCGGACACAGTGGGAGGGAAGCCTGAATTATCTCAGGACTTTCTCAACCAACACAGAGGAAACAAAAAGGAACAGCAGCCCAACACAATGACTCCCCAGGGCCTCTGCAAAGCAAAGCCCCCCTTCCTTTGGCCAGCAGGAGGCACCCTAGCTCATGTCCCTGCTCCTCTCCTTAAGGAGCAGTGTAAGTGAGTGGATGTGTGAGTGTGTGTGTGTGTGTGTGTGTGTGTGTGTGTGTGTGTGAGGGAGAGAGAGGGCACGAGAGAGCAAGTGAGCATGCCCCCGCCCACTTAACTGAAAGCCAACGGGCAACACTCCTCTTTCCCATGGTGGAAACAGATCTGCAGGCCACAGAGTAACCTCACTCCGACGACTTATGCAAATGGATGCCATCCTTCATTTGAGGCATAAATGAGCCCCAATGGTAGGCTCATTTGGTAGAACGATGGCCCCCACAGATATTTACGTTCCGACCCCTGGAAACTATGAATACATTAGGTTGGGTGGCAAGGGAGAATCAGCTTGCAGATGAAATTGCTAGTCAGCTGACCTCAAGATAGAGAGATTATCCTAGACTGTCCAGTTGGGCACAGCAGAGTCACGGGGTCCATAAAGGTGGAAGAGGGAGGCAGGAGGCAGGCCAGACTGACCCCACGTAAGAGGCACCCCCCTACCGCTGCTGCTGATGTGATGATGAGGAGGATCAAGAAATGTGGGCAGCCCCTAGAACTACAAGACGCAAGGGAACAGACTCTCCCCCAGAGCCTCTGGCAAGGAACGCGGCCCTGCCCACGCCTTGATTTTATTCCAGGGAGACCCACGCTGGACTCTAGCCTACAAAACTGCCAAGCAGTACGTGTGTTGTCCTAAGGTTGTGGTCATCCGTTAAGGCAACCGTAGAAGGTTAAGATGGCCCCCAGGGATGAGAACCATCAGTGTGGGAGAATTACCGCCAAAAATACACCCATGATCCCTTGAAGGATGGCTGAGAAGAGAATTCTGCTCTGGGACGGTTAGATATTTAAGAAGAGTGACTGACGGCTCATTTCCATTCCCCGAGACACACTATAGGTCAGCAAGCACATAGGAAGAGACCCAAAACCCAGTTAAGAAAAGATGGACACGTGGCACGTGGTGGGGACCGTCCGCCCCTGTGAGAGGCACAGCCTCGCTACGAATCAAGTGAGGTTAACTTCTGCTCTGGTTAGTGCGGTGCTGCTGGGATTCAGTGAGGTGGTGTGAGTGTGCATGCAGTAACTGCTACACACAAGTTACATTTAGGCTGTAGCTAAACCAATGGGGGGGGGGCACCTAAGTAATCGCAGACATTCTTCTATTTGGAGACCATCCAAGTGACATCATCACATCTGACACTGCACACTCGATAAATATGGGGAGGCATACAGTAGGACCTTGAAGATGCCTCCCTGTGCTGCTAGGTGATCTACTTACACTCCTCGTCTCTGAAATGTGAAGAATGGGATTGTGAGACTACAATGAGATCGCGTCAATAAAGCGCTCGGTGTGAGACCTACCACGTATCTGGGACGTGGCTCAGCGACAGCCGTCATTACTCATGAGGGGCACTTATTCACATAAGGCATCCACCACTTGTGAACACATAAATCACTTTTACCTAGATGATTTCATTTGATTAGCAAAGCACGGCAGAAAGAAGTGCAAGTTTATACCCATTTCTCAGATGTGAAAGATGAGGCACAGAAAAGAAACATGCATTGCTATGGTGCACGAACACAAGGATTAGCCTCACCTGAGAAGATTTAGGGGCCCTACAACAGGCACAGCAGTCCCAGAATAACTTCCTCCAGCTCATACCAGTAATACTAAAAAGCGACCAGTAAATGAATAATAAAGATCTTCAAAATCTTTCATTTTTAAAAGAAATTTTAAGCGAGTGAGAGAGAGATAATGAGCAGGAGAGGGACAGAGAGAGAGGAGAGAGAATCCCAAGCAGGCTCTGCACCGTCAGCGCAGAGCCCAACATGGGGCTCGAACTCATGAACCATGAGATCATGACCTGATCCGAAACCAAGAGTCGGACGCTTAACCAACTGAGCCACCCAGGTGCGCCCCCAATCTTTCATTCTTAAATACCACTCAGTAGTAAGACAGTGGCATACGAGTGAAGAATTTAGGAAATGGAAATATTCTGCTGTAGGCCATTCAAAGGAGAAAGGCCAAACGAGGCAACAGTCCCCTGCCAACTGTGTTTGGTGAGACTTTAGAGGACACACCGCAATTGAATCCACAAGAGGAGCTGGAGATGTGACAGCACACATGTCTGTGTATGTTTCTCGTCATCCAAGGGCCAAGCAGAGGAGAAACATAGACGTGACATGTAATCAACTCGCCATAAGACATTTGGAATGCTGCTCCCCATGGCTCCTCCCATTACCTCGTGGCAAGTTTGCAGTGAGTTGTTTGGCTTTTCATCAGCTAAAAATAATAAAAGTCAAACAAGGAGAAAAGATTTGAAGTCAAATAATGAGAAAAATTTCGCAAGGAAAGAATGAACTATACTGGGAAGAGATTCTTTTTTTAAGTGTTTTACCACTGGATTGGAAAATGGACCAGAACATAGTATATGTCAAGCAGATACGAGCATGGTGTGGATGACCATTTCCTTCTTCCTCTTCTTCCTTTCTCTCTTCCTTCCCACCTCCTTCCCTCCCTCCCTCTTCTACCTGTCTTTCTTTCCTTTTCCTGTCTTCCTCCCTCCCTTTCTCCCTTCCTTTCTTAATGAAGAAATTCGGCACTCTCTTATCATTAGAACTCAGTTCAAGCCCAGCCACCTAATCTGGGCAGTCTTTTCAGAAGCTGGTAGATATCTCCATGATAATCCTGCCATACATCATTATAACTGTTCTCTTTCATTCCACATGAAGTAATATATGCAACCTGTTTATCAGACAATATGAAAATAGATAAATTAAAATATAACCAATGCTCTATAATACTACTCCATAGTTTGATTTAAAAACAACAACAACCATGGTTTTAGAGAATAATGTCATGAGGAAGTGTGAGGTGAAAAAAAAGAATTTAAACTACACGTAGGGACGCCTGGGTGGCTCAGTCGGTTGAGCGTCCGACTTCGGCTCAGGTCATGATCTCATGGTTCATGGGTTCCAGCCCCGCATCGGGCTCTGTGCCGACAGCTCAGAGCCTGGAGCCTGTTTCAGATTCTGTGTCTCCGTCTCTCTCTGACCCTCCCCCGTTCATGCTCTGTCTCTGTCTCAAAAGTAAATAAACATTAAAAAAATAAACTACATGTAATGTATTTGTACATGCATAGAAAAAAGTGGGGAAGGATACACACCTAATTCTTAATTATGGTTACATCTTGCAAGAGGGTGAGTGGTCAGAAAGAAGAAACTTCCATCTTTTACTTCACATGCTTTCATTATTGGTTGAGGATTGTATTTTATTTTATTTTTTTCAACAAACATATGCTGCTTTTGGATTTTAAAATCAAATTGCTAGATGGGGTGCCTGGGTAGCTCAGTTGATTAAGCATCAGACTTTGGCTCAGGTCATGATCTCATGGCTTGTGAGTTCGAGCCCCGCATCGGGCTCTGTGCTGATGGCTCAGAGCCTGGAGCCTGTTTCGGGTTCTGTGTCTCCCTCTCCTTCTGCCCCTCCCCAGCTCATACTCTGTCTCTGTCTCTCTCTTTCAAAAGTAAACTAAATTTTTAAATAAAAATAACATAAAATTGCTAGAAAATAGATGAAAGAAAGCTCTTAGCATTTTAGCAAGTCGAATCAATCAGTATGCAAGAAGATAGTACGTCATGACCAACTGGAGTTTACCCAAGGATATTTGAAAATCAAACAATGTAATTTACTGTGTCAACTGAATTAAGGAGAAAAATCATATGATCATTTTAGTAGATGCAAAAAAAAGCATTTGACAAAATTCAATATTATTCATGATAAAATTTCAGCAAGTTAGGATTAGAAAGGACCTTCTTCAATTCAAGAAAGGCATCTGCAAAATACCTACAGTTAACATCATACTTAAAGATGAAGTAGTAAATGTTTTCCACGAAGATAACAAAATGGCAAGACTGTCTACTCTCTGCTTCTATTCAATGTTGTATTGGAGGCGCTTGTGCAATTAAGTAAGAAAAACAAATAGAAACATAAGAATCAGGAAGGAATGTATAAAACTATTCCTATTTGCAAATGACACGATCATCAATGTGAAAAAATCCTAAGTCATCTGCAAAACAACTACTAGAATAAATGAATTTAGCAAAACTGTAAGCTACAAGGTCAATATATAAGAAGCAATTGTATTTTTACATACCAGTTGCAAACAATTTGAAATACATTTTTTAAATTCCATTGTCAATAGTATCAAAAAATGAAATGCTTGCATGGCACCTGGGTGACCTGGTAGGTTAAGTGCCTGGCTCTTGGTTTCAACTCAGGTCACAATCTTGCAGTTTGTGAGTTCGAGCCCCGCATCGGACTCCACACTGACAGTCAAAGCCTGCGTGGGATTGTCTCTCTCCCTCTTTCCCTGCCCCTCCCCTGATTGTGCGCTCTCTCTCTCTCTCAAAATAAATAAATAAACTTTTTTTTAAAAAAATGAAATTCTTGGGGACAAATTTAACAAAAGATATGCAAGACCTCGACATCAAAAAACTCAAAAGTATTACTGAGAGTAATTAAAAAGACCTACATAAATAGAGAAACCTACCTGTTCATATAAAAGGAAGACTCCATATTGTTAAGGTGTCAATTCTCCCCCAAATTTGGATCCAGTGTAATCCCAATCATAATCCTGGTGGGTTCTTTCAGGAAAACCCACAAGTTGATCCCAAACTTTACATGTAAATGAAAAGGACTTAAAATAGCCAAATAACTGAAAAAAGAACAAAGCTGGGGGGCCAGTACTAGGTGTCTCCATGATTTACTATAAAGTATGGGATCAAAACAATGTGCAAGCATAAGAACACACTGATGAAGCAGAGCTTAGAAGCAAGGCCATACTTATATCGATGAACTGATTTTCGACAACAAAATTTCCAAGGCAGTCCAATGGGAAACGTCTTTCCCATAAATGGTGCCAGAATAACTGAACATCCATATGGAAAGAAAAAGAGACATTGACCCTTACCCCATATTTGCACAAACATTAATACGAAGTAGACCATAGGTCTAAGCATAAAGAATAAAACTATAAAGCTTATGAAGGAAGACAAAACAATACATTTGTGGCTTGGGAGCAAAGAAACGTTTCTTGGAAATGACAAAGGAAGCCACAGCTACAAAAGAAAAATTGATAAATTAGACCTCACCAGAATTTAAAACTCTGTCCATCAAAAGACAGTATTAAAAAATTAATAGACAAATGACAGACCAAGAGAAGATATTCTCAAAACTAAGATTTTACGCAGGACTGATAATTAGAATAGATGAGGAATTCCTACAACTCAATAAAAGGTCAAACAATCCAATTAATTAACAGGCAAAATATTTGAACACATGTTTTACAAAGGAAGATTTATCAATGGGAAATAAACACACGAAAAGATGTTCAATATCATGGATCATCAGGGATTAATGATCACGGTCACAGAGAAACACAAATTAAAATCACAATAAGATGCCACTACAACTCATCAGAATGGTTACATTTAAAGACTCTAACACCAAATGCTGGCAAAGATATAGATCCACCACAGTTCTCCTACATTACTGGCGGGAGTGAAATCCATTGCCGCTCTCTAAAAGGTCTGGCAGTTTCTTATAAAACTAAACAGATGCTCACACTATTCTACTCCTGGATATTTATCCAAGAGAAACGAAAGCACAGATCCACAGAAAAGAGCGTATAAAACTGCTCATACTATCTTCATCTTTATTCATGATAGCCTCAAACAGGAAGTAGCTCAGATGGCATCCATGAGAATCTAAGAGAATAGTTGAACGGTCCGCATTCACACAGTAGAAAACCACTCGGCCGCAAGAAGGAAGGAACCACTAATGTGTTTAACAATGTGGATGAGTCCCCAGATTCCACTTGTTGACTGAAAGAAACCTCCCACAGAAGACCACATATCCTCACTCATCATTAGGGAAATGCAAAAGCCCCCCCCACACACACACACAAAACCCACCAGAAATAACAAGTGTTGGGAAGATGTGAGAAATTGCAATCATTATGTATTGCTGCTGGAAATATAAAATGGTGCAACTAATATGGAAGACAGTATTGGGGTTCCTCAAAACTTAAACATAGAATTCCCACATGACCCAGCAATTCTGCTTCTCGTCCAAAGACATCTATCCAAAAGAATTGAAAGCAGGGACCCAAACAACTATTTATATACCAATGTCCACAGCAGCATTACTCACAATGCCCAAAAGGAAGAAACAACCCAAATATTTAACAATGAATCAATGGGTAAACAAAATGGGGTATACCCATGTAATGGAATATTATGCAGCCTTTAAAAAGATATGCAATTCCAATACATGCTCAACCTTGAATTCTGAACATGGATGGACCTTGAAAATTTTATGCAAAGTGAAATACGCCAGACACGAGAAGACAAACATGGTGTGGTTCCATTTTTAAGAGGCTTCTAGAAGAAGCAAGTCCATAAAGAAGGTAGAATAGTGATTACCAGGGACTGAAGGGAGGGGAGAGAGGAGGGTTACTGTTTAGTGGGTACAGAGGTTCAGTTGACACTATGGAAAAGTTCTGTAGGTGATTAGCCGTGACGCTGACAGAACAATGTGAGCGCATTTAACGCCCCTGAATTGTATGCTCAAAAAGGGTTAAGATGATGAATTTTATGTTGTATATATTTTACCACAATTTTTAAAAAACAAGAACGGGACCTTGGACGTTACCGAATTAACTCCTTCCCCACATCATCGGCACATGACTTTCTTCCACCCTTACTTCACCTCATTGAGGCTGCTTACCAGTCTAGTCTGCCGATTCTGATGTATTCTAATGCTCTTTTGGAGGAAACTTAATAGGACTAGGAGGACGAATACAACAGGACTTACCAAAAATACAAAAAAAAAAAAAAGCCCTTCGCAAGCACATTCATCGTGTTGGAAATCTGAAAACCGTAAAGGGGAATGATGAAGTTGTTGTTAGACCTGACTGTGCAGTGTTGAATAGTGTTTCCGAGAACACCTTGTTCTTGCCCAAAGTTCACATCCTCTGCATCAGGAAAGACATAACTAGAGATGGCTTTGAATTAGATAGAAAAAAGCACCGTATAAACATGACTTCTTACCATCTGCTTCACTCCCAGGTATTTCGAAGCTGTGGAAACTTCAGGCTATAATTTGTCTTTATTAGTAGCTATGTAATATCCCATTTTGCTATTCCCCTCTTGTTGAGTATTTGGCTCGTGTCAAGATTTTTTGTTAATATAAATAAGGCTACTCTTGCAAAATATATGTAAACATAGTTTAGCTTTACATACAGCATGGTCCCAAATGCATGTGTAAAAAACAATTCATACTAATGTACATAATCACCGTCTCCCGACATTCATTCCACCTGTTACCCTGGATAACAGCAAAAGCGTTTGATAAGACTGACAGCCCCCTCAGCCAATCAGGATAGTCCCATCCCTCTTGCCTTCTTGATTGGTTCAGATAGTCCAGATGAGGGCGAATCAGTGCAACGCATTCCCCTGCCACAGAGACTGATTTTGCAGTGAACACCTTCTCTAATTGTTATATAAAAACACCAGATTTTTGTACATTGATCTATCCAGAAATGCTACTGAAGTCTCTTACTGATTCTATTACTTTTCTGTAATTCCCCAGGGATTTTCTACATAATCATATGTGTGCAAATTAGGCAATCAAGTCTCTTCCCAATTCGTACACATCCTTATAAATTCACCACTTCTGACCTCTTTGCCCATTTTCACGCAGATACAACCCGACGGCACCTCCCTGTAAGCTAGGAATTTTCCCTGCCCTGGGAATTTGCTCAAAAGCACTCACATAACACACACAAACCCAACGTGTGACAGAGTCAACGCTCCGGGAGGAAATCCTTGATGGGTGCAGAACAGAGGCCAATGAATAAGCGCTTCCTCCGTGCCCCTTCCCCCGCCCCCTAGATAGTTCTAACATGCATTTCATGAGGGTTCTGAGAAAGTCCTGTGAGATCAAGCAATCTGTTATTGTGGCCGACACTTCCTATTTCTTTTTAAAGTCTCACTGCTTAAATTCTCTCTACAGGGTTGACTGAGGGGTGATAGAAGGCATGCTTGGGTTGTTTCTGACTGGCAGGAATGCTTCCAGTCAAGGAGGGCTGTGACTGGCTCTTGTCAAAGAGGCACAGAATGCGGATATTTGTACCCCATGCAAATGCTCACCAGTGGGCAAGCACTGTAGATGGACAAGATAACGTTCCTTGCGTTAGCCTCTTTTCCCAGACAAAGAGGGCCCATGATGGGGTCAACGACACGGGTTTCTCTTCTCCAACACCGACTACCACCATTACCGGATGTCTAATCTGCCAATAGCTGAGACCAACACCGACTCTCCAATACTGCCCCATTCCCAGGAAGAAGCCACCCACCAGATGGATTATACTGGACCCCTTCCGTCTTACAAAAGCAAGTGATCTGTCCTCATCACAACAGACACTATTCTCCATATGGGTTAGATTTTCCTTCCAGAACTTGTAGTAGCCAGCACCATCAGCTGTGAAAATGCGGAAACCCTTACCCACCAGCATACCGTTCCATACAGCACTGCTCCTCATCCGTTCATTCCACAGTGGAAAAAAAAAGCAGCACAGCAGTGGACTCTTGCCCACAGAATTCACTGGTTTTACCAGGTAACCCAAAGCCGTCTGGAAGATAGATCACGGTGACAAGCCTTGCAAGGTCAAGGTAACAGGCTTACTAAAAATGCAGCTATGAATGGTGCCAGTTGAGAACAGGAAAGAGTCTATCAGATATATAGTAACAGATACACGGGGCTGTTTCTCCCACAACATTCTTACCTCTAACGACTCAGCTGGGAGACATTTGCTTCCCATCCTCACAGCTCTGAGCCATGTCGGTTTGGGGGTCTCAATGCCAAGGACAATGACTTCTTTTAATTGGAATCTGAATCAAGCACTTGACCTTTTGGGCTCCTCCCGCCCCTGAAAAAAGGTCATGGAAGGGGAGTGCTCTGTGGCCGGTGTGACGGATCCTGATACCATGTGGGTGGTGGCCAGGGCACATATGTGGGCAGGTCCCTGACCCTGGAGGGGATGGGAAGGGTGGTCCCCGGCAGGGGGAGAGCCCTGGGGGCAGGGCTGGGGCAGGGCTGGGGCAGCCCAGGCCCCACCACCACCTGCCCCCCCCCACCCCCACCACAGAAATTCACACGGGAAACACAGGAAACCACATCCAGCTGGAGGAATCAGATTGAACCTTTCCAAGCGACAGAGACACTCGCCTCGTACAGAGTTGCCCCAGTTGGATAGCCTGGCACCTCTTCCGCAAGATCTTATTCATAAGGCAGGACAAACTGGCAGTTTATAGGCTCAGGATCACCTACCTGGAAGAGGTTTTTGGGTCTTGCCTTAAAATCCTCCTCAGCTAACAGAGATGCACAGCAGCCACGGAGGAAAACTCAGGGAAGCCAGAAAGGCGTAAGGGAAGTCACAGTTCAGGCTCCGGATGGCTTTGTATTGGCTGTCGCTGTAGACGTGTTGGTCTTTCCCGCTTCCCCGCCTGTGGAAGATTCCCTAGGGTTTCCGTTTCAGGCGTTATACGTGAGAGGGGATATGAACTTCACCTTAATGGAGGCACAGCTGATCTTCAGCATCAGCCGCAGGGGCACTGAAACTCTGCCTGGGCACCGCCTCCCTAAAGAATTGATGGAGTTGATGGCCTCCCCCCCCGCCAGAATCTGTCCTAACCCGCACCGGCTTCCCTTACAAACTCTTCTTTTATGGGCATGTGGTTCATCCACCAATTAAGGAATCTGCTGGATGATTCTTCCAGATTCCCGGCACTGATTTCCAAGAGAGGTTAAACACACATCAGGTGTATTACCCTGAACAATGAGAAAGGGAAAGGGGGATCTCTACTCTACCTTCATTCAACTGCCGCTTCGATTCAGCAGTTACGCCAGCCATACTCCAACCACCATTTCGTACTTGAAATCTGAACCCAAGAAACGCATCTTGAGACCTAACCACAAACTGGACTTTACACCTATCGGTCTAGGGTGTCAAAGGAAAAAGAATGTTCGGAATTGTGCGTGGCAGGACCGGGCTGCTTTGTTGGGCCAAGGACCACGTGCAGACAACTGAACCTGAAGACAGGGGCAGGATGGCTCACGGGCTTCTCACCAAGGAAACGCAACTGACCTGGGCTTGATTGAATGCACTCTTAGTTCTTAAACATGGCAGGCTAGATAATTCTCACCGCACTCGAGACCTCTCCCAAACGAAGAAGGAACAGAGCATTTACAAAGACAAAATGGAAGTCCCCTTTCATGCCAACCACTGGAGCAGCTGTGTTGTGTGACGTACGTCCTTCCCCAGCCATAGAGGATCTTGCACTAATAAGGACTAAAAGCAGCACAACTGGAAAAAAAATCCGCTGCCAAATTAACTTTAAATAAGGATCCCTTAATCCTGGTCTTCTTCTGAGCGCTATGATGCAACAAAAGGAGTGTGACTTTCTCTACCCTGTTTCAAATACCGCAGCCTCGGAAAGAAGCTTTTTAGAAAAAACTACACACAAAGGCAGTCATTGGCAAGATAATACTGTGACAATTAGGAAATGATGGTGACCCAAGACACCAGTGAGTCCACTGGTCATCTCAGGAAATAAATGTGATGCTTTCTGGATACCATTCAAGGTTCTTTCCAAATAACATCAGTAGTGGCTTATACAGGACTAGGAAACACTTAGACATTGATTTTGGAACTATTCAACAAATGCAGCAGAATGAGAATTTTTCAGATCTGACTTCCGATGAGGATTTTACCTGTTGGCACAACAGATGAAATCCTGACTTATGTCCCAGATTCTTTTTCTGAGTGTACCTTCATGATTTCAGGTCACCAGCAGTAACAATCTCTGGTCCTCAACTCGAGCTGGTTACAACCCACCACAGCGGCAGGTGCAGTGATAACAGAAGCACGAGGTAGGGCAGCCAGAAAGGAGTCGGAAGGTGAGGCTTGTGCAGGCTCCCCGGAGGCTTGCAGATCGCAATTCTGACCCAGCTGTGCCTTTTCACTTGTCCGCAGCAAGACCTACCACCGCGTGAGTTCTTTTCAGAGATCCCCTACGGATCTGAGTGTAGGCTCCTGCCCTCTACCCCAGCATGGAGTTATTCAGCTGGACTTTGCTGGAGGAAGTTTTGAGACCTCTCCACACCTGACTTATCACTTACAAGATGTGGTCAGTTGCTTCTGAAAGTTTCTGAAAACTAACAAGATGAGGAAATGCACAACCTAATGTAAGTTCTTAGGCATGCCGCATGGTGGGGGGGGGGGGTGCATCACTGTATCAGGGCCAGGCAGAAACCCAGCTCCAGGCTCACAGATGTTGTAAAGCAAGTTTCAGAAGAGAAGAGTTTTCAATGGAACATATACAGCCGAATTACACAGCATACATAATGCTCAGACTATCGCAACCCGCCGCCTTCTCGTCACCCATCAGAAACCAGACCTTTCGCCGAATGACACCCAGTGGCCCCCGCTGACTCAGTTGGTAGAGCATGTGACTCTTGATCTCAGCGGTTGTGAGTCTGAGCCCCATGTTGGGTGTGGAATCTTTAATAAAAAAAAAAAAATGAATGACATCCAGTGAATGTCTCTAACTCCACACCTGATTTGCACCTTGGTTTTGCATGCTGCTTAAGGTAAGACTGCAGAGGGAGAAAGCTGGGGGATGTCTGATGCCAGCCAGTCCAAACGGAGTCTGAAGGCACGTTGTTTGTACTGTTATTCTACACCAAATTGTAACTTTTGATCTTAGACGACAATTTTTTTAAGTTTATTATTGACTTTGAGAGAGAGGGAGCACGAGCAGGGGAGGGGTAGAGAGAGAGAGGTGTGGGGCTCGAACTCACAAACCGTGAGATCATGCCCTGGGCCCAAACCGAGAGTTGGACGCTTAACTGACTGAGCTGCCCAAGCGCCCAAGAAGACAATTTAAAAAATAAAATTGAAATAGGCATACATCAGCAGGAAAATAGAAATTGTGCCACCACAAATAGTAATATACTACATTTCACCTTACTTTGAGCACCACTTCATAGGAAATATTTGAGAGCAGAAATGAGCATTTCAGATGCTTTTTTACATAAGACAGAATTTTCTCAATTTAAATTTATAATATTGGAATAAAAATGAAACACATAGAGAGAATTTAGGGGTAGATGGCAGCATAGGAGGACGCTGGGCTCACCGCACCCTGCTGGTCACTTAGATTCCACCCACATCTGCCTAAATAACCCAGAAAACCGCCAGAAGACCAGCAGAACGGAGTCTCCGGAGCCAAGTGCAGACGAGAGGCCCACGGAAGAGGGTAGGAAGGGCGGCGAGGCGGTGCGCGCTCCACGGACTGGCGGGAGGGAGCCAGGGCAGAGGGGCGACCCGCCGGCCAAACAGAGCCCCCGAGTCTGGCTGGCAAAAGCCGAGGGGCCGGACTGCGTGGGTTCTGACAGCCAGCGGGACTTAACATCCGGAAGGTTATAAGTTAACAGCTCTGCTCAGAGAGCGGGAGGGCTGGAGGACAACAGGAGGGAGAGCTGTGGAGCCCTGGACGACACAGCGCAGCTTGGCGGGGAACAAAGGCGCTCGCCAGCGCCATCTCCCTCGCCCATCCCCCAGCCAAAATCCCAAAGGGAACCGGTTCCTGCCAGAGAACTTGCTTGCTCTGCGCAAACACCCAACGCTGTGCTTCTGCGGATCCATCCCTGCGGCGGCGGGTCTGACTCCCTCCCGCTGCCACAGGGCCCCTCCAGAAGCGGATCTCTGAAGGAAAAGCGAGCTGAGCCGGCCTCTCCTGCCCCCGTGCACCTTGCCGATCCACCCCAGCTAACACGCCAGATCTCCAGCACCACAAGCCTGGCAGTGTGCAAGTAGCCCAGACGGGCCACGCCACCCCACAGTGAATCCCGCCCCTAGGAGAGGGGAAGAGAAGGCACACACCAGTCTGACTGTGGCCCCAGCGGTGGGCTGAGGGCAGACATCAGGTCTGACTGCGGCCCTGCCCACCAATGCAAGGTATTCAAGACAGCACAAGGGAAGTGCCCCTCAGTTGGGCACCACTCCAGGGACTATCCAAAATGACGAAACGGAAGAATTCCCCTCAAAAGAATCTCCAGGAAATAACGACAGCTAACGAACTGATCAAAAAGGATTTAAACAATATAACAGAAAGTCCATTTAGAATAATAGTCTTAATATTAATCGCTGGGCTTGAAAACAGTATAGAGAACAGCAGAGAATCTATTGCTACAGAGATCAAGGGACTAAGGAATAGTCAGGAGGAGCTAAAAAATGCTATACCCGAGCTGCAAAATAAAATGGAAACGACCACAGCTTGGATTGAAGAGGCAGAGGAGAGAATAATAGGTGAACTAGAAGTTAAAATTATGGAAAAAGAGGGAGCTGAGAAAAAGATAAAAAAAATCCAGGAGTATGAGGGGAAAATTAGAGAACTAAGTGATGCACTAAAGAGAAATAATCTACACATAATTGGTATCCCAGAGGAGGAAGAGAGAGGGAAAGGTGCTGAAGGTGTACTTGAAGAAATAATAGCTGAGAACTTCCCTGATCTGGGGAAGGAAAAAGGCATTGAAATCCAAGAGGCACAGAGAACTCCCTTCAGACGTAACTTGAATCGATCTTCTGCACGACATATCATAGTGAAACCGGCAAAATACAAGGATAAAGAGAAACTTCTGAAAGCAGCTAGGGACAAACGTGCTCTAACATATAGAGGGACACCTATAAGACTCGTGACCGATCTCTCTACTGAAACTTGGCAGGCCAGAAAGGAATGGCAGGAGATCTTCCATGTGATGAACAGAAAAAATATGCAGCCGAGAATCCTTTATCCAGCAAGTCTGTCATTTAGAATAGAAGGAGAGATAAAGGTCGTCCCAAACAAACAAAAACTGAAGGAATTCGTCACCACTAAACCAGCCCTACAAGAGATCCTAAGGGGGATCCTGTGAGACAAAGTACCAGAGACATCGCTACAAGCATGAAACCTACAGACATCACAATGACTCTAAACCCATATCTTTCTATAATAACACTGAATGTAAATGGACTAAATGCGCCAACCAAAAGAAATAGGGTATGAGAATGGATAAAAAAACAAGACCCATCTATTTGCTGTCTACAAGAGACTCATTTTAGACCTGAGGACACCTTCAGATTGAGAGTGAGGGGATGGAGAACTATTTATCATGCCACTGGAAGTCAAAAGAAAGCTGGAGTAGCCATACTTATATCAGACAAACTAGACTTTAAAATTAAAGGCTGTAACAAGAGATGAAGAAGAGCATTATATAATAATTACAGGGTCTATCCATCAGGAAGAGCTAACAATTATAAATGTCTATGCGCCGGATATGGGAGCCCCCAAATATATAAAACAATTACTCACAAACATAAGCAACCTTATTGATAAGAATGTGGTAATTGCAGGGGACTTTAACACTCCACTTACAGAAATGGATAGATCATCTAGACACACGGTCAATAAAGAAACAAGGGCCCTGAATGATACATTGGATCAGATGGACTTGACAGATATATTTAGAACTCTGCATCCCAAAGCAACAGAATATACTTTCTTCTCGAGTGCACATGGAACATTCTCCCAGATAGATCACATACTGGGTCACAAAACAGCCCTTCATAAGTATACAAGAATTGAGATCATACCATGCATACTTTCAGACCACAATGTGATGAAGCTTGAAATCAACCACAGGAAAAAGTCTGGAAAACCTCCAAAAGCATGGAGGTTAAAGAACACCCTACTAAAGAATGAGTGGGTCAACCAGGCAATTAGAGAAGAAATTAAAAAAAATATATGGAAACAAACGAAAATGAAAATACAACAATCCAAATGCTTTGCGATGCAGCGAAGGCAGTCCTGAGAGGAAAATACATTGCAATCCAGGCCTATCTCAAAAAAAAAGAAAAATCCCAAATACAAAATCTAACAGCACACCTAAAGGAAATAGAAGCAGAACAGCAAAGACAGCCTAAACACAGCAGAAGAAGATAAATAATAAAGATCAGAGCAGAAATAAACAATATAGAATCTAAAAAAACTAGAGAAGATCAACAAAACCAAGAGTTGGTTTTTTGAAAAAATAAAATTGATAAACCTCTAGCCAGGCTTCTCAAAAAGAAAAGGGAGATGACCCAAATAGATAAAATCATGAATGAAAATGGAATTATTACAACCAATCCCTCAGAGATACAAGCCATTATCAGGGAATACTATGAAAAATTATATGCCAACAAACAAACTGGACAACCTGGAAGAAATGGACAAATTCCTAAACACCCACACACTTCCAAAACTCAATCAGGAGGAAAGAGAAAGCTTGAACAGACCCATAACCAGCGAAGAAATTGAATCAGTTATCAAAAATCTCCCAACAAATAAGAGTCCAGAACCAGATGGCTTCCCAGGGGCATTCTACCAGACATTTAAATCAGAGATAATACCTATCCTTCTCAAGCTATTCCAAGAAATAGAAAGGGAAGGAAAACTTCCAGACTCATTCTATGAAGCCAGTATTACTTTGATTCCTAAACCAGACAGGGACCCAGTAAAAAAAGAGAACTACAGGCCAATATCCCTGATGAATATGGATGCAAAAATTCTCAATAAGATACTAGCAAATCGAATTCAACAGCATATAAAAACATTATTCACCATGATCAAGTGGGATTCATTCCTGGGATGCAGGGCTGGTTCAACATTCGCAAATCAATCAACGTGATACATCACATTAATAAAAGAAAAGATAAGAACCATATGATCCTGTCAATCGATGCAGAAAAGGCATTTGACAAAATTCAGCAACCTTTCTTAATAAAAACCCTCCAGAAAGTCAGGATAGAAGGAACACACTTTAACATCATAAAAGCCATTTATGAAAAGCCCACAGCTAACATCATCCTCAATGGGGAAAAACTGAGAGCTTTCCCCCTGAGATCAGGAACACGACAGGGATATCCACTCTCACCACTGTTGTTTAACATAGTGTTGGAACTTCTAGCATCAGCAATCGGACAACGAAAGGAAATCAAAGGCATCAAAATTGGCAAAGATGAAGTTAAGCTTTCACTTTTTGCAGACGACATGATATTATACATGGAAAATCTGATAGACTCCACCAAAAGTCTGCTAGAACTGATACATGAATTTAGCAAAGTTGCAGGATACAAAATCAATGTACAGAAATCAGTTGTATTCTTATACACTAATAATGAAGCAACAGAAAGACAAAGAAACTGATCCCATTCACAATTGCACCAAGAAGCATAAAATACCTAGGGATAAATCTAACCCAAGATGTAAAAGATCTGTATGCTGAAAACTATAGAAAGCTTATGAAGGAAATTGAAGAAGATATAAAGAAATGGAAAAACATTCCGTGCTCATGGGTTGGAAGAATAAATATTGTCAAAATGTCAATACTACCCAAAGCTATCTACACATTCAATGCAATCCCAATCAAAACTGCACCAGCATTCTTCTCGAAGCTAGAATAAGCAATCCTAAAATTCATATGGAACCACAAAAAGCCCCAAATAGCCAAAGTAATTTTGAAGAAGAAGACCAAAGCAGGAGGCATCACAATCCCAGACTTTAGCCTCAACTACAAAGCTGTAATCATCAAGACAGCATGGTATTGGCACAAAAACAGACACATAGACCAATGGAATAGAATAGAAACCCCAGAACTAGACCCACAAACGTATGGCCAACTAATCTTTGACAAAGCAGGAAAGAACATCCAATGGAAAAAAGACAGTCTCTTTAACAAATGGTTCTGGGAGAACTGTACAACAACATGCAGAAGAATGAAACTAGACCACTTTCTCACACCATTCACAAAAATAAACTCAAAATGGATAAAGGACCTGAATGTGAGACAGGAAACCATCAAAACCCTAGAGGAGAAAGCAGGAAGAGACCTCTCTGACCTCAGTCGTAGCAATTTCTTACTTGACACATCCCCAAAGGCAAGGGAATTAAAAGCAAAAATGAACTACTGGGACCTTATGAAGATAAAAAGCTTCTGCACAGCAAAGGAAACAACCAACAAAACTAAAAGGCAACCAACAGAATGGGAAAAGATATTTGCAAATGACATATCGGACAAAGGGCTAGTATCCAAATCTATAAAGAGCTCACTAAACTCCACACCCAAAAAACAAATAACCCAGTGAAGAAATGGGCAGAAAACATGAATAGACACTTCTCTAAAGAAGACATCCGGATGGCCAACAGGCACATGAAAAGATGCTCAACGTCGCTCCTTATCAGGGAAATACAAATCAAAACCACACTCAGATATCACCTCACGCCAGTCAGAGTGGCCAAAATGAACAAATCAGGAGACTATACATGCTGGAGAGGATATGGAGAAAGGGAACCCTCTTGCACTGTTGGTGGGAATGCAAATTGATGCAGCCACTCTGGAAAACAGTGTGGAGGTTCCTCAAAAAAATTAAAAATAGACCTACCCTATGACCCAGCAATAGCACTGCTAGGAATTTACCCAAGGGATACAGGAGTACTGATGCATAGGGGCACTTGTAACCTAATGTTTGTAGCAGCACTCTCAACAATAGCCAAATTATGGAAAGAGCCTAAATGTCCATCAACTGATGAATGGATAAAGAAATTGTGGTTTATATACACAATGGAGTACTACGTGGCAATGAGAAAGAATGAAATATGGCCCTTTGTAGCAACGTGGATGGAACTGGAGAGTGTGATGCTAAGTGAAATAAGCCATACAGAGAAAGACAGATACCATATGTTTTCACTCTTATGTGGATCCTGAGAAACTTAACGGAAACCCATGGCAGAGGGGAAGAAAAAAAAAAAAAAAAGGTTAGAGAGGGAGAGAGCCAAAGCATAAGAGACTCTTAAAAACTGAGAACAAAGTGAGGGTTGATGGGGGGTGGGAGGGAGGAGTGGGTGGGTGATGGGCATTGAGGAGGCACCTGTTGGGATGAGCACTGGATGTTGTACGGAAACCAATTTGACAACAAATAAAAAAAAATAATAAATAAATAAATAAAATAAATAAAAATGAAACACATAGGGTTTGCATTTCTGGACTGTTACTAGTAAATCAAACACAAAACTAAAAAATGAAAACTATTGCCCTGTGTTTTTTAGCTCTGTTTTTATGTCAGGTGTTACAACAAATAGTTTTGATACAATGAAAATCTCAGTGCTTCTGAGATTCTCCTTCACTGTTACTCTAAGTACCTCACAACTTTTTTAGCCTACAACAGTGTGGGATTTGTCGTTTTTATAAAGTGTGCCATTTTTCTCATTAAATTAAATGAATGACATCTTTTCTGCCCACACATATGTTATTTCCTAAATCCAGTCATTTTGATCGTTTCTGGTGCGTTATAACTGTACTTTTCACCTGCTCTATTCAGGTAATACAAGGTGAAAGGTAAGTAATTACTGGAAAGTTAAGTACTACAGAGTCTAATGTCGCCTAAAAAATTTTTAATGCTTATTTTTGAGAAGGAGAGACTCAGAGTGAGAGTGGGGGAGGGGCAGAGAGGGAGGGAGACAGAATCCGAAGCAGGCTCCAGGCTCCAAGCTGGCGGCACAGAGCCCGACGTGGGGCTCGAACTCATGAGCTGTGAGATCATGACCTGAGCTGATGTCAGGTGCTTAACCAACTGAGCTACCCAGGAGCTGCAGTAGATTTTAACATTATATGCCTTGGAATGACAAATATTTTTGGAAGGCGAAGGATAATTTTTTCCTAATTATTTCTTATTATTTACATAAATATGAAGACAGTAGCACTTAACTTCCATAAGTATTTTCAGAAGAATTTTTACCTCTATGAAGACCTTTGTGCTGATAATTGAACAGAACCTTGGATATATTTTTAAGTTTGTGCAACAGATAAAAACTTGGCTGTTAAATGCAACCATTGTTCAGCTACTATCAGCAGAAAGGATGGTGGTGGAAAAACCTCAGCAAGGTTGCTGAGGATGGAAACCTTCCAAAATAAAGGTTGGGGTCGCCCTGTCTGGTGAAGGATCCGGGCAAGCTGAGGTCACAGCTGAGAATAAAAGAAAACACAGAACGGCTTACGGAAGAAGGAAGTTTAAATATCAACTGTAGTTCTTTCCAGGTTGTCTCACTCTTCTTGAATTAGTTTAATATTAACTAATCTTAAACTGATTAAAATGGATTTGTTTTATATTTTTCTAAATGACACTGCCTTTTGTGCAAGTTTTCGGATTTATTGACAAAATGATGGACAGTGGCCTCATGGTTTTGCAAGTGTGACTGTATTTGTAGTTACACCCATTTTTCATTCCTAATATTGTTTATTTGGGCCTCTCTCCTTTACTCATCTTATTAGGAAATGGCTTATTTTATCATTTTCTTTCTACAAAGAAAATATTCAATTTTTGATCATCTTTATTGTTTGGTTTTCTAATTCTTTATTTTCTACTCTTTATTACTTCTTTCTTTTTTAAAATTTTGTTATTTTTTTTCGAATTTTATTTTTAAAGGCTTTTGTACTTTTATTTATTTTTGAGAGAGAGAGAGCAGGGGAGGGCCAGAGAGAGAGGAAGACAGAGGATCCAAAGCAGGCTCCGCACTGACAGCAGACAGCCCAACGTGGGGCTCGAACTCACCAACCATGAGATCATGACCTGAACCGAAACGAAGAGTCTGATGCTTAATCAACTGAGCTACCCAGGCGCCCCTATAATTTTATTTTTGAGTAATCTCTATCCCCAGGTGGGGCTTGAACTCACAACTCCGAGATCAAGAGGCACATGCTTCGTCAACTGCACCAGCGGGGCACCTCTATTCCTTCTACTCTAAGTTTACCCTTTCATTTTTCAATAGCTTCAGGAGTGAAAACCTTCGTTTCTTTACTTCCAGATTTTGTTAGTTTTAAAAAATGTATATAAATTTATGAATGTTCCTTTGACTTAATCTCACAAGTTCAGATCAGCAGAACCTTTCCAGCCCTTCAGGTATACATTCTGTCATTTCCACTGTGGTTACCCTTGAACCCACAACTATGGGGGAAGGTATTTGTAAGTTTCCAAACATTCAGATTCTTGTCGGTGCTTTTCCCACTTATTTCTGATGTGATTATTACAATACGGTCAGATAATATGGTTTATCTAACTTCGATTCTTACAAATCACGACTTCTTTGCTACAGTATAAATTAGTCCCGGAGATGTACTGTATGGCGTGGTGACTATATTTAACAATACTCTGCTGTCTATTTGAAAGTTGTTAAGGGAGTGAATCCTAAAAGTTCTCATCCAAGGGAAAAAGATATGAAAATTACATGCGTGATGGATACTAGCTAAACTTATTGTGATAATCATCTTGCAACATACCCTATAGGAGCCGAGGGCAGGCTCCACGATGCAGCACTTAGGCATGAAGATTATCTTGAGCTGAAGGCAACTGAGACCCCGCGGGCTCAGGGGAAACTTTTGCCCCTCCCTTCACTACATAAGAATCTAAACTAGGGGTCTTTCCCAGAATAACAGTAATTAGCAGGGATAAATTTTATCTGGATGACCCGTCTGTAGGCAGGGCAAATGTCTAATCACCAAACCCCTGCCCTGTGAAGTGCATCCCTTCTCTTCAAATTCCCACACCCTTACCCCCTTCTCTCTAGTTCGGGATGACATTGCTACCTGGTTTTGCCGGGCTGTCTGGATTTTACGCGCGTGGATTCCCCACATGCACACAATTAAGTTTTATTTTCTCCCGTTAATCGGTCTCATGTGAATGGGATTCTTAGTCCAGCTAGAAGGACCTGGAAGGGGACAGGAATTCTTGCCCCCCGACAATTCATATATCAAATATATCAAGTTATGTTGTACACCTAAAACTAATACATTATATGTCAATTATATCTCCATTTTATTTATTATTTTTTTTTCAACGTTTATTTATTTTTGGGACAGAGAGAGACAGAGCATGAACGGGGGAGGGGCAGAGAGAGAGGGAGACACAGAATCGGAAACAGGCTCCAGGCTCTGAGCCATCAGCCCAGAGCCCGACGCGGGGCTCGAACTCACGGAACACGAGATCGTGACCTGGCTGAAGTCGGACGCTTAACCGACTGCGCCACCCAGGCGCCCCATATATCTCCATTTTAAAAGTGAGATTTTTTTTCTTCTTTCCACTTCTTTGAAGTGAAGACTTCCTTTATGACCACGTGCATAGAGTGGAAGAGAGTGTAGTAATATTTGAGAGTTGAATTGGGTATGATCAAAGTTTTGTTCCAATATTTTTTAACGTCTATTTATTTTTGAGAGAGAGAGACAGAGTGAGAGTCGGGGAGGGGCAGAGAGAGGGAATCACAGAATCTGAAGCAGGCTCCAGGCTCTGAGCTGTCAGCACAGAGCCTGACATGGGGCTCGAACTCATGAACCATGAGATCATGACCTGAGCCCAAGTCAGACACTCAACTGACTGAGCCACCCAGGCACCGCATGGTATTACTGAAGTTTTAAACTAAATGGACCTTTAGGAACCAAGAGTTACTAAATATGTCCAAGATTTCATCAAGGATCAAGAAAGGGGTATTTTGACAGAGGGTGACCGGAAGCCATGATGGGGAAAAAATAAAATTCTTTCACACTTACATTCTCCATGGAAGCAAGACTAATAAGCCACTACAGTAAATCCTCAATACATATTTGCTGGGGTGAAGGGGGGAGATTTATCCAAAAGCCCACATCTTCCCCAAAAGTCTTTGCATTCAGATTCTCTTTTGCTTAATTCTCCCCAATCTAGAGGACTTTTCTTTCCTCTCTTTTCTTTTTCTTCAAAATCTTGATCTGTTTTAATTCCCAGTTTAGTATAGCTTCTGAGTAAATATCTCTCAAAGAAGCACGTCTATTTCTGAGGTCTGGGCTTTCCTATTTTCTGTGGGTCCCCTGGGTTCCCCAGGGGCCGCCCTGCTGGCCTGAGTGCCCCAAGCACGAGTTTCTGCCTCCCCGACCTCCCCAAGCAAGCGTCCAGGGGCGGAGCCAAAGAAAAGCCAGCATTTCTGGGGGCTCTTCACTAACAGGCCACCGGGTGTCAGCCCCGAGCCACGTTGTAGGAAAAAGCAAATAAACCAGGAAAGCAGCAAACTGGAGAGTGAGGAGGAAGTAACGTTTGAGGAGATAACAAAGTCCTCAAAGATCACCCATTTTCAGCCAACGTAGGGGAAAGAAAGCATAGCAAGAGTCAGAAGAAACGAAGGGGCCACCACCAATTTGAAAAATTGCCCAAGGTGCTTAAGCAAAATTGCTACAAGTGTTCTTATCACCAAGGTAACAGGGTCCACAGTGAGCAGAATGTCGGCCAAAGGCGACCCTGGGCTGCGGGGGAGGCACTGATCTGCCCACCGTTCCCAGGACTGCAGATAAATCCCTAGGACGGCCAGTCCACCCCCCCACCCCACCCCTCCGCTCCGCAGCGCCCCGGCCCCGCATCAGTCCTGCACCTGCTGTAGCTGAGACGGCCTCGCTGGAGGAAAGCACACAGCCACGGCACTTAGTGCTGTCGCGCAAATGCATCATCTGTCATCTCCAAAGGATCCTCTGCTTAGCCTGTTGAGCCTTTGGCCCTTCCAGGAGGTCTGTGTGTCTCACTCCGTCCTCCTGCCCCTTTCACTCTTCCTCTCCCCTCCCTCTGCCTTGGCCTGGAATCCCATCCCCTCAGCTCTCTCTGTCCCCACCAGTGATCCCACCCCACCCGCAGAGAGGACACGGAGTCCGTGAACCCCGCCCGCCCCCCACAAACACCCTGCCGTCTGGTCTCCTCTTCCTTCCCGCCCGTTCCCACCTCCTGCCCCACCGGTGGGAAGGACTGAGACAGCCATCCTCTGGTCCCCCCAAGTCTCTCCCAGCACTTCGCCTGAGGAAGCCATCTCCGTATCTCTATAAACCCTTAATCCCCAGGTTGCCGGCGAAACCACCCGGAGAAAAATTGAATTCTCTTAGCAAGTGGCATGGAAGTTCCTGTAATGGCTGTCAGAAAAACCGAGAAGCCTGTAGAGGTTGAAGGTGACACCTTGCAGGGGCCGGTGGGAGGTGCCTCAGCTCTGGACAAGGAAAGAACTGAAAGGAGTTCCTCCGTCTAAGGAAACAGGAGGCACCTGGGGAGAGTGAACGGGAGGCCGCGGGTGACAGAGGGCAACGTGGTTTGCAGGGTGAACCCTCGCCAGGAGCACTTTCAGACCTTAAAGTTTCTTCACTTCCGCCACCTGTGACGAAATGGCTTACTATCAACACGAGCGTGTGCGTTCGTGTAGAAACCGGTGAAGGGGCTGAGAGTCGCGCCGAGGTGACGTGAGCCTGAGACCCAGGTGTGGACGTGCCAGTGGACAGAAGCCCGCGCGAGCAAGCTCTCAGGAAGTCACTTGAAATCAGCGCAGGGAGCCCCGCACGTGGCTTTGGACCGAGTTCACCTGCGCGTCTGCGAGGCAGGTGCCTCCCATCCTCAACAAAAGCCTCTTCGGCCCTTTGTAGCTCCTTCTCGTGTTCTCATTCTTGAAAGTATGGTCTACACTCGTGGTGGCGGCTTCAGCGCCTTCTCCCATCTGCCAACGACTCTCACCGAGGTCGGAGGGAATGACCTCATGGAGAGCACTGTCCGTCCTCAGTGTACAGGACGTCTCTTCCACATGAGGCACCGTCGGTAACGTTCCTGGTGTCTTTTCCTGGACTTTTATCGTTTCAGGCCTTACACTCAAGTCTTTAACCCACTCTGAGTTGATTTTGGTGTGCGGTGTAAGAAAGTGGTCCAGTTTTGTTCTCCACGCGGTAGCTGTCCAGTTGTCCCAGCACCGCTGATTGAAAAGACGGTCTTTCCCCCCTTGTGTACCCTTGCCTCCTTTGTCATAAACCCATTGATCACATAAGTGAGGGTTTATTCCTGGGCTCTGCGTTCCACTCCGCCGATCTATGTGTCTGTTCTGGGGCCAGGGCCATGTTGTTTTGATCACTATAGCTCTTCTGGTAGAGTCTGATATCAGGGAGTGTGACACCTTCAGCTTTGTTCTTCTTTCTCAAGGTTGCTTTGGCTCTTTGGGGTCTTTCATGGTTCCCTACAAATTTTAGGATTCTTTGTTCTGGTTCTGTGAAAAATGCCTTTGGTATTTTGATGAGGGTTTGAATCCATAGATGGCTTGGGGTAGTATGCATATTTTAATAATATTAATTCTTCCATGTGACTTAGTTTGCATACCCTCTAGGCTTATACACGTTATCATAAATGGCAAGATTCCATTTTTTTATGGCTGAGTAATATATATATATATATATATATATATATTTCTGTGTATATATATACACATATATGTGGATAAGATAGATATGATATATATATATACACACACATATATATATACCATATCTATCTTATCCATATGTCTATCAGTGGGCACTTGGGCTGCTTCTGTATCTTGGATATTTTAAACAATGCTGCGATAAACATATGGGTGCATGTATCTCTTCACGTTAGTGTTCTTGTTTTCTTTGGATAAATACCCAGAAGCAGAGTTGCTGGATTGCACAAAATTTCTTATTCTTATTAAAATAAGAAACATGATTCATTTTCCTGAATATATTCCAGAATGAAACTTTTTTACCCTGAATTCTAAAATAGGACCGGTAGAATTACAGTGAAACTCTAGCAGAGTCACGCGAATGACATCTGAGTGAGGACAAGCCTTTCCAAAGAAGGGTCATATGCCTAAAAGGGAGGAAAATCTGGTCTAACAAACCAGGTAAATAGAATATTGGAAGGCTCTGTTGTGTTTTATTGCTGATGTTCATCTAATGCTGATTGATTTTCCCATTAGGATGTCATGCAAACATAACCCGAATGCTTTTTGACAATGAAGACTAGCACAGCTAATAAAAAGAACGCCACTCATATTTCACAGATCCAGATGGGCTGTGATAAATGGCTGCATAACACACACCAAGTAGAATTTATGTAGACAGTGCTTCCCATTCTTTCTTCATGTTAAGGAACTATGGTCCCTTATATTAGGGGCCCCTCGGTGGCTCAGCCAGTGAAGCGTCTGACTCCTGATTTGGCTCAGGTCGTGATCTCACAGTTCGTGGGTTTAGACCCTGCAACAGGCTCTGCGCTGACAGTGTGGAGCCTGCTTGGGATCCTTTCTCTCTCTCTGCCCCTTTTGCTCTCCCTCACTTTCTCTCTCAAAAGAAATAAACAAACTTAAAAAAATAAAAATAAATCGCACAAATATACAATATATATATTGTATACAATAGACATTATATCAACTTTCTTACACCATACACAAAAATAAACTCAAAGTGTATTGTTTTACTTATTTGTTTTTTATGTATTTATTTGAGAGAGCAAGTGAGTAGGAGAGAGGGACAGTGGGGGAGGGAGAATTTTAAGCAGGGTCCACACTCAGCACAGAGCGGGACACTGGGCTCAATTCCACAACCCTGGGATCATGACCTGAGCAGAAATCAAGAGTTGGACACTCAACTGACTGAGCCACCCTAGTGCCCCCAAAGTGTGTTACAGACTTAAATATAAGACCTGGAACCATAAAACTCCTAGAAGAAAACATAGGCAGTAAACTTTTGGACATTAGTCTCAGTAGTATTGTTTTAGCCCAGTCTCCCAAAGCAAGAGCAACAAAAAGCTAAAATAAACAAATGAGGCTACATCAAACTAAAAAGCTTTTGCACAGCAAAGGAAACCATCAACAAATTGAAAAGGCAACTTGCTGATGCTGAGAAGATATTTGCAAATCATACATCCATTAAGGGGTTAGATCCAAAATATATAAAGAACTTACACAATTTGATATCAAAAAACCAAATAATCTGATTAAACATGGACAGAAGACTTGAAAAGACATTTTTTTTTCCCAAACAAGATATACAGATGGCCAACAGGCACATGAAAAAGTGTTCAGCATCACTAATCATCAGGGAAATGCAAATCAAAAGCACAAGATATCACTTCACATGGGTCAGATTGGCTATTATCAAGAAGACAAAAAAATAATTAAGCGTTGATGAGGATGTGGAGAAAAGGGAACCCTGGTGCACTGTTGGTGGGAATGTAAATTATTGCAGCCACTCTGAAAACCGCATGGAGGTTCTTCCAAAAATTAAAAACAGAACTTCCATACAGTCCAGCAACTCCATGTCTGGGTGTAGATCTAAAAAAACCAAAAAGACTAATCCAAAGAAATATATGCCCCCTTTATGTTTATAGCAGCATTATTTACAATAGCCAATGTATGGAGGCATCCTAAGTGGCCATCCATAGATGAATGGACAAAGAAGATGTGGTGCGTGCACACACACACACACACACACACACATACTCACTCACCCAGTGGAATATTCCTCAGTCATAACAAAGAATGAAATCTTGCCATTTGTGACAACATAGATGGACCTAGAGGGTATCGTGTTAAGTAAAATACGTCAGTCAAAGGAAGACAAATAACATAAGATTTCGATTACATGTAGAATCTTAAAAACAAAACAAAACAAAGCAGACGCATAGATATGGGAAACAAATTGTTGTTTACCAGAGGAGGGGGAGGATAAAGGAGTACCGACATAAACGGGTAAAGGTGAAATATGTGAAGGGGATTAATAAATTCACACTTCCAGTTTTAAAATAAATAATCCACGGACTTGTACGGTGTAGGAAATACAGTCAACATTGTAATAACTTTCTATGGTGACTAGACTTATCATGGGGGTCATTCGCAATGTATAAAAATATTGAATCGTGTATCATGCACACTTGAAACTAAATAGGATATTGCGTGTCTATTCAACTTCAATAAAGAAATAGTAAAATTTTAAAAATAAAGCAATGCTGGTAGGATAAAGAAAGAAGATAAATCAGAGGAACCGCCAGAAGAACTGATCTACAACATTGACACACTTGTTTTGTAGTCCCATGATGTCCAATACAGTGGCCATAAATTTAAATGTAAATTCATTAAAATTAAATAAAATGAAAATTTCAGTTCCCGGGTTATACCAGCCACCCTTCAAGTGCTCAGTAGTCACATGCGGCCACGTCATTGGGAAGTACAGACATAGAGCATTTCCATCACTGCATAAAATTCTATTGGGCAGCATTGTCTTAGACACACACACACACACACACACACACACACACACACACACACACAATCATCAGTCAAGGACCCTGGTAAGAGAATTCAAGTTTCAATGCCATATTCTTCTCAAAGCTAGACCAAACAATCCTAAAATTTGCATGGGATCACAAAAGACCCCAAATAGCCAAAGTAATGTTGAAAAAGAAAAACAAAGTGGGAGGCATCACAATCCCAGACTTTAGCCTCTACTACAAAGCTGTAATCATCAGGACAGTACTATATTGGCACAAAAGCAGACACAGACCAATGGAATAGAATAGAGAACCCAGAACTGGACCCACAAAAGCATGGCCAACTAATCTTTGACAAAGCAGGAAAGAGCATCCAATAGAAAAAAGACAGTCTCTTTAGCGAATGGTGCTGGGGGAACTGGATACCAACATGCACAAGAATGAAACTGAACCACTTTCTTACACCAGACACAAAAATAAACTTAAAATGGATGAAAGACCTCAATGTGAGACAGGAAACCATCAAAACCCTAGAGGAGAAAGCAGGCAACAACCTCTTTGACCTCAGCCACAGTAATTTCTTGCTCGACACGTCTCCAAAGGCAAGGGAATTAAAAGCAAAAATGAACTATTGGGACCTCATGAAGATAAAAAGCTTCTGCACAGCAAAGGAAACAGTCAACAAAACTAAAAGGCAACCAATGGAATGGGAAAAGATATATGCAAATGACATATCGGACAAAGGGCTAGTATGCAAAATCTATAAAGAACTCACGAAACCCCACACCCGAAAAACAACTAATCCAGTGAAGAAATGGGCAGAAGACATGAATAGACACTTTTCCAAAAAGGTCATCCAGATGGCCAACAGACACATGAAACGATGCTCAACATCACTCCTCGTCAGGGAAATACAAATCAAAACCACACTCAGATACCACCTCACACCAGTCAGAGTGGCTAAAATGAACAAGTCAGAAGACTATAGAGGCTGGTGAGGATGTGGAAACGGGAACCCTCTTGCACTGTTGGTGGGAATGCAAACTGGTGCAGCCGCTCTGGAAAACAGTGTGGAAGTTCCTCAAAAAATTAAAAATAGAATTACTCTACAACCCAGCAATAGCACTACTAGGAATTTTTCCAAAGGATACAAGAGTGCTGATTCGTAGGGGGACATGTATCCCAATGTTTATAGCAGCGCTTTCAACAATAGCCAAATTATGGGAAGAGCTTAAATGTCCATCAACTGATGAATGGATAAAGAAGATGTGGTTTATATATACAATGGAATACTACTTGGCAATGGGAAAGAATGAAATCCTGCCATTTGCAGCAAGGTGGATGGAACTAGAGGGTGTTATGCTGAGCGAAATAAGTCAGAGAAAGACAGATACCATATGTTTTCACTCATATGTGGATCTCGAGAAACTTAACAGAAGACCATGGGGGAAGGGAAGGGGAAAAAATAGTTACAAACAGAGAGGGAGGGAGGCAAACCATAAGAGACTCTTAAAAACAGAGAACAAACTGAGGGTTGATGGGGGTGGGGTGCAGGGGAGAGGGGAAAATGGGTGATGGGCATTGAGGAGGGCACTTGTTGGGATGAGCACTGGGTGTTGTATGTGAGCGATGAATCACGGGAATCTACCCCCAAAACCAAGAGCACACTGTATACGCTGTATGTTAGCCAACTTAACAATAAATTATATTTTTAAAAAAGGTTTCAATTCCATATACCAAACTTTGGCGTTTATTCCCTTGTTTTAATTAATTTATCAGATTTTCTTATTAAATTAATATATGCTATTAAGATTTTCCCCCTCAGTGGTCAATCACTGAATTAGTTACTAAGAAATGTTATATCCTTAAGTAAAAAATAATTTGGATACTGCCCCTCCTGGAAGGAGGAACATAGTTATGAATTGGGGCATGGATTTCGTTCAAATGAAAGACTGATACACTGAGCAAAACGTACAATCTGTAAACAGATTGCTAGTATATTTGCACTTACTAGATCCTTAAGTGACGGCTCCCAAGCGTATGCCAGTACAGAAGTCACTTAACGGTCCTGAGGCTCAGTTTCATTGGTTGCACAAAGAGAATTCTAAGAGTCCCAGAGTTTTGGGTAAAGATTTAATGAGATAGCACATGGAAAAGTGTAGACCGCACAGACATGAGCAAGGAATGATTAACATTAACCACCCGTGATGGCAAGTCAGGTAGGTGTGAAAGTTAACAACTTCTGCACCTCGATCTAGATAGCTTTTTCCACCGCAGGACCAGAGGCTTGCAGAAAACCCCACCTCTTCCTGCAAAGAGTGCAGAGCAGAGACCCGATTCACAAATAATAGGTAGTGCGGTGTATTTTGTGAGGATATGATTTTGTGATTTAAAAATCTGCCTGTGATCTATGCTTACTACCATCGGCTGGCAGACGTCACCTCGGGAGGGACGCAGCTCTTCTATTTTCAGGAGGAGGGGGGCACGGAGAGGCCTTAATCATGCACATCAGAGCCCAGCCCTGCTCTGAGGATAGTACAGAAACCTCTTTTCGTGGTGGGTGGACACTGCTGAGCAGCGCCCTGCCGGGGCCTGGGGCTGAAGGGAAAATGTGCGCCCCTAAGGCACGCCTAACGTACCCTCCGGTATCCTGACCCATTGGCAGGAGTTAATAAAAGCGCTACAGTTTTAAAACACGGCCATACATGAGCCCAGCACTGCTCCATCCGTTCACACGCCACGGTCACCCCTCAAGCACCCACCTGCTCCGTGAGGCCAGGACCCCCCGGCTGATCGGCACCCGCCGTCCCTCTTGCACAACGACGCAAAGTCATGCAACACACGGCCTGTCTTTATTGGAGCTTCCGGTGCTTTGTTCATCATGGACTTCTGCATTACTTATGATGCTTTAAATACTGCATTAAAATAGTGTGCCTCGTGAGACCCAGTTTTCCGGAGGCTCCTTTGCCAGGTCCGCCTCGGCGAGGACTTCTCTGGCTCACCCGAGTTCCCAGGCTGCGGCTGGAAGACGGTCTCGCGAGGTTCACTGGGATTCTCGCGCGGCGGGAGCGATGGGCCTAAGGACCCCGGGTCGAGCCGAGCGGAGGCCGGGCGCCGCAGGAGAGCGGACCCAGGAGCTCGGGGTCCCGCGTGGGATGCGGGCGGGGAGTAGGGGCAGGTGGGGGTGAGTGGGGGGACAGAGATGGCTCTCCGGAGAGGGCGCGCCTGGGAGGCGGCGGCAGCCGTGCACCTGAGAGCCGCCCCAGGCACGTGGCTCTTGCAGCGTAGGCTCAAGTCCTCGGGAAGGGACCTTATGTCCTAAGGCGCCTCTTTGGGGGCGTGAGGAGGGGGCCTGGCCACCGGAAGAGGGACGAACTGGCCCGGAGAAAGCCGTAATAATGAAGGAAGCAGTTGCTTCATCCCCAGATAAATGTGAAAATAAAAGCAAAATATCTTGATACTGTTCCAGGCAGGAGCGCCCTGGCCAGTGATCGAGATGGCAAATCCCGCAGGCCCCTGAGCTTGTGCAGAGACCGGAGCTGATGGCAAAGCCAACACCCTCCCCACCGCCCCCCCACCCAACCGTGGTCGTTAGACACCTGGGCCCGCCAAGCTCTGGAGTGAAGGAAGAGGTAGCCAAATAGAAAATGAAATTCCTGGGATTTACCAGATAGAATGGGCTATAATAGCTGGTGTCTAAAATCCGATTCTAGGGGCTCCTGGGTGGCTCATTAGGTTAAACATCTGACTTCGGCTCAGGTCATGATTTCAGGATTGGTGAGTTCTAGCCCCACGTCGGGCTCGCTGTTGTCAGCACAGAACCCGCTTGGGATCTCTCTCTCTCTCTCTCTCTCTCTCTCTGCCCGTCCCCCACTCACGCTCTATCAAAAATAAATAAAACATTTAAAGAAAAATAAATAAAATCACATTCTAAATGCACAATTACGTGGCGTTTGAAAAGTGAGAACATGAGAAACATCAAATGTCAGATTGATGTGACTTGAAGCATGTTTAAGGTCCTCAGTGTCCACAGGCCAGCCTATTAAGAATAACTAGAAGACTGGGGCGCCTGGGTGGCGCAGTCGGTTAAGCGTCCGACTTCAGCCAGGTCACGATCTCGCGGTCCGGGAGTTCGAGCCCCGCGTCAGGCTCTGGGCTGATGGCTCAGAGCCTGGAGCCTGTTTCCGATTCTGTGTCTCCCTCTCTCTCTGCCCCTCCCCCGTTCATGCTCTGTCTCTCTCTGTCCCAAAAATAAATAAACGTTGAAAAAAAAAAATTTAAAAAAAAAAAAAGAATAACTAGAAGACTGGATGACACTCACCCAGCTGGGCCTGTACATTGCGCAGGAAACACAAGAAAAGTCAGTCGGCGATTGAGCTAGTGGTTGTTGACATTTAAATTGTGTTTCGGAACTTAAGGAAATCGGTATCAGAGGAAGCTAATCTATAGACAAAATGCATCTGGATAAAAGTCACTGTGGGAAGACTTTAGAAGACAGAACACACGTGGCGTGACCTACAATTCACTTAGAGAAATGTTCGTAAGTTCAAAGATACTTGTTAAGCGGAAATTAAAGCTTGCTGTATGTGTCGCTTAGGCCCCTTAGAATAGAGTCCATCCTTTCTATTTATCCAGAAAGGGAGCCCAGGAGAAGCTGGGTGCAGCCACGTGAAGTGAGAATGGCAAGTATATTCCTGGAGAATTTGTACAAGTGCTTGTTATTCAGAATGTGGGCGCCTAGATCCCGGCGTCCTGAGAGTGGCTTTGGAAAGCCTGAACACACGAGGACGTAGATTGCATGTACAATTGTTATTAGAAATCCCAAAGACCGCGTCATCATTCTAGGACAGACGCATCTGCTGTACGTGAGAGAATAAGCCGACACAGATCCTGGACAACCAACAGGAATCTGGGAGCCAGAGCAGAGCAATTCCCCGCACCACATACGGTGAGTGGGCACTAATCACTGGAAGAGGGGTGTGTATAGTTTGTGATATATACATTCATGCTTCAGATGAGTGTGGAGCAAATTGTACCTCCTTGTGTGTTCAGTTACTGTCAGCGAGTGACAATAAAATAAAATTCATAAAATCCTGAATTAAGGAGCCTTTCTGGGGAATGCTGTAAAAATGACACCTTCAGCTGTCAGCGTCTCAGATTCTAGTGCTTAGAATGGGCAGACCAGTTGAACAGCATAGACCCACATAAGCACAGGCTACTTGAATCAGAATCATCTGGGGTGCTTGTTAGAAACACAAATCTTTAAGACCCATTCCGGAGCCACTGAATCTGGGTTTAGGGATCTGCCTGTCAGCACCTTCCCCAGGTGGTTGTGAGACGGTCGACCACGGGCAGAGCTTACATTTCAAAACAAGTAAACGAGGACATCCCCTCTAAGAAAGATCCAAGACTTCTGACCTTTCTAAAACGGGTGGGGCAGGAGCCTCTGTCCTGGATCCTGCCCCTGCGGGGTCTAAGAGCTCCAGAACTGACCTTCAAGGACCACATGATGCCTACGCTCTTGAGCCAGACGTGGATTTTCTCAAATGGGTGGAAAAAAGGGCCTCCACCACCAGATGGCCAGATGGAGGCCCGACGAGCGCCATTCTTCAGATTTTAACCCCCGCCCCCAAGGGACTCCACAGGCAGAATGCTATGCAAATTGTCCTGATCACCCATCATCCATCCCACCGTCCTGCAGGATTGGAACTCCCTCCGGGACCCCAAGCACCCCTACAGATTTATACCTGAAGATGTCTGGGGACGGAAGGAATACTTCAAATACTGGAGGATATGTCTCGCTCTGGGGTTTGTTCTTTAGAACGGATGTAACAGGAACGCCTAATTATTATGTGGAAATTAAAGATTGGCCTTTCCTGTGTCTGTGATGGAACCACTAGCCTGCACACCAGCTGACTCCCCAAGCAAATGTGTTGAATGTTTTTATATTGAAGGAAATATAAACCTTTTAGTTAAAAAATAATATATCGATGTCAGTTTCTTAGTTTTGACAAATACTCCATGGTGATGTAGGAGGTTACCAGTGAGGGAAATGGGTGAGAGGTATATGCAAACTCTTTTCTTTTTGCAATTTTAAACCTGAATTATTTTAAAATAAAGCTCATTAAAAGTAAATAAGCACAAGAAAACCACCTGCTGGAGCCTGGGGGGGTGGGGATTTGGTGTTGGGGGGAGCACAGGTGGGTATATCGCAGACCCTACCTTCCTTCAAGCCCCGGCCTCTCTAGCAGAATCTCAGCTTCCATGACTTGGAGATTGTCTCATTTCCGCATCCCTTAGGATGGTGTCTCAGCAGCAGCTTTCCCTTCCTGCCGGGGTGACATTTTTCATTGGCAACCTGTACTTAATCCTTTGCGACAACCCACCCAAGACACGCAGGCTGCTTCCTCCTGTCCCTGCCAACCCGCAGCCCCACCCCTAATTCCATCTAGTTAAGACCATAACACTGAATGGTGTGGAATTAATTTGCCTACCTCTAAGATTTGGCTTGAAATGTATTTCCTATTTTTTGCATATGTAGCTGGTTGAGACTCATACCAGGCACCGCGGTAGGGGTGAGAAAGAGCAAAAAATTGGGGGGGGTGGGGGCTTACCAACTTTACTTGGAATACTTCATAAGGGCACAGTTTTTTTCGGAGCATTGAAATTGTGGGCCACCATGCTTATTTGCAGAGGTAACTATTGGGAGGGACAATTAAAAAATTTTTTACGCTGAGCGTTGGGCCCTTTGAAAACTCCCACTTGAAAGAATGTGAAGGAAGCCGGGGCAGTGTTCTCTTTGTGAAGAACTCTGAATGGAGCGCATTGTGTGAGGCCAGACAAAAACTTCATTTGGGTAAGATTCGAATTGTATTCTTCTTTCTTTGCTGGAGAAGCTGACAACCTATATTTTGCTGCTCAAAAAAATTAATAAAAGGCTTAACTTGTTCCCGATGCAGAACTCAGGAGCTCCAAAAAAAAAAAAAAAAAAAGGAATGAAACGTTTCCTTTTTACGTGCTCCTCTTTCAAAACTGTTAACCCATTGTTCATTTGGAACCCCTGGATGTGGCCTGCCGAATCCAGAACCGCCAAAGCTGACCTTTTATTTATCCGGTATATGAAGCGCTCGGCTTGCCTCAAGCTGTCAACGCATGGCTCCTACCTAAACTACAGTCAGTGTAGAATTACGACAGATGTTACGATGCCTTCATCAGGAGGCAGTGATTCTCAGCTGGGGTCATTTTGCAGCATCTGGAGGCACTGTTGGACGTCACAACCGCAGGTGGGGGTGGGGGCAGGGCATGCCACCACAGGCCTCTAGTGGGTAGAGGCCATGGGATGCTGTTAAACGCCCTACAATGCACAGGACGGCCCAACGAGGAAAATCCAACAGGAGGCATGCAGCCCAAAATGTCAATAGCGCCAAGGTTGAGCAACTCTTTGAGGTTTCTTCATGGCTGAGAAAACCTTGTAATGTCATTAGTATAGTGGTGTATATGTGATACGAGTCAGGTGTATCCGAAGAGCAAAGACGGAAAGATCACACCCATTTGAGATAATCAGAGATTTCAGTAATCTTTCAAGTGGGCTTTTCTGTGGCTCAGGGCTCCTCATTTTCCCCGAGTCTTAGAGATCATCCAGAGTCCCCAAATATTGTAGTTCTATATTTTAGCCAATAGGTAGCTGGTGAAAATCCTTGCTTGGCCAAGTAACTCAATATCTCTGTGTCTCTATTTTCTCCCTGGAAAGTGGCAGGTAGGATTTAGAAGCCCCAAGGTCCTTCCTGGCTTTGAATAAGTGACAGCTCTCACTCTAAATCTCTATCTAGTGACCCTATATCCTCACAAAACATGATTCTCCGCCTTCTGTGGTTAATGCACCCTTGTGAGTATCTGTCTCCCCCAATGTGCATGTAAATGCAATTGCTTATAATCTCAGGGGGTCGAGAAGCCCTTCTCTGGAACCCAGCTGTGTTTTCAAAACTAACAAGCTCTCTCTTGCATGATGCTATCTTCTGTGTCTTGTTTTTCCTATCATGGAATTCTTTTTTATTTTGCTACCGCTGCTCAACCAAATTATTTTGGTTAATCTCGTGGTCGCCAAAATCTGACCGGCAGAGCGGTTGCACTAACCCACCAGGATGGGCCATCACCACTTTCTCTCAATATTAGAGAATGTTTCTGGTGGCTTCCCTTAAGGTAAGGGAACTCCAGTGAATGTGTCCCTGAAGCCCTTAGGGAGACGATCCCGGCGGAAAGGAGCTTAAGAAAGACCACTAGGGAAGTCTGCTATCGGCCAGCAGAGTGTAGGAAAAAATCACGTGAATGCACAAGAAATGGCCTGACTCTACCCACAAGAGAGGTGCCAAGAACCGCTTCGCCACCGTGAACAGGGCCTGAAGACCCTAGGACCATGCCGTCCAAGAAGGTAGCCACACGTGGCTATTGAGCACTTGAAACGTCGCCGGTCCAAGTTGAGATGCGCTGTAAGTGTAAAACAGCACCAGCTTCTGAGTACTTAATACGGTATAAACGAGGAATATAAATATTTCATTAATGGTTTTTATATTGAATGCATGTTGAAACGATCTTTGGGATATATTGGGTTAAACAAAACATATTATTAATGTTAATTTCACCTATTTCTTTTTACTTTTTTAGTGTGGCTACCGGGAAGCTTCATATTTATTACACTTGCCCCTCGGATTTAGGCCTGCGTTATGTTTCTATCGGCCTGTGCTGCTTTAGAATCTCATGGCGTCTCCCTTGAAGGCTGGTTTTAACCATGTGGAGATTCCT